>NC_133651.1:302808053-303120232 GCF_009905375.1 Apium graveolens
ATTTTAAGTATTGGAGACTATGTTGAAAATTATTGATATAGAGTATATCATTGATTATTATCCTTCTAAAAATTCAAGAAGAAGTCATTTCAAATGAGATTTGTGTTTGCAAGTATCATTTCAGTTTTGATTTGATTTTCTAAAAAGATCATTTTTTTTTATAAATTTTTTCATTTAAATTATATTTCAATTTATGTAAAATGTTTACTTTTACTTTTACTTTTAATTTTAATCTTGTTAAAAGGGCTCAAAGAAAAATCTCGCACTAGACCTACAAAATTTGAGAACCCTGCCTGCTTTTGAGAACAATTCAAGATTTCGAGAAAAGTAATTGGACTAAATTTATGGTTAGGTAAAATTAGTCGCTCCCTAATTGCGGTCACAGTAAATATGGAAATGTTAAAGGCAGTAATTGCAATTGCGTGTGGGACAGAGAAGATAAGATATTGACAGTCTCAACTCTCATGGCGTGTGATGTGTGGATGTAATAGATTCGTATGGGAAAACAATAATTCTGATTTTGTCAATATGTGTTGCATTGAAATGTCGCTAATTTCCTTTAATGGTGAAGCTGCTTTCTTTTTATTTTCTGTTATGTCAAGATAACGAGGCTAATTTCAAACTTTAACTAATCACTTTATAATTTCAGCAGAATCAGATTTGTCTTAACAGTATTCAAACTAATACATTCTAATTCTTGTTTTACTTTATATAATGGAGTGGAGGTCAAAAGTAATTTCATAGTTCTCTAGAGAAAGTGAGACAATTTGGGGGGCAGATTTGTGACTAATTTTGCATGCAAACACATGTTTTGTGACCAATTCAGCGTTGATGAGGACGGTTAATTAGGTCTATGGACACTAACACTGTGATAATGCACCGGTTTCTTCTCTGGCTACAGTTCAAATTTATTCTATGTCAATATATATACCAGAAACTAAAAACTTAGAACACCTGTATCTTTTCCGGTAAATCTAACAGTGATCCAAAAATTCAAATTTGGGGCAGATTATCCCAAATTTCATTTCAACAGTAATCCAAATTTGGCTATTGTTCACTATCCAAATTTGAATCACTTAATTTAATATAAAATAATAGTTTTATTATTTGTAATTTATGAGATTTCAAATTGATTTTTGATTATTTAATTATATAATTAATAACATAATATAATTAATAGTTAACAAAATTTATTTTTAAAATAATACTTAAAATAATGAGAAAACATTATTTTATTAAAATTTAAAAATAAAATAATAAAGAGGCACATATTGCACTTAGAGATGAATTAATTGAGCATTTGTGGGTAGAATATACTAATTCGGAGAATTAGTGTGTATCAATGATTTTTTGTATGTTAATTATTGCAATAAATGTGTTTTTCGTGAATTAAGTACACAATTTTATACTTTATGTGTATTAATTTTTTTGATTTAGTTAATTTATGAAATGGTATATAAATTGTTAATAATGATTAAATGATAAATTTAAGATAAAATTGTTTAATATGATATTTATATATTATTATATGTAAAACGTAATTTGGATCAAATATTTGGATCACACTATTGGAGTTGATCAAAAATTTCAAATACTATCCAAATTTGAATTTTTGGATCACAACTGTTGAAGATGGCCTTATTATGAGTCGTTTTACTTTTTGCTATCAAATTTTCTTGAACTTTATTTAATTTTTATATATTACATTTTTTCATAATTTTAAATATCTAAATGGTCTTAAAAATGGTCTTAAATAAGTTAGATATATTTTCTAAGAGTATAATTTATAATTATTATGTTTAAAAAATAAAAAACTTTTTTCTTAAATTAAGTTTTTTGTCTCGTTAAAAAAATCGAGAGCGGAGAAGAAAATTTAATTTTTTTTCATTTTTTCTTAAATTAAGTTATATATATATATATGGGCTACTACAATAAAACCTAATTTAGAATAGAAACTAGAAACTAAATATTTTTTATTTTAAAACTAATTCGAAATATTATATAAATGGTATGCAAATCGATCGTTGAAAGATGTAGAAAAATACAGTGAAATCGGATTTAAAAAAACTTACAGTTTGACGGGAAAAATCAAATTAAAAACAGAGGGGAAAAACTGAAATTGGGTGTGAGAGGGTGCAGTTGGGTGGGGTGATTTAGGGGACCATTCCTAGTTTCAATTTTAATTTTAGTTTATATTTGATATTCCCCTATATATATATGTATATATACTAGCTTATAACCGTGCGGGCTACGTAGTCAAGTGTTAAATGGTTTGTTTTTTTATATATTTAAATTTTTTATTTCAATTTATTTATCTTTCAACTATATATAATGGCCTTTTGTGTTATTTCTGATTGAAAATTATTTTTTTATTCTATCTTAAGAGATTAAAAAAGTTAATAACAAAATTTTTTATTTTTTTAAAAGCTTTAGTAGAGTTTTGGCTATGATGGGAGTGTGCAAGTGTTGATAGTTATGTAGAATATGTAATTTTACCTGTAATTAAAAGAAATTAACGTGTTTTTAAATTAATTATATGTATATTTTTATTTTTTTCTTAAAAGTTTTAGTAGAGTTTTGGCTATGATGGGAGTGTGCAAATGTTGATTGTTATGTAGGATATGTAATTTTACATTTAATTAAACAGAATTAACGTGTTTCCAAAATAAATATATGCATATTTTTATTTTTTTGAAAAGTGCTAATAATCTTTTTTGAAATGTGTTAACCAACCAACCAAATTATCCTATATTTTGCTTATAATAATATATTATATATATACATATATATATATATGAGATATCGTGAGTGAAATATCACATATATAAAATACTCAACTATCAATGAAATATTTTAGACAAATTAGGATACATAAATACTAGAGTATTCAATTAGCTAAAGTTGGTCATTTGTTACAAATAATTATTTTGATTATTTTTTTTGTTGATTATTTTTATTATTTTTTTCAAAATAATTGTATATCATTACACACATGCTTATACAATAACAATTTCACTCATAAAATAATGAAGATTATCAATAATAAAACTAAACTAGTGACAAAATATAATATATCACCCCTCATTTTAAATATGAAAGTTTCATGTGAAAAGGTAAACTTTGACATTTTAAATACACTAATAAAACGCGAGATAGATTAATAAATATTGTATAAATTTATAATTAAAGTTTTCATTTATAAAAAAACACAAATTGTTTTGTGTTAAACGAAAAACACATATTTACATATGTAAATATCAAAATAATTTCAAAAAATATATGACATGTTTTAATTACTAAAGTTCACATATTAACACATATGAGACTCTTTATATTCACGAGAAAACAACCAATTAATGACTGATACTATTTTGAAAAAAAAAATTAGAGGTCTAAAATTACTCATGTCAAAATATGTTGACAATTGGCAAGGGTAATCCATTCTTTTAAGAGTTATTAATCTTTGAAATAAAGTGTTCAACACGTATTTTAAATCTCTTATCTATTATAGTTGTATAACTTATTTTAAAAAAAAATATTTAATATTTATTCAGAAGAAAAAAAAATTAAAAAAAAATTATTTAACTATACTAATAGATAGAAGTTTTAAAATACTTGTAAAATATTTCATTTTTAAATACTAGCAACTCAAAGGGACACTGAGTATCATTTAAACTCAACCCAACGAATGGTCCTGAATCAAACACAACTCATTCTTGAACGTACTTTCTCCGGTACAAACCAAAGAAAAATAGGTACAAAATATTAGACCATAACAGTTACAGTACCAATCTCTAGCCGTTGACTTGTTTCGTAATTGGAAATTACTTGTTTCTAACAAACAAAACTTCAAAGCATACTTGACAAAATACGTGAACTTAATTTCTACTTGGGCAAGGAAATTTGACGGATTGGGAAGTGTCTAATTTAGGCTACAGGGAAATCATCGGATTGTACGTCTTGGTAGTAAATACAAATGATCATGTCTCAAACCCTAGATACCGGAAAAATCAAGCGTAGTGGAAATTAAAATATTAAATTTTCATGAAAATCAAACCGAATATATACCATCTATTTATACTCACTATAAAAAAATAAGATTAATTACAACTGATTTAATTTCGACTGCGTCTAAATTCGATTACAGACGGTCGAAAAGTTTTGACATGGCTAAATTCAATTGGACCCGATCGAAATTTAATGGTTTAATTTAATCGGTCCAATTTACAATAAATTCACCTTAAACCGGTTGAAGTAAAAACAATCGAATTTAAATCGGTCGTATTTAGAGTAAAATTCGACGGATTTTTTTCGGTCGAATTTAGAATTTTTTCTTGTAGTGACTGTTATATTAAAGACGAAACATTAAAAATTTGGTTGTTGGTCCTTGATCACTCAATCTAGAGCCATCAGATTAAATTGATGAGGACCGTTTGATATAATATTGAATATTATTATTCAAGTGATATAAGATCGAATTCTACAAGTAACATATTATTAATCGGAATGGATATAATTTAGTACTCTTTTTTTGTTTGGTTTGGTTATTTTTAATCATGACTTTCAGATCTTCTTAATCAAATAAGAAGGACCGTTAGATCTAAATTACTAAAATAATACAATACCTAAATTTCAAGGATTCGAATTCCACCAATAATATACATTTATATAATTAGTCATACATTACTAAGGTTCCGAAGTTCGAATCCCGCCAACCGCAAACAAGCAAACAATTATATATATATTTCTACATTACCAAGTTCCCAAGTTCAAATATCATCAACAACAACCATTAAAATTATTATTTATATTTTTAAGGATATAAATAAACTCTCAAGTTCGAATCACATCGGTAACAAATATTTATTTATAAACTAACTAATAAGTCTGATGGTTCATATGGCATCGATTATATATTTTTTTGTGCTATTTAATTTTAATTGGAATTATAAACATTTAAATTAAAATTCTCATAGTAAGTCTATAATTTTATATTAATTAATTTTAATACTCCCTCCGTCTCTCACAATTGTTATCGTTTATAAGGGGGTGTCTGACACGTATTTTAAGATGAATAGAAAGTATCGTTCCGTAACTTTTTTAAAAAAATTTCTTTTTCTGAATAAAAGTTTAAACATTCTATTTTAATTCAGAAAAAGAATATTTTTTTTAAAAGTTATAGACATATAATTTATATTCATCTTAAAATGCGTGTCAAACACTCTCCCAGAAAACGATAACAATTGGATGGGACTGAGGGAGTATTATGTTAATTATATTAATTTTTATTTAAAATTATAAATAATATTAAAAATTAAAGCATCGCACGGGTTGTAAAGCCAGTAAAAATTAAAAATCCAACAATTTTAAATAAATTGATTCCGGTTATAGGTTCACCACCACAACCACCCCATTGCCACTATGTTCGGCCGTGTTCCGACCACCAGAATAAAAAAAGCCACCACTGTCGAAGAAAAATCGCTACACATAATCCAATAAATAAAACTATCATGACCACCACTCCACAATCATAAATCTTCGTCATATTCGACTAATCATTGTCATCGACTAGAAAATCATCGGATATTAAACTGAATTGCTTAGAATCCTCGTATCTAAACTGAAAATTACCAAATCGCCTCAGTTTTGAAGCTCGAACAGAGCTTTAATAGGCGTGTCCATCACCAACAAGATTCATGCATATCAAGCTCTTCATCCTCGACGTCGTCGACGATTTAATTGGAACACCAAATCTGAATTTTGACTTGCGAGATATTCACAATTCGATGCTGATTTGATAATTTAAAGGATGATTTGAGGTGTTGATAATATGTCGCCGGAGTTTCAAGTGGCGTAATGGTGAGGATGGCGGTGGAGTTGAAAGAGAAGAGAGAGAGAGAGAGAGAGAGAGAGAGAGAGAGAGAGAGAGAGAGAGAGGGCGGGAGGGAGAGGGGGGGTCTGGTATTTTTTCGGCAACGGTGGAGGTCGGTGATCAATGACTGAGGCTGGTAGGGAAGAAGGTGGGTAGAGACTAGAGAGGGAGGATTAGATGAGAGAGATTAAAAATAAAAAAATTAAATTTAAAATGTGAATATGTAGAAATAATTTAATCAATTGATAAAGAAGGTATGAATGAGATTGGATCTCATATCTCATAATAATGGGTTCTCATTTAAGTAAGATCATATAGTATGTATATAGTATGTATGTGTGTGTATATATATATATATTTGTGTGAAGTCTCATTGGGTAACCCTTTTGGTTGAGTAACCTAGGAACACTTACGAAACTATAATGTCGTTAGGTAATAAATAGAACATGCTATGTTTTAGTTTTAACAATGTTCTTTAATTTGTTATTTTTTATTTTCTTTCATATATGTAATTTGTGTGTTTTTTTAACATTTATCATATAAAATGTTAGACGTGGAAATTACATGTATTTTTTATAATAATTTTTATGTACTTTTTAGATTTTTGTATTTTGTTAAATTCTGATCTCCTACTAACCAATACAAACCCGTCTTCGGTATTGATTTAATGTATAAATCTGGTGATATATGTTAAAAATCATTGATTGGGGATTAGATTTAGTTATTCTTCAATTAAGAGTATGTAAATGACGGTAGTGGAAGTATGGGTGGTGGTGGTGATAGGTGGTTATAATATTATTGTTGTGTTAAGTAATGATCGGGTAAGTTTTGTCATAATGTTCGTGATCAGAGTTGGTGGCCAGATCTGATAGGTAGAGGCAATGGTTGGTTGAGGTGTTTTTTTTCCGGTACTGATTTTTCAGTTTACAGGTAGTCGGATGTAGTGAATTTTGGTTTTACTGTGGTGATTTTTGATTTGAAGGTGTTGATTTTATTTTTGACGATGGTGATTTTCTAGTAGTGGTCGGAAATGGTGGTTGCCGGTAGTTGGAGGTGTTGGTGGATGGTTAGTGGAAAGAAGACGATGGAGGAGGTGATGGTTGGGGATTTTTAAAATAAGTTGTCCAAACTAAAATTAATTTAAATTTGTGTAACGAAAATTAGATCTCATATCTCACTATAATAGAGGTTTTCACCGGAGCAAAATCCAAGTTATATAATTATCTAGTAAGTATCAAAATTTGGTATTTTTGTTACTTTGGTACTTTTGTGCTGCAATAAAACATGATTTCACTTATTAATAAAGAATATAGATATATTATTAACTAAATTCAATTTTCTTCTAATTAATCACCAATTATCCGACTAATCACTAAAAAATGTCTCTACCAAACAATACTGATGTCTTTTAGAACACTGATGTCTTTGGACTTGAATTTTTTTGGCAGAATTGGCCCAATTATTAAAGTTCATTTCATAAAATTAATCACTTAAATGTATATATTTTATGACTTATTAGGTAAATATTATTTATATAAAACTAAAAAACTTAATATTTATCCGATTTTTGACGTACAGATTAATCCATAATCGTTATTTCTACTTATTAGTATCAATTTTCTATTTTCGCAATTCGTAAAATTATAAACATTTATTTTTAAGTAATTAGTCAAACCATTTGATTATGGGAAGTCAAATTAAGAAAATAATTACACGACGGATGTTGACAATCCGGAAACTACACATAAATAAAAGATGCCAACATTTTTTTAGGGCTGTTTACGGATTGGTTTGGTCCGTATTTTTTCCCGAATCGAACAAGTATGAATGATTTTTTAAAAATCAAAATCAAATCAGACCAGCTAAATGTAAGACCAAATTAACCGGGCCATAAAATAATAGTTTTGATTTGGTTTCGAACCACGATTTAACCTTAATCATCTACTTTTATTTCATTTTTGATAAACTTACAACGAAATGTTATTTAAGTAAATGTAACATTACATTTATTATATATTACATATAAGTAGTACTGATAGAGTATATTTTAAATATATTTTATATGATATTATTCTCACATTTATTATATTTTACATTAATTTGGATATTTATTTAATATATTTTGTTGTTTTATTGTAATATACAAGGAAATTCTATAATCATAAGAATTTGGAGAAAAAATTCTTATTTTTTAATGAAAATAGAAGAAAATTCGTATGATTGGGTTATACGGACTGTCAAAAATGTTTGAGTTGTATCTTAAGTTCCAACTTTTATATATATTTATAAATTAGTTAACATGTAACATTCATATACTTCAATTTAAATAAATACTAAGTACAATAATTAGCGTAAAACTATGACATATTACCCATTAACTCAGATTTTTATTTATAGCATAATTTGATATTTTTAATATAATATACATATACACACGAGCATAATTTATAATCTTAAAAGAAAATAGATTTTTTGTCACTAAATTATTAGGTCCATTAGAAAAAGTAACCTCAAAACATTTAATACATAATTTCAACCATTAACGTTATATCTACTTCAGGTTTTTGTCATTACGTGAATAAACCATTAAAATGATTGATGTGGACGCTAGTGCAAAATAGATGGATGATATGATATATATTACTACTTCCGTCCCACTCGGTTGTATACGTGCACTGTTTACACGTATTTCGAGACTTCTATAAAGTATAGTTTCGTAATGTTTTATTTTAATTTTTTTTTTTGAATAAAAGTTTAAACATGAAACTTTTATTCAGAAAAAAAAAATTAAAAAAATATTACGGAGTTATGTTTTAAATGAGCATTGAAAAGCGTGTCGAAAAGTAACATATAGAATTTAATGGGACACAGGGAGTAGAATACAGCAACAGAACATTATATAATGTTATTATAAAATGTTAGGGAAATAATCAGGAGCCAACTTGGGTTGGGGGGACAGCCAGCCAACCCAACATTGCGGGGAAAGCAATGTTTCAATGCGGATCTTGCCTTCCGCAATGAAATATTGCGGGATGTTTCTATGCACAGGAAACATTGCGCATTCCGCAATGTTTCATTGTTGGGCCGCAATGTTTCATTTTTGGTTAGCCTCCCAGTTTTTAATGTCCAAACTGCCCCTCTCTTTAACTTATTCTAATATTTAACTTATTTATATAAGTATAAAAATAATATTAATGTTCAACAATAATTAATTTTTTAAAATATGTTAACATTAAATATAAGTAGTAGTAATATATTAAAATATTATCAATTTTAATAATAAATTTATCAATTTAATTTTTTCGGTACTTTTTCTTTAAATTATCGTATGAATAATTTTAGTTTAAAAAATAATATTATTAATTTTATACTTTTTAGTGAATTGAGTTATTTTAGTTTAAAAAATTTATCAACAGTCAAACTTATTTTTTGTGCAAAACTTATTTTTGTGCCAATATTAATAAGAATTTTAAAATTCACAAAATTAAATTTGGCACAAAAAAAAATTTGCTGAAAACATTTCATTTGACTGTTGAAATTGCCGCAATGAAACATTGCGGCAGTTGAATTGACGGGTCAATAGAGCAGAAGCTTGACCGCAACTAAAAAAATGAAAATTTATCGAATTTTCGTTATCTATAAAAAAATATAAAAATGGACACTTTACCTGGATTCTTTCGAAATAGAAAAGGACACGCATGCTTCTAATTTCTCATGTCCACTAATAACCTCTCAATATCTAATTCTTTGTTTAGATAATTGCATGAGATAATTGATCCGACGTTGATATTATTATTAAGTTACTCTTATAAACATTTATATTTTCAAAATAACATTTAACATATTAAATGAAATATAATAAGTCTAGAAACTATTTTTTATAATTATTTTTGATTAATTTTCTAATTTTAAAGAAAATAACAAAAATAAACAACCCAACCGCAATGTTTCATTGCGGTGGACACTTCCCCCCGCAATGAAACATTGCTGGGGTACGTTGTAAAGTTTTTTTTAAACTGCAAATATTTACAGTTGTTGGCTTGGGGGTTTGTACAGTGCCGCAATGTTTCATTGCGGCCATCGCAATGAAACATTGCGACCGTGCATTTAATGCACACACCTACCTTAAAATGTCTGTATTTTTGAAACATTGCTGTTTTTACTGCTTCTTAACATTCTGCTCAAATTTATTCTTCTGAAAAAAAGGTTAGTATTCAATATTCATGGCTTCTTATTTATTTGATTATTCAAGTTCATCTAGTGATCATAACAATTTTAATTATGTTACCCCCCACACAAAAAAGAGGGTTTATTGTAAAATCTTTAATGATGATGAAGTAATAGATGTTGATAGTATTGAAGATAAAGTTAATGATCCGGGGAAGCGAAAAACGCATAGTGATGATGCTGTTGGTTTCGGTTGGAAGAATCACGATGTTCACGGTTGGAAAAACTACAAAATACACACAAAACCCATCTAAATTACCCCTAATTCGAAACCTAATTTAACCTAATTATTAACTAATTTACCCATAACTCGAACCCTAATTATCACATAATCAACATAATTTCGAACAAATATCACATTCACATAAAAAAATCGAATAGTAATCGAATAAAATCGCACTCAAACTCAAACTCAATGTATAATCGTGTGTGTTGGTGTAATCGTGTGTATAAGTGTGTGCATAGCTATAAATCGTTTGTATACCTGATGAACAAGAAGATCAGTGGAGTGGTTGTGATTGAAATTGTCTCAAATCGCTTCAATGTCGCTGATGGTCGTGTTTGAGTGTCTGTTTTTGAGTTTCTGCGTGTATATGCGAGTATCCGTGCCTTAGTTTCTGTGTCTGTGTGTAAGGTAAAACGACTAACGCAATGAAACATTGCGGGGACGCAATGAAACATTGCGGAGGTATAATATTTGTGTTTATTTGACATTATTAATGTTTAACATTATTAATATTTTCAAATATTCAAATATTTTCATTTATTATTAAAAATATTGAATAATTAAAATATTTAAATATCAAAAATATTTTTCTTTATTATTTTAATATATATTATTAAATATTTAAATATATTAATTTCATTTTATTTTTTCAATACTTTTAAAATATTGAATATTAAATATTAAATATAATATTTAATATTATTATAAAATATTTTATAATATTTTTTAAATATTATATTTTTAATCAGAAATATTAAGAATAATATCTTATTAAATTAATATTTATGTAGTTAAAAAAATATTGATAAATGAATTAAAATAGGAAAAGGGTAAAAAAGGGAATGGAGTATGTGGGTCACTCCCGCAATGTTTCATTGCGCCCTCACAATGAAACATAGCGGCAATAGTGGATCCTAGCCATTCGTTTTTTACTTCAATGGTCCTGATTTGTTGGTTGGATAGGGTCCCTATCCAACTATGGCTGTGGATAGGGACCCAAAATGTTATATCACTACTTTATTTTTCAAAAATTATACTCCCTCCGTCCCACCAATTCTTTACGTTTGGTTCGACCACGGAGGTCAAGAAATATGTGTAAAATAGTGAAAAAGAGAAAGAAAAGTGGGTGAAATGACTTAGTGGCGTGACCCATTGATTTTTAATGTATAAAAGAGAGATATTGGAGTAAAAGTAGTGTGAAAAAGAAGGAAAAATGGTGGGACCCATTGACTATTTGTGGTAAGTTTTGAAATGTAAAGAATTGGATGAGACATCCAAAAAGAAATTGTAAAGAAACAGTTGGGACAGAGGGAGTACTATTTTTCACAAATTAATTTATAACTATCCTGATAAATGAAATTATATTTATGTTTATTAAAGGAGCTTTTATGATAATATATGTGTATATGTATATATATATTAAAATTTTATTGGATTTATATGTTTGAGTTTTTAAATTTTATATTCAAAATTTAAGTATAAAACAAAGATATGATATTTAAATTATTGTTTAGATCGATACCCAAAATTATGAATTAAAAAATATTTTAATCAAAGTACGGAAATAAGATTTGATATTTAAATAATTTTTAGAACGATATCCAAAATTTTGGATTGAAAATTAAAATATTTGAATTAGAGCAGAAATATAAGATATAATATTTAAACTATTATTTCATATGTGTATCCAAAATTTTAGATTAATAAAAATGGCTACTTAATTAAAAATTAAATATCCAAAATTTAACGATGTAGTTCAAAATCGAGAGGAAACAAAAAGTTTGAAAATATTACAAAATTATTTTGAAAATAAATTTGTGTAAAAATATTTTTATTTTATGAGTGACTAATACTATATATTAATAAATTTTTATTCACCGTGCCTCATTACATGTCTTGTCAGCAATTTTTTTGACAAACATGACAATATACTTGATGAAAGGATTAAAAACAAAGACATCTCTAACATGTTCATTTTCAAGTAAATCGAGAGGTTTTTAGTGGTTTTCTCCGGTGGAAAACCCCATCTTTCATTCTCTTTTATTTTCGTTAATTTGTTTTTCAATAAAAACCCATTTTTTTGGGTGTTTGTGTGTCTATTCTCTTGAAATATGTGTTTTGTCTCTCCTCTTACAATGTTTGTTATGTTTTTGTTTAGTGTTTGGGTTTATTTGGTGTTGGATCTGTTAATGACGAATTTATTGATATTTATGGTGATCTGCAAAGCTTGCATCGAATCCGGGGCTATGGTGATTATTGCAAGAGCCCACCTTTCACAACCAAAGATTGTTCATCTTTCATGGGTTTACACTTTCAGCATGTCTATAACTGGTATTCGGCATGTAGATAGATGGAGTGCTTTCGGCATGTCTATAGCCGGTGTCCAGCATGTAGATAGTTGTGGTGCCGCTTCTCCAATCTCAATTTATGCGATTGGTGTTTCTGAACATTGGGCTAACAATAGTTTTTATGTGATATAGTCAGTTGCAATGTTACTATTTTCGGAGATGTTGGTGCAATTTGGATCGCTTAAGATGTTTTTGATTTTGTTTTTAGCTTCAAGAATGTTTAAATTCTATGTGTTAAACGATCAGGAAACAAATCATCTAATTATTTTTAGTATGTTTTTTGTTTACCACCTGGTTGTATCGAAAGTTGGGGGTTTGTACCGGCTGTAATATATTTAATTTAATGAAATCTTTCTTTATTTGTTAAAAAAAAGAAGAAGACATCTCTAACATTAGTAGTTATTTTTAATTATTTGAATGTTCAGTTTCCAATTTCCTAATTTTAATTTATAAATATATACTAAAACTTTTTATATATTATCATATATGGTTAACAGTTTGCAGGTTATTTACCTACGATAAAAAAATCTTTTGGTTTGATTTAAACGATTTTAATATATTAGAAACTACAACTAAATCATTTATGTGTTAACAATCGGGTTAACCGAATCATTAGCAACTATTTTATCGGTTTTGATTTTTCTTGATTCAAATTGTCTTGATGTTGTCCAGATTCACGGTTTAACGGATTTTTGAACTCTCCTGCTATTCGAGAATATAAATTTCATTAAACAAAGAAAACATTCACTTTATCGAGTAAATAAATTACACACAGCTACTCGACTTATACAAGGAGGAAACACATCATCCCACATTACAAGATTTATTTTTCAACGCCCAACTTAGCAAGTAATTGAGCAGGGATATTCCCATCATGATACACAAAGCTAAACATAAGAGAGTGCAATATCATCGATGATACAACGCAGTAGATGTTCCAGCTCCTTTCTTAGCCACATTGATCACATACTATTATCAGACTCGAGAATGGCCTTCTTAACTTTAAGATCTTTAGCTAATAAAATACCAAACTCCAAAGCTTAAGATTCTGCAACCTCAATATAGATAGGAGCTTGAAACCACTTGCAATCAGCTCCAAGAACATTACGTTTATAATCTGACTTGGCATATATAGCAGCATTAGCATTCACTTTAACAAAATCAGCAGCAGGCCGGAGACACCATCCATTAGCCTTCTCGTGATTATATTTAATCTTAGAATAGTTTTTATAATCCTCAAGTAGACAAGGAGTCATGTGCTGTTGATATTGATAATTTGCTGCACTTTCATTAATCAGACTTCAATATACTAAACATTCAGTACTGTCAGGCATTTTAGGATATTCATTGCTATTGCTTCCTCTCATACATAAGATATATCTAAACTTCTATATTAAGAATCCTTCGATTCTGTACTAATCTTCTTCTTCCTCCTCCCCTTCATCATAATTGAAAGGTAATGGTACAGACTTAAAGGCACGGAACTTTCCGACATTGTTCAAGTGTTCATTCTCCAACCTTGAAGGAAAAATAATATCAAAAGAATAAACACTCAAGTGACTAACATTGACATTATTTGTCTAGATAAGTGAACATCAATCGACAGAGTTGTGACGAGTATAGATATGTAAAATTACCTGAAGAAATTCCATACACCGCGACGAATGATTTCAAGGCTGGCCATAATTGTAACTAGGCTTTGATGGTGTAAGAAAGAAAACTTCAAGTCCAACAGTGTTTGAAGCCATGCAAGCCTCAACAACACATTCATGGCCTGCATAACGTGTTGATTTAATAAGCATTATATCAATAATTATATAGATGCAATATGTTCCTACAGAACCTTAAGATATCATAGGAAAGCTTTAATAAGTGGATTTTATACTATATTTAATCATCCCCTTCACTCGAAAACCCATTTTTTATTTTATTCTAACATAGTCGATAAGTTTTGAGGGGTAATTACTAACCATGGCTCCGAAGTATACAGAACTGTATGGAATAAGTAATTTGTCTCTCAACCAACGGTTCTTGGATTTGCGGTTAAGAAGACCCCAATCATGAACAAGATCCCAATACGTACTATATGATGCTGCAACTCCTGATGCAATCCAAGCTATAACTTTCCATTTTATAGTGTGGTTGCGAGTATAAGCTGTTCTGGTTGTAACAGCAACAATTGTTGCAAAATATTTTAATCCATTCCATCCTTGACTGGTATCTTTTTCTTCAAATAAACGCCTAAGACACTAAAACATTCAAAAAGCAGATCATTTATAATTTCAAATTTGCAGACAAATATTATATAAGTTTTCACAGTCTGCAGGAATGATGTTAACATTTTAAGCAAGTATATCTACTATTTTACAAGGATATAAACCAGAATTTACCTGAAGAAGACGCCAGCAATATGGAGTCCCAGCTACTATGAAGTTGAATGTATTGTAAACATCATTTGACCTGCAAGTGTTTTCTCTGACTTTGTATTTACCTGAAGTGTAATAACAAATGTAGAACTCAAAGCTCCGGAATGCTTGAACTTGGCTAGTGAATTGATCTGCCAAGAAAAAATCTGCAAGTACAACCTTGCATGCACAAAAATGATGATTACATTAGCTGACATGTGTCATCTAAGACTCGATTTGAATTTGTATTGGTTACTGTATTTTTTTACTCTTCCTAATACCTTGTATAAAGGAGCACAAACACAGTGAACAATGCAGGTGATTAAGAAGTAGCGGCTGGACCGATATATGATGTTGAATGGGCAGATTAGAATAGCAATTACAAGCTGCAATATACAAGTTTTGGTTATTATATATACATGATATACTAATTAAAATTTGAGACTCAGAGATGAGTAATTAAATGAACTTACGATTAACAAAACGGCAGGAAGAAGCTCTGTAAGTGCTTTGTACTCTCCTGTTGTGGGATCCATTTCCATGTCAAGGTTTGCTAAAACACTGCTTACTGCTAGCACAGAAAGACCAAAGCTCACCAAGAGGACTTCGCGATAGCCTATTGCAGTCCCTACCTTAAATCCAAATATAAATGGATAATTGACTCGATATCTTCTCCAGAAGTATATATTTGCAGCATACATAAGCATGTGTAATACAATGAACGCGAACAAGCTGCAAGGGAAAAATGTGTATTACTTAACATTCTTACGCATAAAAATTTAAATAAAATATTGACAAAAGATTAAGAGTGTATGCATAACTTTGTAAACTAATTAAGGAATATTAAGTGATTTTGTACATAGTATATACCACCTACCTGTATAGAGGAAACAAGGTTTCCATGTACTGTTCGCTGCCATCCTTCCCTATAATTGCACGGCTTCGTATGTTCAAAATCAAGGCGAGCACGAGTGCTGCCGTGAAACCAACAAAGAAACCTATATTTCAAAAAAATTCATAAAGAATAATTAAATTTATGAAACAGCCAAATTGTACAAAGAAAGAAGAATTAAGTACTGCTATTGTATTGTACCTAAAGAGGCAGACACTGCATGTTTCTGTTTTCTAGATTTTGGTTTTAGGGCGTGTAGCCCTTTCTTCCTGTTGGAGTTGGCAAAGTGCTTAATGAATGTAACTTCAACTCTGTCCATTAACTTTCTAACCTGTATGCGCGAAATGCATGAATGGCTTAATAAGAAGTTGTAGATCTGTAGTTCATAGTCACGTAGATGTAATGTCGTAATACTGATCTAATCATTATGTTTTATCAAAATGTTATTCCTGTGTATGATGTCACTGCAAGAATATATGTGAATGTTTGTTTCCTATGTAACGCAAGCAATGCTGCGTATCTGTAAATTTAAGGTGTACCTCATCCGAGCTGCCTAGGTAGGAGTTATCAACCATTTTCATGTATGCCCTGGAAGCAGTTCTTGTAGTGATCTGTAACAGTTATTTAGGAATTAGATATGCAGTCCTAAATATACAAATGTTGATACATGTCAAAAAAATCTGAAGAAATACTGTTAAAGTCTTGCACGAGACTGGTAAACTATTTTGATTTTTGTTTTCTAAATAAATGTGTTTTTGTGAAGTACCTTGTCATACTTCTTCATGATCTTTGAAATTGCCATAGTGTTCAGGAAGCTGCAAGAAGCAGAGGGAAAAGTGTAACTAATTTAGCATGCAAATAATTTCGGGGAAGGGGGAAGGGAGACTTCTGATTTGTAGATCTGTAAAGCTACCTGTAGCTTCTGAGAAGTTGAAGTTTGTAATAAAATTCGATAAAAGCAGTTCTAAGCTGGCCTTCAAATTTCTGGAGATTGTCTGTACTGAATTTGAGTTCATTTTGATTAGGAACTTTAAGAACAACTTTGATAGTTGAGAGAGGAGTGTTGACAGTGTTATTGACTGTGACACGGTCAAGTATCTCCAGTGGTGCTGGTCTGTTGTTGCTTCTTCTGTTTGATCTGATCTCATTTATAATTTCCATGTGATCACCTGACCTTCCTGCACATTTTCAAGAACCAGAATTTATCGTCAATCCTTCTTAATATTTGTTGCGCAATTATATTCTGACCACATATGACAATGAGTTGTGAAATTTACTCAAGGGCAATCACTTGTTAGCATATACCATACAGAGGAATGTTTTATAAAGATGGGCGACTGCAACAAACGATTGTCCTGACCAGACCCTACTCAAATTTATTAGTTGTCCTTTTTAATGGAAATGTCTTCGTCTAGTAATTTGCGGCTTAGCATAAAAATATCGTGAAAGTTTATATAAAAATATTATATAAGATCCAGTTGGCCTTGGTCTAAAAAATTGTAAGACATGAAGTAGTAATTAAGTAAAAAAAGATACTTACTGCTGTCTGATTTTCTGCCTGAGGAGAGGGAAGTAGATAACATAGAAGCCGAAGTAGCAGCAGCAGAAGCAAGATGATTCATGTCAACAGCAGTAGCAGTCTCGAACCACGAATGTTTCGGATTATCAACTTTAATCCTGAAAGCAATCAAAGCATCCATTTGTTTGTTCAACATGTCAGCCTCTTCAAGCACCTCTTCAACTTTAGCCTTGTAGAATTTAACAACTTTATTAAATTCATCATCAAGCCTTCTAAAGAACACAAGTTCATACTCCCCACCATCCCGTGTATCAGCCAAAAATGTAGTCTCCAATCCATCTTCACCGCTGGCTCTCTTCACAGCATTCACCAGAATTGGCTGACTCTCGAGATCATGCTGAGCATGGTCATTGCTACTTGGAGTTTTCTGGTTAGTAGCAACATTTGGTCCAGTGAGTCCACTGAATTTCCTGTAAAGCGTAAGCTGTCGGGTTAATCCTGGTGGATTAGCGGGTGGAGGTTCATGAACCTGTCTAGAATGTTGGATGTCTTTGAGAATTGTCTTGAGATATTCATAATCAAGGTAAGCTTCTTCCCATTCGGGCACCATTTGTGACCTCAACTCCTTTCCAAACTTCATCTTCCTGCATCAATTATTTTATATACCAGGCTTTAATCTATGGTATCCCTTAACTTATGCACACTAAATGAAAACAGTAGTGATTACTGGTTGTGCGTGTAACTGTAATGAGATGAAAAAGATTTGGAAAGCAGAAGCAAGGTTGAGTGGTTAGAATGTTGCTATGTTAAACGAATATATATAGATAGGCATCGCAGAAGCTGAGGTACCGCCCATGCTAGAACTAGGAAAGATTTTCGGAACTGAATAATTATATTTTCGTTAACTGCAAATATGAAGCCAATAATTTGATAAAATTTTGAGAGGTTGAGGAGGTTTCAAATTTGAGGGCAAAAATATGTTACAAAATGACCCGCTAAATGGTGACGAACATTAAATTCGTAGGAGATTGTAATTTGATGGGAAAAACATGTTATAAAATAAATAAATCACATAACGCTGGTGATTGTAGATGCAATTTTAGATAACCGTTAATTTACGGTTTGGTTGCAGATTTATTATTTTAAAAATCGCAAAAATCCAACTACAACCGCATTTTACTTGAATTAATATATTTTTAAAATATATTTAAAATATACATATAAATAAAATTACTCAAATATTGAAATTTGAACTTGACCCAATATAAATAAAATCATGAAAGTTTTGTATTAATTTTTATATTTTAAGATTACTTTTTCTGTTGTAATATGTCATTAGACTATTTAATTTATTAGTCATATAAACTTATTAATTTTTTTTATAAAACCTTACAATTATGCCTATACAATATTCATTGAAATTGGTTTTCTTAACTATTTGAGCGGTTGAACCGCAAAATCAATCACAATTACGTTGATGGATTTGGTTGATTTTATATACCAACGGTTTGGTTATGAACAGAGATATTGAAAAACCGCAAGTTACGGTTTGATTAGGTTTTTATCTTTCAACCAAACTAAATCACTAACCGAATCAAATCACATCACATACACCCCTAATAATGACAATATGGTATTATAAAATATTTTTATCAGTGGTATTAGTTTGAATACAATGAGTTTGGTGATATGTATTTAAACAAAATTTAACACATATCATTTCACGAATGTTTTTTACCCAATTTAGCGTCTCTAAATTTTTTCGAACTTTTGAGACACTTCAAACAAACTCCATAAAAAGCATGTCAAAAAATTGAACTCTAATAAATTCCTAGTAATATCTATTATATCTCCTCTTTTTAAGAGCCACTGATTATATATTAACTGAAGATCCAACGGTGTATTAGGTACTCTATAAATACTATAAAATAATAAATTTTAATGATTTAGGATATTATTTTATATGTAAATTTCAACAATAATCCCTATACTCACTTCTTATTATTGTTGTAATAATTAATTTGAAAATAGATTGACAAGAAAAGAGAAAAAGAAAGTGAATAGATTAGGATATTAAATACTCCCTTCGTGTCTTACTAGGTTATTAATATTTCAAATGGAGTAATTGACACATATTTTAAATCTCTTATCTACTACAGTTTCATAACTCATTTTTAGAATTTTTTTTTTCTAAATAAAAGTTTAATGTTAATAAGTGCCGAATTTTCTATTTCAAATGTTAATAACTTAGTGGGATGAAGAGAGTATAACTTAAGAGTGTGTTATTGGTATTAAGAATAAATAAGGAAGAGAGACTCTTGGTGATTTGAGAAGAGATTTGAAATTTCATTATTCTTCTTTATATTTTGAGTTAAGATTTCAAATAAAAAGGTTGTTGGACTTGTTTTTGCTTTTTTAATAAAATATTCACTCATACATTTTTACATTTAAATTTTTGTCATGTTCAACTTAAAATCTGAATATTATAAAACTTACGATGCAAAATAAATTATATTGCTAGAATTGACACCAAAATCTATTTTCTAACTTGCTAAAAGTTAGGAACTAAGAGACCGGGAGCAATTTCAAAAACTCACTTATGAAGACTCTACCTAAAATTATAAGAATTTAATCAAAATTAGTACTCTAATATCATCCTAATAATTTCTTAAAAAATCAATTTTCTTGTGCTTATTTAAAGATAAGGAATGCGTAATCATTTCTTATCTAATTTTAAATAAATATTTTTTTCTTTTCTTTTCACACTCTATTTCTCACTCCATTTTCTCTCTTTTCTTTAAATAATATAAATATGATTTGAATCTAATATTATAATAATACTAAGAAATCAAAATAAGAATTGTTGTTAGGGTTATCATACTTTATAATATCTAAAATAACTAAGATCTTATTAATTTATATTATTTTTAGAGAACACACATGAATACTATAGGAAGTGCTCATATAGCATCTTTAAAAGTCTTATAATTCATTTTTTATAACTATGATAATATATTAGGATGATAGTGATTTAAGATATTATAAGAGAATGTAACTGCAACAATACTTTTTATATATATTCTTTATTATTATAATAATAATAAATTTAAAAGGGAAAGAGAGAAAGTGAAGAAAAAGAAGATCAAATACGAAAGTAAATGAATATTTTACTCATATAAATTAAATAAGATAAGAGAAAAGGTTACTTAAAACTAAAGAAGATGATAAATATGCCAAATTTTTAAGTTACAACCAAAGATACTCTAAAATATGTCAAATTCATTATATTTTAAATTTAAGTAAATATTTAGCTAATCTTTTAGAGATACTTCCGGGAGTAAGAGATTATTGAAGATGATCTTATAAAAATTCACCAGCTCCCTGACTGCGGTCATGGTAAAAATGGGAATGTTGAGGCAATAATTTGTATTCCTTTCTTCTTTTTAAAAAATAACATATATTGAGAAAATTTTAAATTAATAATATATTTTCATTTATATTCCTCATAAATGTATATTATACTCAAACTCAACACTAATTAAGTATTATACAATATTTAAGAAAAATAATTTTAAAATAATAAAAATATATATTTAAATTAAAAATTAAAAGCCAACATATATACTAAATAATTATACTGAACGAGAACACAGTTTGTTACTCATTTATGTTATACAATTGTATAAATTTTTTATTGAACAATAATTATACAAAATTTAAAATATATAATAAAAAAAATCCCAAAAGGGACCCCATCGGGGGCATTGAGGGATATACGGTGTCTGCGTCGCGTGGGACAGACTAAGTCTCAACTCTCAAACTCTCATGGTAGTAGGAAATCAATAAATTATGAATTTGTCGGTATGTGTTCTGTTGAAATGTCTTTGATTACCTTTAATGGCGAAGATATTTTTTTTATACCTATTTTTTTTTTCAAAAATATTTTTAAAATTATATGTGTAATCTTTTAATTCGTGATATTTATCTTTTTTCTTTTTTTAGTAAGAAATTAATTCAATAAATAAAAATCATACGGCATCTATAAAAATAGTCGCGTCGAACAAACATAGAACAGAAACAATAGCTAATCAATCCATCTATTTTGAACAAACAATCACGCCATTTGTTAAAGATAATATATTTACATGTACACGCTTCATCACATCCAGTTAGAACTAATCATGTTTGAGCTATCGACCATAATTGTAATTTCATCGAAACTTTTATCATTAAATCAAAAATCATACTCTCACAAATAAAGGAGAGAGATACTAAAACTATCACTAAGAAGAGACTATAACCAAATTGAAATTACGAAATAAAAGCAAGACTTAGATCTACAAAACAAATCACAAAAACAAGAGAATCTGGATCCTTTGAAAACGAAGAAAATAGAAAATCCGGATACTCCGATGATTTTAGATCTTAGAATTATTTTGAAAAAAAACCCGATAGAAATCAAGATCTAATAATAAAGATAAAATAATGAAAGAAAATAAAGATAATGGGGTTTTTCACCGGTGAAAGCCCATAAACAAGAAAGCCATTTCATTTTTGACAATTTATTTTTGGGGAACGATTTTAATAACCGTTTCAGGGACTCTGTATTTCTATTTCTCTTTTGTCAAGAAAACTAAGCTAATTTTTTTTCGTTTTTGTCGGACATGGGTGTAAGTGTGTTAAATCATTGGCGAGGGACGCAAGGTTCCGTAACAATCAAGCCGAGTTCTAATTTTCGAATTATTTGTTGAGCTCGAGCTCAAAATACCCCGTATAAGATTCGCGAGTAATATTGAGTCTTTATTGTTTTTATTTTTTATTACAAATATATTTTTATAAAAATATTTAGTATTTAATTTATATTTTATTTATTTAATCGAATCGAAGTCGAATTGAAATTTATTCGAGTTTTCGAAATAAACTCGAGCCTATCGAATTTTTTACGTTCGAGCTAAAAATTAAAGACTCGATCGAAATCGAATTCAAGTTCGAGTCTGAATCTTTTTAATCGAGTTCGAGTCAAGTGTGACAGTATTCGACTCGACTCGATTATACCCCTAATTGAACATATGAAGCTACTTTCAAACTTTAACTAATCACTTAGAACAACTCCAATAACTAAGCTATTTTGAGTTTTAAACTAAAAAAATAAGGAGTACGGAAAAGAATCACTCCAACAATATTCTAATAATTTATTAAATCAATGATCCTCTTCTCATTTCTTATCTTAGATTTAAGGACCTCCTCATCTAATTCTTATTTTATAATATATATTAAAAATAAGCACTTTTCTTTTTTCAATTTTTGTAATAATGTTATCTTTTATTGATAAAATATTATATAAAAAATGAATATTGGAAATATTGTTAAAAAAATTGATGTTTTAATTTACTAGAATTTCATATTTTATATATAAATTTAGGGATTGAACGATAATATCGAAGATAGATGATGTTAGATAGATGATGTCGGAGATTCTCTTACTAATTTCAGCAGAATGAGATTTGTCTGACCCGAGATTAACAGTACTTAAACTAATATATACTCTGATTCTTGTTTTTTTTATAAAGCGGAGTAGAGGTCCAAAAGTAATTGCATATTTCTCCGGAGAAAGTGAGACAATTTGAGGGCCAGATTTGCGACTAATTTTGCATGCAAAAACATTTTTTTGGGACCAATTCAGCGTTGATGCCGACGGTTAATTAGGTCAATTATGTAGGACATGACACTGGGATAATGACTGCAATTAAAAATTATATTTTTTTCTCTCTATTTGAATTAATGTGTATATAGTAATATTATATTAGTGAACAATTTTTGCACCTTTGTGTTTTGAGAAAAAGTTACTCCCTCCGAACTATTTGTATATAAATGGTTTGAACACGAAGTACAAGAAATATGTTAAAATAATATACTTTTGATAAGGTAGTGGGATGAAAAAAAAAGTAATTTAGTGAGAAAAAATAAAGAGTTGGAAAAAATGATGACACCGATCAATATTTAATGAATAAAGTGGGTGTAGTGGGAAAAAGTAGTGAATGCAGTTGAATTTTATATTTTATTAAACTTTTATTATTTTGAGTAAATTTTGAAATATATAGAATTGAATGGGATTTCTCAAATAAAAAAATGTATAGAAATGAATGGAACCCAAAATATTATTAATGTTTAAGTTGGGATACAGTTATCAAATTTGATAATAAAATTTGATATCAGATAACGTGATAGTAGTGATTTGATAATATGAGATGATTTTATTAACAAAATTAATAATCTTTTCGGGTACTCTGTAGTGATATATATCATACCTTTTGATCATATATGTGGTATATGACTCATTGTGTACTTTTGTAGTGACCAATTTTACTTTACTTTTTTTTTTAATTTAAATTTTAACATATTTTGTTTAATTAAAAGCTATCTTCTTTATCATTTTATTTCCGTGAATATTACATTAATTTTTTTTAAAATTATAAGGTTAAATTTGTAACAACTTGGTATCATATCTTATAAGTTCAAGAGATAAGATATGCTAAATTAAAATTTAGGATAATTGATAAAAAGATAGCTCAAACAATATCCTAAGTATATTTTAAAATACTATGACATTTCTCATATGTCCTATTTTTAATATAATCCTAGTTGAGGCTTATTTCATTTTTAATAATAAAAAATTATTGTTATATCATTTTCCATCCTTCATCTCTCTTCCCTTCATTATCACATTTCAAATATATTATTTATTTATTTATTTTATTATTATTATTATTATTATTATAAGAAACAAAAATAAGGCTCAATAAATGTATAGCCTTAATATATAGAAATTACGCAAGCACAAAATCCCTTTAGTAGAAAAGTAAGAAAAAATTTACATTTATAATCGTTGCAAATCACTATAAAAATAGCCTCATCCACTCTAATTCGGGTTCGACAAGCATCATTATCGAAAATCGTCATATATGAGATTTAAAACCTCCAAATATATATTTAATTGAGCCGTACAAGTCATGATATGCCTCCTTTTTTCTTTCCATGCATTGATATACTTTCAACCATTGTAATCGAAGGTACCGTCAAATTAGTTGTAACTATTGATTCGATATTTTTAAAATTAAACGGTGAAAATTATCTTATTTAAAATCACCTTATCATATTTAAAGTGAAAAATACATTCGAATTCATAAAATATATAATTTAAAATTCATAAAGAAGCAAGACCTATGGGAAGAACTCTTTTTAATCCTTTACGACAGAAATTTTATAAGAATTAAAGTTATTATTATTATTTTAAAGTTAATATATATATATAATTATAGATGTCATGATAGATACGTTTGAAAAATTAAAAATAAGAAGTACGTGCATCACACGGAACTCAAGTTAGTTGTACAAAAAATTACTAATAAAAACAGTGTATATATATATTAATGGTGATTAATTCTATAAATTCATTACAACAATTAGATTATCATTCTCAATAGTATATATTGTACAAATTTATTAATTAGAATTCTGATTGATAAAAAAATTACACATATAGCTTTGTTTGAAGCAAAAAAATACACATATTTTTATAGGTACATAGGTACCGGCTCCGGGGAAACTCACCCCACATTTAAAAAAAAAATAGCTGTCACATCTTTTTGTTATTATTGGTTTATATGCATATGTACAATTAATATTTATTTTCACTTTATTTTTACCTAGAACTTTTTAGCTCAATCTTAAATAGGAGCAACTATTATTAAATAATACAAAATATCTTCTTAAATTGAATACAATTAAATACTAAATTTAATTATTTATGGAAACTAATCTAATTATATAAAAAGAAGCGTAACTACAATAATAAATTTAAGTTATTATATGTTTATAACTACAAGAAATATGCTATGAGAGTCGGCCGCCCTAACTTCACCTAACCCTAGCCGCTCTACCTTCTTTTTCCCCCTTTCTACCCAATTCTATCTCCATATTCATCTTCATCTTCTTCTTTTATTCACTTTTTTTTTAATAAAATCGAGATTTGTTTTACAAAACTCGAAAAATCCATTACAATTTTTCACTTTAGTTTTCAGATCTACTAAGGTACTAAGGTAAGAGCTTGGATTTTATAATAAAATTCAGTTTTTGGATTCAAAATCTCTGGTCTAACAACATATTACAATTTGGTGTTATTCTGAGATTTTTGAATTTTGGGTTTTTTCGTATTGTTCTGTTTAAGTTATTATTTGTGTGTTTGATTGTCTCGCTTTATGCGATGTGTCTCGCTTTGTGCGATGTGGTGGTTGTGTTGAAAATGAATTGGATGGTGTATTGGGAGATCTGGATATCTCGCATCAACAACACTTTCGGCAGGTCTATAGCTGGTGTCCGGCAGGTAGATAGCTGGGGTGCGTTTGAAACGGTGGTGAAAATCACATGTGCTCACCTCTCACAAAAAATATTTGTTCATAATATGAGGCCTATAAACTCCGTTGTTGCAACTGAGTCCTCTGAACATTGCAATATCAATCGAATTAATGTGAGGGTCAATTGTGAAGCTACTGTTTTCGGGGGAGATGCGTGCTGGATTGTCCGGGAAACCATTACTTTCATTTTTAATTTTCAGAATATTTGTATTCAGTTTGTTAAGCAATCCGGAAACAAAATGGCTAATTATTTAGCTCTATTTGTTTTTCAACCTGGTTGCATGATCAGTTGGGGGTTTGTCCCGATTGAATCTCTTTTAAGTCATTAATGAAATCTGCTCTAAATTTGGCAAAAAAAAAAAAAAAAAAAAAAAAAAAAAAAAAAAAAAAAAAAAAAAAAAAAAAAAAAAACTACAAGAAATATGCTCATTTGCGAAATAATAAATTTAAGTTATTATATGTTTATAACTACAAGAAATATGCTCATTTGCGATGATCAGCTTGCGACGGAAAAATTTTGCGCGCAATTTTATGACGGAAAGGTAGAAATTTTCATCGCAAATGGGCATATTTATTGTAGTGTAAACTATACAACTAGAATTATATCATGTATAATAGAAATAAAATAAGATATATTTTATAGGGTGAAAAAACAAAATACCCTTCATTTGGGGGGCAAATGTCCAAAATACCAATAGGCGGGAGTGTCCGCTCAAAATACTCGTTGAACACGCATTTTACACATACGTATTCACTTTTTTTTAAAAAAAAAACAAAGGATACGCATTACAGGAATGCATATTCACTTTTGTCTTTAAGTAAATACGCATTCTTGGAATGCGTATCTCTTTAAAAAAATAAAAAACACGCATGTGTGTGCTGCGTATTTTTTATTATTTTTTAAAAACTTGAATACGCATGTCCTGAATGCATATTCAATGGGTATTTTGGGCGGAACGTACCGCCAATAAGCATTTTGGACAGTTGAAGCTGTAAAGTAGTGTATTTTGGGCATTTTTTCTATTATATATATCTTCTCACTTTCTTTTATATTTTAAAAGTTTATGCTGTTTTTAATATTATAAAAATATGTAAATAATAAATATGGAGAGTATGGAAAATATACATTATATCGCTAAAAGCCAAATAATAAATATATTTTAGGTATCCTTCATAATTAGCACGTTACTGTCATTTTCATGTAGGGACTCCAAAATGCTAGAAATGGTTTCTGTACATATGTTGACAAACTCTATTATACTCCCTCTGTCCCTCCCATTTGTTTACACTTTCCTTTTTGGGATGTCCCTTCCAATTGTTTACATTTCAAAATTTTCCAAAAATAGTAAAGTTTTTATAATTTTTAAATTAACTACATCCACTACTTTCCTCCACTATACCCACTTTATACATATAATATTAATCGGTCCCACTACTTTACTCACTTTTTCAATTTTTCTCCACTATTTTATCATTTTTCTTAAACTCCGCGCCCCACCCAAATGTAAACATTTGGGAGGGACGGAGGGAGTAATAGATATGAAAAGACTTAAAGAGACGTTGACAATCTGTAAATGAAATTTAGCACTTTGAATTTGCTACGTATCATTTAAACTCAAAACTAAACGAATGCTCCTGGTTCAAACACGACGGTATGCTTCCGTTGAAGAACGTACTTCAATTCTCCGGGACCGGGACCAACCAAAGAAAATGAGGTGCAAATATGAGACCATAACAGTTAGCCGTACCAATCTCGAACCGTTGACTTGTTCATAACTAGAAACCACTTGTTCTAACAGACAAAACTTGAGAGCATGGTTGACAAAATACGTGAACCAAATTTCTACTTGGGCATGGTAAGATGACGGCCGAGAGGGTTAGTCTTGAGAGGGAAATGTTGATGACTGGAGTGTACCTTGTACTCTGGTCAACAAAAAAAGGATTGTACCTTGTACGTCTTGGTGTTAAGTACGACTGATTGAACTTAATTCATTACATTAAGTCTTTCATGAACAATCTTAAGTATATCATGTCTCAAACCCTAGATAGGGTTATGGAAAAGAAATATGTTAGATACCCTACAAAATATTTTAAAAAAACCACTAAAGATTGCCATATATTTGGTAATTAAGTTTTCTAATAATCAGATGACATCGGCGTGTATAAAAATAGGACCGATGAATTAAAATCTACTGCTTGTCATGCCATTTCATTTAGAAGATTTGGGGAAAAAATTAGGTTTCAGACGAATATTTAAAATAATTTAATACCACTTGTAAAATTTGAGCTAAAAAAATTTGAACGTATTTGATTATTTAAATATATTTTATTGAATTTTTATAAAAGACAGTTATATGTATGACTGGATTTTTCTTACAAATATCAAACAATACAAATAATTTAAAACCTAGCTATGACACTAAATATATAATAATATCTAAGATTATGCTTAAAGATTTACGCCATTAATATCTTCAATTATATATTTCCTTCTTGAACTAAAAATATATTTCATTTTAACTCTTTCTAATTTTCGAAAGAAGGCAGAGAGCTAATTAGTGTAATGTCCATTAATATGATCTAATATTAATATTTTAACAATCCCACTTAAAACTCATCAATGACTCTGAAGAGTATATCATGAGCTATCATTTATAAGACATAAATTTATCTTCTTGTTATGAGTCCAAAAGCGAAAAGCATATCATAAACACCCATTTATATGGTAGAAGGGAAGAGCCCATCTACCGGGCATAAATTTTTCTTCACGTTTTAAGTCGAATAATAGATAATGCACATACATTTATAAGACATAAATTTGTCTTTGTGTCCCAGTTAAATATTGGGGTAACAGAAAATTGAACATGAGTCTCTGCTCACATGAGCTTCTATATCATGTCAACTAATCATTCATTCTAAAATTTTAAGATACGGGAAGAATATTCTCATAGAATCTTATACTCTTCATAAATTTCTTTAATCCTACAATTGAATAAACTAAAACAAGCCGTTAGCATAAACCACCAAACATATAACATAAATAGATTTAAATATCGTGGATGAAAAAACTCGAATCCAAAATTAATTCCGAAACCAAATTTTAATATTATATTAAATAATAAATCGCCCTGAAAATTTAAGATATGAAAGAAAAGTGAATTCGTGCCTTACACGATTTTATAATAAATGACCTTGTCCCCATCCCCGACAAATGATGAACAAATGTGTTTTGCTAAAGTGTTTCATAATAAAAAGTTAAGAAGCGTCAAACATTGCGATTCATTCAATTTTTAAGATTTTAAATTTGAATTTCAAAAGGTTTATTATCCTTTTTTAATATTAAGTTAACAAAAATTATATTATCATACTCTAAAATTTTGAAATTACCATTTGTGAAAGCCTGAAAGGCTATCTCAAAAAGTTGTCAACTTGTTATCCACAAATAATTTTCTATACAAATTATTTTTAACTTACCTGAATACCAAATCAATATTACTATATTACTTGAGAACATAAATATGAAAAGTTTCCTTGATGATCATTTCGGTCGTTCATTTTACTCAAAAATAAAGTACAATTCAGTTTTGAAAAAAAAATGATGCTAATTCAATAATAAAAAATTATACTGTAACAACAAATATAATCGAGTTGAACAAATATAAAATGGATCAAATCGTCAGTCATTACGCATAAACAATGAAGTGATATGTTAAATTTGAGATATTTACAAGTATTTGCTTTGATATCATCCCGTTTAAATTATCCAGCATAAATACAATTTCATAAAAATATTTATCACTACATCAAAATCAACACTCACAATAAATAATAAAACAAACACCCTCTCACGAAAAAGATCAAATAAAAACTCTTCGATCTGAAAAATGAAAGCCCGGTAACAATCCAATAGAAAATCGGTCCACATTTGAATATAATAAGTTTTGCTCGAATTAAAAACAAAATAAAATCGATTTTTTTTATGATTTAGATCAAACAAAACAAATAAATAAACTAACAAAATGGGTATAAAAACCAAAAAAATGGGGATTTTTCACCGAAAACCTGATAAACCCGGTAAAACAAAAAAAAATGGGGTATAAAAATTGGGCTTTTCAAATACTCCGTATAATTTTATTCAATAATTATCAACAAATTACATTGTCTTCAATAATCATCAAGAGATTACATTTTCTAACTAAAACATGTTTCAATTTAAAGATACATAAAAAATGGTGCATGATATGGGTTTTAAATTTTACTTATTCGTCTCGATAAACAGTAGGAAAATAGTTTTGTTTTGGAAAAATAGTTTAAGAAACAATACACTACTTAATTTCTTGTGTAACAGACTGGGACTTTTCGGCAGAAGAGAATCTTATGCACCAAGTGTTGAAAACTTAGCAACTTGTTTCTTCTTGATGGTTCAAGATTTGGTCGGTCCTTTTCACTTGAAGGTGCATGCACTTGAATTATTCAAATAACTTCTTTTACATTAAGATGTACAGGAGGTTCTTCAGACCGTAAAATACTGTTACAAATTATATTTAGAACCTTTGTGTTTGTTTATTTGAGAAAATTACTTAACAAATACATTTTATATAACTTCTTTTCCATTAATGAACAGTTCGGAAGTTCGTCATCTTAATAATCAAAAGAAAACAAACACAATACAAGTTAAGAAAAATTAAAGTTTAAGGAAATGAAACATATATACAACTGGTCGCCTTAACTATTGAAAGAAAACACACACGGTACAAATTAAAAGATATTAAATTTAAAGAAATGAAACATATTTACGTCTAGAAAATTGATAAAATATTTTCAAAAAAAGGGCCTCAATTTTCATTGAAATAAATGGGCCTCGATTATTTGGCAATGACCACAAACGGGCCCGTAATCTGACACGATTTTTGACAAGGACCACAAACGGGCCCTTCTTTAAGTACATGTCCAACAATAACTAAGAACTCTAGCTGGAGATCTACCACCAACCATAAAGGTCAGGTATGTTAAACATTGCACCTTTTTACCTAACAAATTTATGGACGGTTGCAACTTGCAACCAAGACGGTCAATTAGGGCGTGCAAGAAATTTTACCGGTGAGATATCTAATTTAAAAAGGCTCCCAAAATTATAAAATCTATATAAGTGTTTTATACGTGATAATTCTATTTTTCCCGGGTCTTCTCCTCTCTCACATAAGCTAGAGCCCCGTTCACGTGGCAGCCGGTGTAAGGTTAACCTGTCAGGTAGGGGACTCTGCAAAACAAAATCTGAGGAGGGCTGTTTCCCACGGCAACTCCGGTGCGAGAATAAGAATGGGGTTTCTTGAAGAAAAGCGGAAGAATGAGCTATTCAAAATATGTATAGTGGTGTGTGTATAGGTGTGTAGCAGTCAAATATTTTTCAATCCCTAAAACCCTCTTTTTGGGGTCTTTTATAGGTCCCAAGATTTAAGGTTTTGGGGGTTTGTACCTCTTCATCCTAGCCTTTGATCATTCTTGGTTGGTGAGTGATTGGACGGTTTGGATCGACTATGGGGCCGGGTGCCCTTCTTCCACCAGTGTTGTCTTGGGATCTTTACATATGGATGATTGGGATGCAATTATTCCATTTTGGGTAACATGAGACAGTTGACATTTTTGTCCTGTGCCACGTGGCCCCAGGGACCACCCCAGTTTGGGCCTGGGGTGTTCTCTATCAAGGCTTTTACTTCTTTATTTGGGCTTGATTATTTATGGCCTATCATTTGTCTATCACTCCCTTATGCGGGTTTTCCCGGATGGGGGAGTAGTCTTCTTTCTCGGAGCGTGTGTTATGAGCTGCGTGATTTAGAAAATTTTGCGTATTTTTCCTTTAATTTGTGGCCCCTAGCCTCGGGGTGTTGTTGGATACAAGTCCCCGGGGTTGTGTTTGGGTAGGCCTTTTTAGTTTTTGTCCCTTGGAAAATTTTTGTGTTTTTCCTTTGATTTGTGGCCCCTAACCCCGGGGTGTTGTTGAATACAAGTCCCCGGGGTTGTGTTTGGGTAGGCCTTTTTGATTTTTATTCATTGAAAAAATTTTGTGTTTTTCCTTTGATTTGTGGCCCTAACCTCGGGGTGTTGTTGGATACAAGTCCCCGGGTTTGTGTTTGGGTAGACCTTTTTGTTTTTGTCCCTTGAAATTTTTTTTGTGTTTTTCCTTTGATTTGTGGCCCCTAACCCCGGGGTGTTGTTGGATACAAGTCCCCGGAGTTGTGTTTGGGTAGACCTTTTGATTGGGTTGCTGGGTACAAATGCGACAGGAGCACAGTATTTTGGCGTTTTCCCCGGAGTGTCAGGTGACGGTTGAGCTTCCTGTAGGAATATATGTATACATATATGTATATATACGAAATATTGCAGTTTTCCCCCCTTTTTCTCCTCAAAAGTTGCGCCTGTTAAATAATTACAGTGATGTAATCATTAACTACAGTGGTTATTTTCTGGACGCTCAGGATTGTGCCACGTGTCTTCATCTGACGAGCACGGTCGTGTGGCAGTTGAGTGGGTTACTACCTCATTTGTGCCTATAAATACTCCTGCTTTGCCATTTCTTTTTTCTTTACGCAATTACAAACACCAAACACTCTCTGCGACTTTTCTTCAAGGCAAATTTGGGAGCTTTTCTCTTTGAAGCCGCCTTATTTTTCCTGCTTTCTTGTGAGCTTTCAAACTTTTCTTCGCCTTTTTGTTTTCTCGTGATTGTTAATGAATATTTGTAGTATGAGTTCTTAGAATGCATGCGTACCCAATCATCCGACTTAGTTTACTTTTGTTGTGTTGAGTTTTTATGAATTGAACGTGATGTTGTTCATTGTTTAGATTTTTAGGCTTTGTTTGCATAAGAACACTTGATGTTTATAGTGAATCTGGGTTTATTTTTTGGCTTTTGTATATGTACGAATAAGGGGTTTGATTTATGCAAGAAACTGGGTTTGTTTTTGTTATTCGTGACTGTTCATGACTTGTACTTTTAAGCATATATATGTATGTATAGACTGTAGGATATACCTTGGTGTTTCAATTCGAAGGTTAACTATTTCTGAGTGGCTTTCTGTTTTTCTTTTTCTCCTTTTATTTTCTTTTCCGAAATGACATAGACTCCAGGGTTATATGGTTAGGAGAGGAAGAATGAAACGACGAGCTAACCTTAAACGTAGGCCCGACCCTTCACACTTCGGATTGCCTGATCATTCTTCTAGTAATTCATCCCCGGAACCTGAGAACATGCCTCCCCGTCGCCAGCCTATAGTTGAGGAGTTGCCCACTTTCCTTTTAAACCCCGGGCAGACTTTGGGTAGAAGAGACGGGTCTTGGGTAGACATAGATCACTACTTTGTTCAGACCCGAGAGAATAGTTCCCCGCATGATTACTATTTTAGGGACCTTTCTGCTGTTTATAGGCCAGGGGCGAAGGAGCCTTATGATGGGGCCCGCATGGATCAGCTTTTCTATAACGCTCCCAGGACTGGCTATGTTCCAGCTCCCCGTCACCCCGACCTTTCGGAATATACCTTTGAGAAAATAGATGACTTAGTGAAAGCCGTTTTCCACTTCGGGGATGGTATGGAGTGGAGGTGGCCCGAGCCTCATGAGAGGGTTTATCACCGTTCTATGGGTGGTTGGGTAGCTATTCTTCTAGAGCATCTTCGTAGTATGAGGCCCAACCTTCACCAATTCACCAAATCTTTATGTCGTGATGTCTACGGGATACCCTTTACTCAGTTGGCCCCGAATTCTATGAAGTGGGTTTCTTGGTTCCTTGCCTGTTGTCATGTGAAGAAGTACTTGCCTACCTTCAAGCTTTTCCACTACCTTTTTAAGATTAAGAAATCCACCCTACCTCCCCTTTTTGAGTTCACATTCAACCTAGATGACTGCGGGTTTCCTGCTGATGCCAAGAGTGCACCTGTCTTTATGTTGAATTCGCTCTGGGGCTGGCACCAGGAGTTCATCTTTGTCCGGGGTGGGGACCTGGAGTTTATGCATGTGTATAAAACTGCTTTGAAAAATAACAGGTTCCCAACCGAGCGGCTCGGTGGAGATGCCCTGGCGAAGATGTACGATTTTGTGGTGGCTCTGGGTGCCCAGTGGACCCGGGATACCTTTTTAGATAACCAAACGTTGTATAATGTTGGCTGTAAGTGCTTTACTCAGTAGGTTTTTCCTTGTACTTTTTCTTGATGTATATCTTTGCTCTGACATCTTCTTTCTAAATCGTTGTTCCTTGTGCAGGTCTTCCATTGCTTAACCCTTTCCATCACGCTATGCCGCAACAGTTCAAGGATTTGGCTGGAAGGTTCAAGAAGATCGGTGGTGCTGTGTAGTTATACTCGGGGAAGAAGAAGGATGGTGTTGGTAGTGGTTCGCAGGGCCGGAATGCTGGTTCCTCGGGGAACAGCGTAAGGCAGAGTGCTCCGGTGGTTACTACGCCTATTCTCCTGGAGCCCGAGGAGGTTGAGGTGTTGGAGCTGGAGGAAGAGGAGGTTGGGCCGCTGAACCCTCACAAAAGGAAGGCCGCGGAAGATGCTGCTGGTGGCTCCGAAACCCCACAGCGTAGGAGGGTTTCTACTTCGGGTCCTACTGAGGAGGAGAGACAAAAGCTGGTGGAGGAGGACGCATTGAAGAGCCTCTTGGCCCGGATGACTCTTGACGATCGTCGAAACGAGATGTTCGACAACTATGCCGCCCCTGCGGACTTCGAGTGCTATGCCAAGGAGGATCTGGATACTTTCCTTGATCATCTTGTTCGGGATGTTTCAGAGGTAAGAGTGTTTCCTTATCATCTTTTTTCTTCCTCCCTTTGTATCAACACTGAGTCTTTTTTATTTCTTTTCAGGCTAACGCTCGGATCAGCGGCTGCTCTACCATTCTTTACAACTACCGTATAAGGGAAGCTAAGAATAAAGCTGCGATAAAGGAGTTGGCTGGTGAGAAGGAAAGATTCACCAAGTACAGGGAGGTGAATGAGAGGGAGTCCCGGGAGCATAAGCAGGCCGTTGCTGAAGCGGTGAAAGCCCGGGAGGCTACTGAGCAGGTGGTTGGATCCCTCCGGGAGGAGGTGGAGAACTTGAAGAAAGAGCTTGCTACCAGGCCCCGGGCAGAGGAGGTTCTTGAATCCTTCCGGGGTACTCCAGCCTACTACGAGGAGCTCAACAACAAGATTTTTGAGAAGGTCAACATCTGCTGAGACATTGCTTCTGCTTATCTGGCTGAGAATTCGGGCGGTGATATGGACGGGTTCATAAAGTTGTACCTCACAGAAGAACTCTGTCGTGAAGAAGCAAAAACTGCTGGAGAGGGCACCTCCGGGGCGCAGCCACCTCCTCCTCCCGAAGAGGTCCGCGAGAAAACTCCTTCTCCTCCCGAGAACTGAAGAATGAAGATCCAGGCTTCGTGCTTGTAATTTGTTTTCTTAGTTTGTTATCATTCCAGACTTAGCCCTTGTGGCTTTTTAAACTTGCTATTTAAACTTCGTATCACTCTGGTTTGGATTTGGTCTTGGGCTTGTTTCGCCCTGGGTAAGCATGTAAATATATTTCCCTTTCTGTATTTGGTTTTTGTTATTACTCGTTGAAATTTTTCTAAGTACACTTGGTTGTGTGTCGGCCCCGGGATGGGCTTTGAACTTTTAACAAGATTTTAACTGAATAAAGTTTCTCTAAGTACACATAGTTTGTGTAAATGGTCCCCGGGATGGGGTCTAAAATTTTAACTGAATAAAATTTTTCTAAGTACACATGGTTTGTGTAAATGCTCCCCGTTTTAACTGAATAAAATTTTTCTAAGTACACATAGGTTGTGTAATGGTCCCAGGGATGGGGTCTAAAATTTTAACTGAATAAAATTTTTCTAAGTACACATAGGTTGTGTAATGGTCCCCGGGATGGGGTCTAAAATTTTAATTGAATAAAACTTTTCTAAGTACACATGGTTTGTGCAATGGTCCCCGGGATGGGGTCTAAAATTTTAACTGAATAAAACTTTTCTAAGTACACATGGTTTGTGTAATGGTCCCCGAGATGGGGTATAAAATTTTAACTGAATAAAAATTTTCTAAGTACACATGGTTTGTTTAAATAGCCCCCAGGATGGGGTCTAAAATTTTAACTGAATAAAATTTTTGTAAGTACACATAGGTTGTGTAATGGTCCCCGGGATGAGGTCTAAAATTTTAACTGAATAAAATTTTTCTAAGTACACATGGTTTGTGTAATGGTCCCCGGGATGGGGTCTAAAATTTTAACTGAATAAAATTTTTCTAAGTTATATGGCCACAATAATCAAACGACATAATAAAATTGCCTTGAGCTATGGGGTGCTCAAACCGAAGTTTTTCATTTAAATCAAAATAAAGCAAAAATTACATTCTGGGGTGTATGAGGAGAGTGTTTACATCAGGCTGTCATAGCATAAGAGTAGGGGTGACCACGGAATGTGCATCTTGCCCTTACTGGTGGAACTTCCTTAGGCGGGTTTCATGCCAAATATTTGGGACTTCGGACCCGCTGAGATAGCTTAGCTTGTAGGTCCCTGGGGCCCTTCCCAGTTGGGTTGTAGCTTCCCTTGGTTGGTCGGGTCTGAAGCCTCGGTGTGCCGAAGTACCAAATCTCCTGTTTCATACTCTCTGATTTTTGCTTTCTTTACGAAGTAGAGCTTTGTCTTTTCTTTATAGTCTTCCATCTTTTTTACAGCCCAATCTCTTACTTCATCCAGGAGTTCCAGGTTGGTCTTGAGGCCTTCAATTTTTGAGATTTCGTCAAAGTTGATGACCCTGTGGGAGGGGGACCCGGTTTCAATTGGTATGCGGGCTTCGGTGCCATAGGCAAGCTTGAAGGGGGGTCTCATTAGTTCCCGTCCTAGGGGTGGTCCTGTAGGACCACAGGACTTTCCGGAGCTCATCTGGCCAAGTTTTTTGGATTCTTCCAACCTTTTTTCGAGGCCCCGGAGTATGATTCTGTTAGTCACTTCGACTTGCCCATTTCCTTGAGGGTGTGCCACAGATGCCCTTTTGTGCTTAATCCCGAGTTCTCTCAAATATGCTTCAAAGTGGACCCTACGAACTGCGGCCCATTGTCGGAGACCAGAACTACCGGAATTCCGAATCTCATGATGATTGAATTCATAAATTTGATACAATCTTGTTGATTGATTGTTCTCATGACCTTAGCTTCTGCCCACTTTGTCATATAGTCGATGGCTACCAGAACGTAGCGGAGGTCACCCTTTGCCGGGGAAATGGGCCCATGATATCTATGCCCCAAACGGCAAATGGGATAGTAGATAGCACTGACGCTGGCAGGTGGGCCTTCTCCTGGGAACATTGCTGAATTTTTGGCATTGAGGGTATTTCTTGACATAGGCGATGGAGTCGGAGTGGACTGTGGGCCAGTAGTATCCTTGCCCGATAACTTTGTAGGCCAGAGCTTTGGCTGCCAGGTGATCTCCGCAGATGCCTTCATGAACCTCTCGGAGATAATAGTTTGCTTCCTCCGGGTCTACATACTTCAGGGTAGGCGCTGAAAAAGTTCTTCTGTATAGCTGACCATTTTCCAGGAAGAAACGAGCAGCCTTGTGCTTCAAGTATTTGGCTTTGTTATGGTCTTCCGGGAGTGTTCCGTCCCTTAGGTAAGCTATATAGGGAGTCATCCAGTTATCCGGGCTGCCGATGCATAAGACCTCGAATCGCTAGGTGCTAGGTGCCTTGAGTTCTTCGAAGTATACCGAACTGGTGAGATCCGACATACTCTGCACGAGCTTGGATAGCTCATCTGCCTTGGAGTTCTCTTCCCTATTTATCTGGAGGATGGTGGTATCGGGAATGGTTTCCAGGATATCCCATACCATTGCTTGATATTGTGCTAATTTGGGATCTTTCGCAATATACTCTCCACTGGTTTGCTTGACTACAATTTGGGAGTCACTATAGATGATCATCTTCGTAATACCGAGAGATTTTGCTAACCTAAGCCCAGAGAGGAGTGCTTCATATTCGGCTTGATTGTTCATTGTTTTGAAGGCAAAGGTTATTGCTTGTTCAATGGTGAAACCTTCTGGGCTAATGGGAATGAGGCCATCCCTGGACCTTTCGACCGTTGATGACCCGTCCACATAGAGCTTCCAAGAGCCTGTGCCCGGGTTGGACTCCTCACAATCAATCCCGCTGGGTGCAGGTGGTTGTGGTTCGGGGAAGGTGCATTCCATAACAAATTCTGCTAGGGCCTGGGCCTTTATCGCCGTTCGCGGCACAAAGTTGATGTTGAACTGGCTTAATTCAATGGCCCAGTTGACCAACCTCCCGGACGCGTATGGCTTGTGGATGATTTTCCTGAGTTGCTGATCTGTGACCAGCGTTTGGTGCAGTACTTGCATTTTGGTGCATTCTTCTTTCTTTCCTTGGTCTAATTTCTCAGCCTTGGAAATATTGCCTTAACTTCCTGCTGGAGTGTACGAGGGCCAAGGCGAATTTTTCCAAGTTTGGGTACCGAGTCTCGGCATCTTTGAGGACTTGGCTGACATAGTAGATGGGGCTCTGGATTCCTCCTTCCTTCCGGATTAAGGCAGAAGAGACAGCCTTGGGGCCAGCGGCGATGTAGAGAGACAAAGGCTCACCGGGCTGGGCTTTTGATAGCACCGGGGGTTCATCAGGTGTTGCTTGACTTCTTCAAAAGTTGTGTGGTATTCCGGAGTCCAGTCTACCAACTTCTTATTTCGGGCGCCTTTCAGTAGCTCGAAGAATGGGAGACATCTTTCCGCAAGCTTCAGGATGAACCTGCATAGGGCCGCCAGGCATCCTGCCAACTTCTGGATGTCCTTCTGAGTGCGGGGTATCTTCATTTCCATTATGGCGTTGATTTTTTTCGGGTTTTCTTCGATTCCTCTTTCGCTGACTAGGAAACCCAGGAATTTGCCTGAAGGTACCCCGAACGCGCATTTCTCCGGGTTCAACTTCATGTTGTGCCTCCTCAAGTTGTCAAAACATTCCTTGAGGTCTTTGATGTGGTCCGGGATGGTGAGTAACTTGGAGATTATGTCGTTTATATAGGATTCCATATTCCTCCCCAATTGCCTTTAGAAGATTGTGTTCATCATTTTCTGGTAGGTGGCTCCGACATTGATGAGCCCGAAGGGCATCATGACAAAGGCATAGAATGCCCGATGAGTAATGAAGGATGTTTTGGCGATATCTTCGGGATTCATGCGGACTTGGTTATACCCTGAGAATGCGTTCATAAAGCTGAGTATGCTGTGGCCCGAAGTCGCGTCGATTAGCTGATCAATGTTGGGGAGGGGATATGAATCTTTTGGGCATACAGCCTGAGGCTCATGTAACTGGCACACATTCTCCACTTTCCATTCGGCTTCTTGACTAACACCACATTGGCGAGCCAGTCGGGGTACTTGATTTCGCAGATGATGTCGGCCTTGAGCAATTTCTCTACTTCTTCGTCTATAGCCAGCTGTCGCTCCGGGGCGAAGTTTCTCCTCTTCTATTTGATCGGCTTCTTCCGCGGGTCTACATCCATACTGTGCATCTCCATGGACTGGTCAATCCCCGGCATATCCTCCGGCGCCCATGCGAACACGTCCGCATATTCCTTTAGCAGCAGGATGAGTTCTTCCTAGAAGGATGTCTCTAAGCCTTTTCCAATTTTTAACTTCCGGGTGGGGTTCCCGGGCTCCAACTCTATCTCCATAGTTTGTGTAGCAGGTTCTACTTTGGTTTTTTCCTTTACTTCCACAAATTTCTGTATCCGGACATCGGCGTTGGTCACGCCGTAACCCGAATCCTCTATCATGTTGATATCTAATCTTGTCCTTTTGCTGAGATGTTCACGGTGTTTCTTCCGGCTTTGACCTTTGGGTAAGGCCATTGCCTTCTTCGTGTTCTCGGGATCGGTTTCTGCCATCACTAGGGCCTGCCCATAGCATCTCGCGGAGAGTCCCCGGTCTCCTTTAAGTTCTCCGATGCCTCCCGGGGTGGGAAACTTTAGCTTTAAGTGAATTGTTAAAGGGACGGCCCGGAACTTGGTGATGGTGGGCCTCCCCAAAATCATGTTGTAAGAGGATGTAGCACTTATCACGTAGAATTTCAAGACATGAGAGACTTGCTGGGGTGCGGTTCTGAAGACCATGGGGAGGTATATTATCCCGCGAATCGGGATCATATTATTTCCAAATCCATAGAGGGGGGCTTCGAGGCATGGGTCCATACGAAGGTGTCCCAACTTCATCCTGTTAAGTGTGTGCTCAAAGACAATGTTAGCCGAGGAACCATTATCAACCAAAATTTTTTGTACCTCATTATCGGCAATGTCGAGAGTCACGACTAGGGCTTGGCAGTGTTCGGGATCTAGGCCTTCATAATCGGCATTAGAGAAGTATATGGGTTCATCTTCAGCAGGCTGGATCCGGGGTGGGGAGGAGGTTCGAAGATCACGTTGACTACGTGCTTACCGCCACTGGAGGGCTTATCTTTGTCATTGAGTCTTCTTTGCAGGTACTGGTTCATATTTCCCTTCTTGATCTGGTCTTCAATGAATATTTTGAAAGAAAAGCAGTTTTCAATGGTATGGTCGTGATCCTCGTGATATCCGCAATGTTTGTCTCACAACCTGTTCTCGGGAGGTGCTAGCAATGGCTTTGGAGGGAAATAGAAGGGTTTTCCTTTGACCTCTCTTAAGATGTCAGCCCGAGGTCTGTTGAGTGGTGTCCATTCGGGCTTTAGCTTGGGCTCTCTCTTAGGCTGGGGCTTCTTTTCAATCCTCTGAGATCTGGAGTAGTTGTCCCGGGGTGGGGTTCCCCGAGACTGTTGTACATAATTGGTCTGCCTGTCTGGCTTATACCTCTTTCCTTTTCTATAGGAGGAGCGACGTTCCGGGGACTCATCATCGTCCCGGATTCGCATGTTCATCTTCATGGAGGTGAGGAAGTCATTTTCCTTGATGAACTTTGAAGCCATCACATAAGCAGAAACAAGGCTTTGGGGCTCCCTATAGATCAGGTCTTTTACGTAACCTTCGCATGAAACCGGGTGGAGGTTTCGCCGGAAAATATTTACGGCTTCCTTCTCAACAAGGTTGGAGAGCTGGTTGACCGCTTCTTGAAACCTTTTGATGAATTCGGGTAGAGTTTCTCTGCTCCTTTGTTGGATGGTTTCCAAGTGGCATATCTGGAGCTCGTTCATGCGGTTTGCCCGAAACCTCTTTAAAAATATTTCTCGGAAGTCTTTCCAAGAGTCGATGCTCCGGGAGGAGATTTGCTGAACCATTTTTGTGCTCCTCCCTTTAGTGTTGAAGCAAAGAAACGACACTTTGTGAGGTCGTTGTAATCGTATATGTTTGAGATCTGTTCAAAGTAGTTTAAATGCTCTTCGAGGTCGGAAAGCCCGTCAAAAGAATCAAAATTGAAGTGTTTGAGGGTAGGTTCCCTGGGGTGGATTCCAGTTTTATGGTGATGGGCGTGGTCGCCGCTCTGACTTCCACGTCTACCTCAACTTTTCTTTTGAGATCCTGGAGAACCCGGGCCATCTGCTCCTGCTTAGATTCTTTCTCCTGCTCGGAATCTGAGGAGACATGAACCCTGCGTGTTTTCTTCTTTTATTTCGCCTCCTCCTCTTGGATCTTTTTTTCAATGTTGTCCTTGGCCTCCTCTTCCTTCTGGATGCGGTCCCGGAGTGCAGCTCTCTTGATTTCGTCCCGGGCGTCTTCTGATGGCCTCTTGGTTTTGCAAATCCGGTCTAAGACTGAGCCCCGAGATTCTTCAGAGTGTTCCTCCCGGTCCCCGGGACGAGTTTCAGGAGTCTTGTGGTTCTTTTCCTTCCATAGGTCCATAGCCGGTTAAATTTGCTCAGGAGTCATGTTTCCCCAAGGGTTTGTAGAGGTTTCTGCATACTCGTGGGCTGCTTTCTCTATAGTTATTCTCTGGTCTCCGGGCTGGAGTTGAGATGAAGCACGAGTTATGGGGGGGCTCCTCTTCTATCTCCTCCATCTCGCCATCCCTGGGTGGGACAACGGTGGGTTGAATAGTTCCCGAGACCGAAGTTTTGCTCTTTCTTGTGGCCATTTTTTCAGAACAGAGTATGGGAAACAGTAGCAGAGGTGCAACAGGGTGTGTGACTGTTTTGGAAGGAAAGATACGAAAAATGAGTTGTGAAGAGAGTGAGGGTATTGTTCTTACTTGGGAGGGGGTTTTCTTGACTCTTGGAGCTGTGTAACGTAACTAGAGATGGCACCACACCACCGGAGGTTCGTCCCCTCCTTCTAGCGCCAATGATAACTCTATTTCTTCCCAGGTCTTCTCCTCTCTCACGTAAGCTAGAGCCCCGTCCACATGGCAGCCGGTGTGAGGTTAACCTGTCAGGTAGGGGACTCTGCAAAACAGAACCGGAGGGGGGGCTGTTTCCCACGACAACTCCGGTGTGAGAATAAGAATGGGGTTTCTTGAAGAAGAAGAAGAAGAAGAGGGAAGAATGAGCTATTCAAAATATGTATGGTGGTGTGTGTATAGGTGCGTAGCAGTCAAATATTTTTCAACCCCTAAAACCCTCTTTTTGGGGCCTTTTATAGGTCCCAAGATTTAGGGTTTTGGGGGTTTGTACCCCTTCATCCTAACCTTTGATCATTCTTGATTGGTGAGTGATTGGACGGTTTGGATCGACCGTGGGGCCGAGTGCCCTTCTTCCACCAGTGTTGTCTTGGGATCTTTACATATGGATGACTGTGATGCAATTGTTCCTTTTTGGGTAACATGAGACAGTTGATATTTTTGTCCTGTGTCTCGTGACCCCGGGGACCACTCCAGTTTGAGCCTGGGGTGTTCCCTACGAGGGTTTTTGCTTCTTTATTTGGGTTTGATTATTTATGGCCTATAAATACGGGTCCCAAAATCTTTATTCGGTTCTGGGATACTTTAAAATGGGTTTCCAAAATAATTGAGACGAGCCTTGTGAGTTGTGACAACTCGATGATTTTGAGTATTTATTTTCATAGACAGAGATGGCTACACTTTACAAGTGATCAAAAATTGGCTAGAAATTTCCTAACACAGAAGAATGTATATGCAGATATCTAAATCTCTTGTACAAAACAGGATGCATGAAGTCTAAGAACAGGATGCATGAAGTCTAAGAACTCTTGAATATACTACTATAATTTACTCATCATCCTCATCTTCATTTTCATCATAGTTGAATGGCAAGGGCACAGACTTGAAGGCACGGTACTTTCCGACATTGTTCAAATGTTCATTCTCCAACCTTCACAAACAACGATTAGCTTATACGTTATTAAGTTTAACAATTCCTTCACAATTGTAATAGTAGGTGATAAGAAATCGCGTAAACGATTTAATTACCTGAAGAAGTTCCAAATGCCACGACGAATGATTTCTAGGCTGGCCACAATTGTAATCAGTGTTTGTCTGTGTAGGAAAGAAACTTTGAAATCTAGTACTGTTTGTAGCCAAGCTAGTCTTAACAAAACGTTCAGTACCTGCATTTTGTAACATAACTAATGAACTGCAATTCTTTTACAACGATTATTATTACTATTGCTGTTAATGCGTAAATTTAAACTTCAAATTACTCACCATTGCTATGAAGTAGACGCTTTTGTGTGGAATTATTAATTTGTCTCTCAACCAACGGTTCTTGGATTTCCGATCAAGTAGTCCCCAGTCCAAAACAAGGTCCCAATATGTGCTAGACACCGCTGCAACTATCGAGGCAATCCAGGCAACTGCTTTCCATCCATTACTATGACTGCGACTATAAGCTGTTCTGGTGGTAACAGCTACAATTGTCGCAAAGTATTTTAATCCATTCAAGCCTTGCCAGTTATCCTTTTCTTCAAAGAAACGCCTGAGACACTGACAACAATTCACAAAGGGAAGTTAAGTTTCTACTTATAAGATATACACCACAATGATGCGAATGCTAATTGATACATTTAAGTTATATGCTGTAGGAGAAACTAGTACCTGAAGAAGGCGCCACGTAAATGGAATGGCAGCTACAATAAAATTAAAGGTATTGAAAACATCACTTTTGTTGCAATCGTTTTCTCTGCGTTTGTAGTCACCAGAACTATAGTAACATATGTAGAATTCAAGGCTTCTAAAAGCTTGAACCTGGCTAGTAAATTGATCTGCCAAGAAAAAGTCGGAGAGTACAACCTGCATTTACAGAATTGGGATTACATAACTGAGCAGTTTGTATTAATTACACGACTAGAATAATTAGTCATCACTGATCTTGTTTTTTCTGTACCTTGTATAGAGGAGCACATATACAGTGAAAGATGCATGTGAGAAAGAAGTATCGACTTGAACGATATATGACATTGAATGGGATAATCACTATGACTACTACAAGCTGCAGAAAAATATGGTTAAGGTCAGTGAACTGTCCGTTTGTAAATAACTGAGATAAGTTTAATGAACTTACAATTAATAATCCCAGAGGCAGAAGCTCAGTGATTGCCTTGTAGTTGCCTGTTTTGGGATCCATTTCCATATCAAGATTCGCTAGCACACAACTTGTTGCTAGAACCGCGAGACCAGAAGCAAGCAATAAAACTTCTCGATAGCCTAGTGCAGTTCTTTGATTGAAACCAAATATAAAAGGATAATTCACTCGATATCTCCTCCAGAAGTATATATTTCCAGCATACATAACCATATGCAAGACAATGAAGGCGAACAGACTGCAGTAATTTTTATATTGCCATGTAAGGACTTTATGTTTCATATGTCAATACGAGGGCAGGAAGCAAAAAGGCTTCTACAAAAAATAAGATGAATAGAAGGGTGACCTATACAGGGGAAACATTGTATTCATGTACTGGTGTCTACCACTTTTGTCTAAAATTTTACGTGCACGTATAATCAAAATGAGGGCTACAATGAGAGATACTGTGCATCCAGCAAAAAAACCTGAAACATAAATTTATAGGGTGAGCAAGAACCTAGAGTGTAAAGACATAGACACTGAAAGATAGTTATGCATACGAAACTAAAAACATGTACCTAAAGAGGCAGTTACTCGGTGTCTTTGTCTCTTGGCTGTTGGTCTTAGAGTGCTGAGGCCTTTCTTGCGATTAGAGTTAGAAAAGTGCTTAACGAAGGCAACTTCAACCCTTTCCATAAGCTTTGTAACCTGTAGACATGTGCAGGTCACAATTTGTCAATAAGAACAGAACTTGTAATTTCAGACGGATAAAACCATTATGCTCGGATCAAGTGGATATATAAATTATAGTATGAACATTCACTGAACACTCATACAAAAGAAGTAAATGATTAGTAAATACTTAAACATAAGTTTCAGGTTCACCTCATCGGAACTGCCTAGATAGGAGTTGTCAACCATTTTCAAGTACGATTTGGAAGCGTTTCTTGAGGTAATCTGTAGCAATCAAGCAAAACCAAACTTGACCCTTTAAGCAAACAGAATACTGAAACAATTTAATACTATGAAATTGTGAATTGATCCTCACCTTGTCGTATTTCTTCAAAATCTTTGAAAATGCCAACATGTTCATAAAATTGAAACTTTTTAGAAGTCGAAGCCTATGGTAAAATTCAGTAAAGGCACTTTTAAGTTGTTCTTCAACTTTATTCAGATTTTCCTTGGTGAATTTCAAGTCTGTCTGAACAGGGACATTAAGAACACCTTTGATGGTTGAACGAGGCGTCTCAATAGGTTTGTTAATTGTAACACGCTCAAGTATCTCCAGCGGAGGTGGCCTCACAGTAAGCCCTCTCGGCTTTCTGCTTCCTTCAGAATCTTTATCATCACTTGATATATCATCTGATCTCACTCCACTATTTGATTTGTCCTCATCTATTACATCCATATGAGCTACTTTTCCTGTAAATCAAGACTCGGTACCTTAGAATTTTTCTTCCTATGCTTACTAGTACAATTCTATGAACCCTGACAACATATACTTCAATTCTTGTCTCACATTCAAGATATTCATCTTATAGACATCTACATTAACATAATTACTCAATAATCTAGAAATGACTAACACAATCACAATCAATTTCAATACTAAAATGCGAAAACGCGATAAAATTTAACAAAAAACTCACTGCTGGCTCTCATGGCAGTAGAAGCCGAGGCAGTTAACACAGTAGCTTCAGAGGAAGCTTCAACAGCAGCAGCAAGTCGACTCATCTCAACCTGACTTTCGAAAACCACATGTTTAGGATTATCAACCTTAATCCTAAAAGCAATCAAAGCATCCATTTGCTTATTCAACACATCAGCCTCCTTCATAACTTCACCAACTTTAGCCTTATAAAATTTAACAACTTTATTAAACTCATCATCAAGCCTTTTAAAGAACACAAGCTCATACTCTCCACCTGCATCACCTACCATCAAAAACCTAGTTTCAAACCCTTCTTCACCATTTGATCTCTTCACAGAGTTGACTAAAATGGGTTGGCTCTCAATGTCATGACTTCTTGGACTTCTTGGAGACATGGCTCTTTGAGTTAAGCCACTAAAAGCTCTGTAAAGAGTGAGCTTTCTAGTTAAACCTGGTGGATTAGTGTTGCCTAATGATGATGCAGCTGGTCTGTTTCTTTCTTGAAAATGGCTTATATCTTTTAAAAGAGTCTTGAGAAACTCATAATCCATGTATGCTTCAGACCATTCTGGCACCATTTGTGACTTCAACTCTTTTCCAAATTTCATCTTTTACAAAATAAATTTTGTGACAACAAATTTATGGTTTGTGGTGCTATGAACTTGTAAAGAATAGATTTGAGTGCGGGAGAAGAGATTAATGTTAGTTAGGAAAATGTGGTGGATAGATTTGATATTAATATATAGTGTTGTACAGACATGAACTGATGAGAAAGGAAAGTGACAAGAACAGGGTGGGTGCAGGTCTGACGCGTAATGTTGTTTAATGTTTTTACGTAGACACTTTAAGTATATTTTAATTTTTTGTTAATATGGATTAGGTAGGCGCAGTCGCAATCTTAATCTTCAGGTTTCTGTAGTACATTATAATGACCCTATTGTTATATAATTTGGTATAATTTTTTTAGCTAGTTTGGTTATACTTATTATTGTCAAATTTTTTTAATCAAGTAATCTCAATATTTATGTTCGAATTCCGTCAAAAATAAATAGTTATATTATTATTTATAAATATATTAATAAGGTAATGATTCGAAAAAAATTATTATAATTTTAAATGATATAAAAATAATAATGAAAACTCGTGCATTCCGGTGTGAAGCTAGTAAAGTTAAAACTTAAAAGACGTCTTCCATAATTGTATTAAATTCTAGTTTTAAATTACAAGGTTTTGTTTAGCTCTCGTAATTTTATAATGAGAATCAGTCAATCAGGTAGTTAAGGATTTGTAATTTTAAAGGCATTAATGAGATTGAACGAAAGGTTCAACATTTTCATGAGAGAATATCATACATGAACATTTATATGAATATCTTTCATTTTCATCATCTGCTTTGCTAAGAACGATTTGTTTTAGGTTTTGTACTTTTTTTCTTAAGTTCTATTTATATATGTTATTGTATGTCGTTACATGTTAGATATATCAATTTTTTCTCCTCAATTAATTTATTTTGTGAAAGAAATGTTCGCTGGTTATTAATATTAAGTCTCATGTAAAAAAAGTTTATGAACTCTAACATATATATATTTATATTTTTTTGCACTAAATTTTAGGTATTTACGTAAAAAGTCTAGCTATATATACATCTTAACTTACTCCATTTTAAACTGGTCAGGATGAATATATTGGGTTTAATTTATATAATTAAGGATGACCTCACTTCTGATACGATTACAAATGAACAAAGGTAAAAAAAATATATAGAAGTATTTTATAACATTGAGATATTACTTGAGGTCATCCTATATCTATTATTTACTTTTATTATTTTGTGATTTTTAAAATGAATTTCATTCGCCGTAAATATCAAATGACTATTCAATTATAGTTTTTTGTAAAACATAAGTGAAATAAGTCTAAAATATTTTACTATCGAGACGCACGTAATTTTTTTATGAATTTTTGTACATAAATAATACTCCCTCCAACCCACTGATGTTTACGTTACTATTCGGCACATATTTCGAGTTTTCTATAATATATAGTTTCATAATATTTTTTTTAAAACAAAAAATTAAATAAAAATTTAAATATAAAATTTTTATTCAAAGAAAAATTTTTAAAAAAAAATTATAAAATTATATTTTAAACGAGTATTAAAAAGTATGCTAAAAAAATAACGTAAACAATTCAGGGGAGCAGTAGACAACTCATGTCCCGAAAGTAAAAAATCAACAAGGATTTGCCACTTGCGTTTCGTAGATGGTAATTTAGGTGATTCGGGCAGCAATTAATATAAATTTACTAGTTCGTGAGTCAAATATACCGGCGACCTAGATACATATATTCAGAAATTAATGAATCTTGAAATAGCCAGCGTGTAAGTGGTCAAATTTAACAAGGGTCAATAATGAATCGGATAGGCTTTTAAAATAATAGTACTGACATCTTTTGGACCTTCTCTCATTCTTAAAAAGTTTGAACACCTGTTGTGCTTTAGATTTTACACCATAAACTTTATCTGATTTGATTTAGTTCAACGATATGATGTTGAAACTTTAAAAAATCAAAATACACTAGCTATCGTCAATGAAAATTGTATTTATCTTTTAGTTTGGATGTTTTTTCATTTCATGCATATACGATTTAATCTCCCGTCTATATATTTTTTTAAATGGGAGATGTTACGAGAAGAATGATTCTATATTTTATACAAGAGTTATAGAAAATGGAATTAACCATTAATTATTTTGATTAATTGATTGATTGAGTAAGTCATTTTAACAACTGGATTAAATTGAACAGTTTTGAATAAAATAGATGTTTTAATTAAATTAATTAGCAAATAGATGTTTTAATTAAAAATTTTATATTTTCACTAAACACATAAACAATAATCAAATTAAAAGAACTCTTTAAATAACTTTTTTCAAAAATAACCTTTCGTAACCCAAATTTTAATCAACTACCTATTAAATACTTAAAGGGCTTATTGGTAATTTAAAATGGTCCCCTTATTTCCCCACTTTTTCTTCATTTTTACACTATTTTTAAATCATTATCTCTGTTTTATACATTAAAATTTTATGGGTCCCGCCACTTCACTTAATATTCTTTCTTTTTTTCACTATTTTATACATATTTTTTAATCTCCGTATCCAATCCTTTTGATAATAAACGAAAAGAAGGGAGAGAGTAGCAGAGAGACACAATTGCGACAGAGTTGATTAGAAAATCAACATCTTCAATAAAAAAATAGGAGTACGAAAATCTTTCCTGCAATTTGGAGAGTGGAGGTTTTTCTAGAAAGATCGGAGAGATTGAAAAACAAGACCCAGAGTGCCCGGTTCAAGAGACGTAAATGTACGTGCACAATTTCTTTAAACATCGGCCCCGTTAAACTACAAACATGAAGCTCACAAACCGTTGTGCTGGTGCCCACGGAAGAAGCCATGGTTTTCAAAAGTACAAACCAGTTCTTACTTCTTAGGTACCCACCCCTGCACTCATCCGTTCAAAAACCGACAATTATTCCTCGTCGTCGAATTAACCTAAATACGTTACTCCTTCCCTCCCAATTGTTAATTGTTAAGACAGACATTTTAAAATGAATCAAAAGAATAATTTTATATTTTTTTTAAAAAACTGCATAAAAATAGTATATTTAAATTTTTATTCAAAAAAATAAAATTTTTAAAAAAGTTAAAGAACTATAATTTTTCTTCATTTTAAAATACGTATCGGGCACTTTTCTAGAAACAGAAACGATAACAATTGGGAGAGACATATGGAGTACTTTTTATCAAAAATTGAAATAATTTCAACTCGATTTTGCTTCCGAAAAAGTGAATACTCAAAATTCGGAGATTACTTGGAATGAGTATTCATATTACTAATATTTTATTAATGGGATAATTTTATTTTTTTAATTTTATCTCTCATATATAAATTTACTATTCTATTTTTTGTGCACGTGTATTAAAATCTATATATATTTATACATGGTACTAATTAAAATATAAAACAGTCAAATTAAACTAATAATTTAATAACATACTAAAAATAATAGAGTTTAAATATAATTTACTTGTCTAATAATTTTTGATAAAATAACCAAATATAACTTTTAGTAATATTTCACATATTATTCTAATAAATATCAATACTTTACAAAAACAATAAATAATTTCTTGATCTTGTTTGGAATAGTTTTAGAAAAATAATAAATATTGAGAGAGTAAAACTCGAATTTAACCTCGAGTACTTTGAGTTAAAATCAAAATTTGACTAATTTTCTTATAAAATAGGTTTTAAACCTGATTACTCGGAAGTCGAACCGGGTTAATTGGTTAAAAACGAGTGCTCAGACCGATCGGGTGGTTCTATGATTTTTAAAATACCGCTTTTTATTCAATTCTCTTCTTCTTCCCTATTCTAGTAAATTCTTCGCAAAATTACCCCCCGCTTTGTATTGTTTTTCTTTCAATCTCAAGTATATTTCCTGATCACACTAGACGTGGCAATACTGGTATACGATACGTGAACACGTTACGAAACGACACGAATAATTAGTATTTGAGTTTGAAAATTTGGTACACGAACACGAAAAAACACGAATATAATTAGTGTGAGATTTGGGTTTTCAATATAGGTACACGACACGGAACAAAAGTACACGGAATAAATAAATAATTAAAATTTTAAAAATATATAATATACATATATATAATAAATACAAATGTTAATTTTACCTATCCTAAATAACATATATATATATATATATAATTGTAAATACTAATATATATTTTATTCTTACTTGACTACGTGAGTAATTATCTATTGTATTTTTTAACAATTAACATTTTTCGTATATAATCCGTTAACTTTAGTGTACTAAAGCGGGTAAACACGATTATATTAGTTATGAGTAAGTGTCACCAAATTAATACACGAATGCAAATCTGGCTCGGGTTCGGGTTTAAGATTTGGTACACGAAAACACGAAAGTACACGGAACGTTTGTACATGACACGGAACGTTGTCAGGTCTACCTCAGACCCATCAATTTTATTATTAAAATAGTTATTTTATATATTTAACATTTAATCTATTTTAATTAAATATATGAACAATATTTTAAAAACATGTAAAAACATTTTATGTTTGTCTCGACATAAAGACTAACGATTTGATCTATTTTATATTTATTCAATTCTATTATTTTTCAAATATTGTATGACTTTTCTTTTTAAAATTATTTCCATTTTTTCCCAAATAAAATATGTAAAATCAGAAATATGATTAAGATAAACTCATGTTTATCTGTTAGGACGGAGGGACTGAAGAAAGGAGGATGTCATATTTCCAGAGTACATCAACATTTAATGTGCATTCTTCAATAACAATCGTATTTTTCCATTATTCAGCAATTTCCATCTTATCACATTCTATACAGCTTTAAATGAAAAAATCGACAACTCCTACTTGCGTATTAGGTCATCGGACTCTTTAACAGCTTATCAAGGGATGCTTCTTTCACCTAATCTCAAGAAAATGTTGTTCTTGGGTTTTCTCTTCTTGTCAGAGTTCTTGAAAGTGTCAAAAATATGCTTATTTGATCGAGTTATTGAATGATGCATGTTAGGCAGCTTGGATGATATATATTTGAAAATTAGATTGTAGTTGTTTAGTTGGGCTACTTATTCAACTACTAAAATATTAGAAATTATGAGTTGAGTTATATAGAGTTTACTGTTTTATTGTTATTCTTAGAGTTTATACATGTTCTATAAATAAAAACATAACTTAAAATATTTCATATATTTTAGTGGATGTGATTTTAGATAAGTTAATTTACGTTTTGGTTGCGGATTCATTATTTTAAAAATCTCAAAAATCCAATCACAAATGTGTATTATTTAAATTAATATAATATTTAAAATAAACATATATATAAAAAATTACTCACTTGGACTTGGCGAAATATATATAATTTCCGGAAAATTTTGCATCAAATTTTATATTTTAGGATTAGTTTTTATTTTGTAATATTTCACTAAACTATTTAATATATTTATTATTTATGCTTATTTAATTTTTAGGATTATTGAATTTCTTTTATAAAGACTTAAAATTTTTATATAATATTTATTGAATTTAATTATTTTTTTTAATATTTGAGCGGTTAAATTGTAAAATCAACCGTAATTGTGTGGGTGAATTTAATTGATTTTTATATTTAGTTACAAATAAATATACTGAAAAATCATAAATTATAATTTGATTTAATTTTTACCTTCCAGCTGAATCAAACAGTACAGCGCACATACTAGCATATGCTGTGTCATTCTAAGTTTCTGCTGTAGCATAGTACTCTGCTAACCTTCATGAATTATTAAGGTGTGTAATGTTTACTCCACTTTACACCTTATTTGACTTTATCGCTGTTCAATATAGTTTAGCTAGGAACGAAGACCTCTTTCAGACAGTATACTGTACTCCTTTTCAAAAATCTCTTTCCAATTTATTCCTCTTCTATTTTTCTTATCATGTGAAAGCATTTCTTGAATACAATTCACGTACTAGACGATTGAATACTTTTGAAATAGAAATATAATTGATTTAAAATTTTAACTGTTAGCAAATATATAGATTTGTGCATTAAATAAGTTGATGCTAGTTGAAAAAGTTAATTTCTCGGCCCAAACTAATTACTTTTCCTTATTTTGATATATTATAATATTACGGCCCAAATAAGCGACAACTTTCTAGTAAGGCAATCTAATTATCCAAAATTTTGTTAATAATCGATTGGTCCAAAATCTACCATTAAATATGTAAAACTATTTTAGTTTTATATTTAATATGATATCTTATTTATTGACATCAAAAAGTTAATGTAAAATTTACAAGTAGCTTGAATAATATAATATTAATATAAAATTGGGCCAAAAGTTAGACTTAGAATAAAATGGCTGCTCTAAATCTAAAAAGACCTTCCACGATTGAAGATGGCCTTAACACTAACCCAACCATTTTATAGTTTAAATTTAAAAATCTGCATATATGAGTCTTTATAGTAATATTTATTTTGAGGGCACTTAATTTTGTACCTTTCTTGAAAAGTAAAATTAAATATGTGCACGTTTAGGAAATATTAAAATAAGTAACTTATAACTTAAAATACATAAGTAACTTATAAGTTATAAGTAGATGATTATATAGGTGTTTGGATAATTTACTTATATGTCAGAATTTTTTGTACTTAAATGAACTAAAATAAATAATTTTAAAATACAATTATCCTAATTCGTGAAATTTAAATTTAAATAACATTTATAAACATATATTTCAAAACTAAAATTTAAAAAAAAATAAAAAATCAAAATAAGTTAATAAAAAGTACGTCATCACTAATATTAAACTTATTTATAAATTGTAAATTCAACTTATAAATTCGTCGATAAGTAATTACGGGTTTAAAAGTCAATAAACCACTTGTTTGGGATCACCCAAACATGCCCTATGTCTATCATAAAAATTAGTATTTAATAAATAAGTAGTACACTATTTCAACCTAGATAAGATAATTTAAATCATAGTAAAATAAATCCACGTTATATGTCATTCAAGACGTAATAGATCTCCACTTTATATGTCATTCAAGTTGGTCTGGGACATAATAAATCCAACACGCGTCAAGATAAAGTATAAAGTGAATCAACGAAGAGTCAGAATGATGATACTTATTCTTCAGGTTAAAAAAAATACAAGATAATTGTTTTTGTGCAAGTTGGGGGTGCGGCAGTGTCATTTAATCATTGTTGTGCTTTAACAACTGTGTTTTTGTTGTAAGGCGAACAACGTTACTAACAAAGCGATTAAGACGAGAGATGTTGAAAAAATCCGAACTCCAAAATCCGATCCGATTTGATATGGAAAAAAGCCCGAAAAGCTCGGTCCGGAAAAAAGTCCAGTCCGGTTCGGCCCGGCCCGCGAATCTTAAATGGGCCTCCTCTTTTCTCAAAAATCCGGCCCGGCTCGATGCCCAAAAAGCCCGAATCGAAAAAAGCCCGGTTCGGCCCGGATAAAAATCCGGGCTTTTTGAAAAATCCGATTAAAAATTCGAATTTTTTATATAAAATTTGAAAATATACAATATTTTTTATGATTTTTTAAATATTATATTATAATATTAGAAAAAATTAAGGTATATATGATTATTTATATATTATATTATTTATTTCGGTGTCTAAACTAGTCTATCTGATATATCAAGATATTATTTTCTCCGGTATTTAAACTACTCATAATTCGAGTTATAAAATATTTTTTTAATATATAGATAAAAAGCCCGGAAAAAGCCTGGTTCGGCCCGTCCCGCGGGCCTAAAACGGGCCTTATATTTCTTAGGAGCCCGGCCCGGCCCGACCCGATTTTTAAAAAAGCCCGGCCCGATCCATTTTCAAAAAAACGGGCATTTTAAGGCCCGGATAAAGTCCGGCCCGATGGGCTTTTTGTGCATCTCTAATTATAAGACACGACCCATTTAGACTTGCATAATTTCAAGCATTTTGTCACGTTCTAATTAGAAATGACAGAGTTTTGGAGGGAAATTCAGTTACAAGTAGACAAACTCTCAACAAGAGAGTAGTTAGTTTTTGGATATTCTGATTTTGTATCTTCTTTCTGTTATCTCTCTCTCTTTTCTCTCTCATCCTCTCTGTACCTTCTTCTCTGTTCAATCTTAATTATAAACAGTTGAGTAATTCGAGTAATAAACAGGATTTATACAATCAATCGTAACAAGTGGTATCAGAACTTATGATTCTCGGCTATGGTTTCGAATACAAGGTCGAGATCGACCGACAATTCTTTGGAAATAATTAGAATCAAGAATCCAGGAAGTTAATAACTCTTGTCACAAATTGATCGAAACCAACACGACATCTTTGGAATCCAAGATTATTAACAAGATCGATCAATTGGTATCTTTACTAACTAAATGTGATGCTAAGATCGAGTCTTATAATGTTGCGATGGATGATCGTATTCAGAACAAAATGACAAACATCTTGAAGGCAAAGGGAAATGAACGCAGTAACACTGATAATGGAGGACATAAAACTCCTTTGTTACCAACTCCGGTTAGTCCACGGGGACGGGGACGGGGACGGGGGCGGGGGCGGGGACGGCGGCGGGGGGGGGGGGGACATTGAAAACAATGGATCTTTTGGCCATCGTGACTTTGGGGGAAGAGGATTGTTTCATCAACAACCAAGGGTTGAGTTGCAGAGTTTTTATGGAGAGGATCTCAGGTCTTGGTTGAGGAAGTGTAACAGATTCTTCTTGATAAATCAGGTAAGTGATTCTCACAAGACTGCATATATTGAGATGTTTTTTAATGATAAAGCTGATATTTGGTTCCAGAGTTTTAAGTTAGTTAATGAAAATGTTTCTTTGAATGAATTTTGTGATGCTCTTATTAAACATTTTGGGAAAAATGGTGGTTTGGATGAGCAGGACAAATTTAACAAGTTAATTCAAGTAACATCAGTATTGGATTATGTTGAAAAGTTTGAGGAATTGAAGTCAGTATTGATTGGTAGGAACCCGCATTTAGATGAGAAATATTTCATATCTAGTTTCATATCTTGACTTAAAAATGAGTTAAAGCCTATGGTTAGATTAATGAAACCTGAGACCTTATTAGATGCTATAGAGGTGGCTCAATATCAAGAGCAAACTGTAGAGATCATGATAAAAAAAACAAGACATCAAAAAATCAGTGGTTAATACCAATACTAAATGGACTATAAATGATAAGAAGGGGGGAATGTCTGAAAAGAAAGAAGGGCGTTTGAAGGATAATTTTAAGAAAATATCCCCGAAAGAGTTTCAGTATTGAAGAAATAATCATTTGTATTATAAGTGTGGAGAGAAGTTTAATCAGGGTCATCAATGTAAAAATCAATAATATACTTTTATGTTAATGGGGGAAGGTGAGAAAGATTTGCTAGATGAACTGATAGAAGAGGAAAGAACAGTTGCTGAGATATCATTAAATGCTTTATCTGAGAAATTGAATAGAAAAACTATCAATCTAGAGGGAGTGGTTCAGGATGTCAGAATTAAGATACTTACTGATACTGGGAGTACTAAGAGTTACATTGATAATAAACTGGTAGATAAAGCTAAGCTTCAAAAGATTATTTGTGAAGAAATTACCATCAAGTTGGCTGATGGCAGGACTGTTGTTAGTAACTACTATGTACCTAAGGTTAAATGGAAAGTACAACAATATGAGTTTCTATTTGATTTCAGAGTAATTGATATTGTTGGCTGGGATATAATTGTTGGAGTGGATTGGTTAGAACAGTATAGTCCTATACTGTTTGATTTTAAGAGATTGTATCTTAAGCTGAATGCAGATTCAGATACTCAAAATCAAATGTTATTAAATGGTAGAGTAGAGGAGGCTACTTTACAATTGGTTAGAGGGAAGGAGTTACAGGTTCTTAATAAGAAGTTAGCACAACAAAAATTAAAGGAAGATTTGTGTAGTTCAACAGGAAATCCTAAGTTGGCTAAGGGAATGTCTGAGTTGCTTGAAAAGTATTCCAAAGTGTTTGAAGTCCCAGTTGGTTTATCTCCATTAAGGTCCATTGATCATGAGATTCCTCTACAAGAAGGAGCTGTTGTAACGGCTTCAACCTTAGGGTCAGGAGTTGACGTCATCAACAACCACAATAACAATCATTATATAATTAATTCCATGATAGAATATAAATTCGACCTTTTTTCCAAGATCTTTTCCAAGTTTAAGCATGATTTATGCTACACAACTATCACAACCCAATTTACCTTATACGATCCTGACCACTAACTTAATACAGCAATTCAACAGACCACATCTGGTCTGGACACAACTACCTCAGAGGAGCCTGACACGGAAAGAACTGGAGCTTTGCCCAGACTACCACGGAAGAATCTCCTAGGCATCTGCAATACATATATTAAACATTCTGCAAGGGTGAACAATCAATTGGTCAACAGTACCACTATATGAATAACAAGTAAAGCAATTTATGATAAAACAGTGATATGAACAGAATTCATAATTTGCTAGAAAATAAGTAAAACATGTATAAACTGGATATCAAAACTAGCATGCTCTGTAAAATAATAACATCAGTAGTGTGCTGTGTATAAATACCAGAGTCCAATTCTAGCATATTATTTTCATTTCCAAATCCACTGTATAAATCACTTATTCCATTACGGGAACCACAAAGCCAAATCAGATACGTAGTGGATATGTGAAGACAACTGATCAGGCTATTAACATCAGAAGGCTCCATCTGTCATCCCATAAACCTGTTCCGGAACTCAGAGACTAGCTAGGTCTCTGACCTGCTGGACTAATGGGTTATAAATTTTCGTGCAACCGAATTAGCCTCATACGCCACCTCAATAGGCCTACTCTGGCCCCTATGTATCCCATATCTGATCGTTTTATCCAGTTTTCAAAACACTTGTACCCATCTCATTTCAAAACCATTCAGTTTAACAACACACATAGAAAATCTAGTTCGCAAATCATTTCATTCGAGATAGGTACCTTTCGAAGTTACTTTTCCCCAAAACAGGTTTAAAACAATGATTTATAACTACAGGAAATACGTAACTTTAAACGTTTATGTTCCATTATGAGATTAAAACATTAGCTATTCACATATACTGAACCATAAAAGAATGGTCAGGGGTACTTGCCTTGCAGAGCTTTACAACTATCATTGACTGATAATGGATCGACTCGAACGTTCGGGCTTTATCACCTAATTAGTAGACTATCTTGGATCTGACTTCAACGCTCGGGTCCTTCTCTTGGAACCTCGTTGCGCTTGTCGACTGATCTCTAGGTTAATATTAGTCTGACGTCAACTTTCAGGCCTTCCGATTAGAGCCTACAAAGTCGAACTATTTTATATTAGACAACCAGTTATGCTTGACATATCCTCACTAACACTTCTACCTAAACGACAACAATTCCCGACGCGTAAGTATATGAATTATTATAATTCATATAACAATTAGGGTGCATGCATTCACAACTCCGTTTGATAATATTTTCGGAAAACACCTATACTCGTCGTCTCGTGAAAATAGGGTTGTCAAGTATTTGCAATAATGTTTTACCACGATCCATAGATAGATTTCGTAAAATAATTATTTATAATTATACAAGTATACACGTTCGAATGGTATTTCCGACAATTACAAGATACGTTCCCGAATTTTAGAATTTAATTTTCCAATAAAAATCGGGCAGCGTCTCCTCTGTTTATCAGCCTACCCGTCAAAACATAATCGACGTCAAATCCCAATCATAATCACAAATTAATTCGATCACAGCCCAACAATTACAACTTACAATCCAATTAAAGATTCACTTATAAAATAATTAATTATTTGTTTCATAATTTAGGACTTAGAATAATTCATCACGGTCCACCGTCAGCTCGCCGAGGCTCATCGCCGATGATGGTAAAATTCACGAGTACCCGACTAAATTCGGGGTTCCAACGTGAATTTTATCGATAATATTTCGGAATTAAAAAATTTAGTTCAGAAAATCAAAAATATTTCATCGAACTTTATTTTTGAAATAAAATTAAACAACAATTTGTATTTTTCCCAAGAAAGGAACTCAAATTGACACAGCCTGGTCACACAACCAGAATCAAAAGCAAGGAAACCAGAATCACGCAAGCACAACACTCGACTGAAATATACACACGCATATGTGTGTGTGTGTATATATATATCAAGATTATGCCTTACCCAAATCCAAGCAATCGGACGGAGCAACCAACCGGAAAACGGAACCACCGGTGGCGAACCCGCACCAGGGAGGCAGCACGAGAAGGAAAAGGGAGAGAGGAGATTTTTTTTGAGGAAGGAGGAACCGAGAGAAGAGAGAAGTGAGAGAGATTCCCCCCCTGTTCTTCCCCTGTTCTTCCCCTTTATTATTTTTTTTTCTCTTATCTGTTTGTTTGTTTTGTATTTTTTTATATTTTTTAACAATCACAGCATGACACGTGGGGAAATAAATGGAGTAACTGCCACGGTTCTTTTTAATTCCTTAGAATCTGACACGTATGTTTCCCCCTTCTGGAAGCCCGATTTTATAGCGTTATATATTTTATCGAACCAAGTTGCGCATAAAACAAATTTATAAAATTATGAAAATAGTCTTAAAATTTTCTAAAAACCCCGAAACTAATAAAATAAAATTTCCATAATTTTTAAAGCATTTTTGAAATGCAACTCGTACCCGCATTTCACGATTAACCAATCGAGCTACACTTAAAACAAATTCAGAAAATCACGAAAATAGTCTTAAAATATTACAAATATCCCGAAGTTTATAAAAACATAAATTTCGTAATTTTAAAATAATTTGTGAAACACAATTTATACCCGCTTTTATTGTTAGGTCACACACACTGTAGAGGAGGGTGAATACAGTGTATAGCACAATCAAATCGAACTTTAATAACTCAAGTAACAGAAAACAAACTTTATTCAAAACAATAAACTCTGTTACAGTATGGAACTATCCTCTCTCAGTGATGGACAAATATCACGAGAGCTGCTAGGGTTACAATGAATAATCTTCTCAATAATGATAACACTTATAGTGTAAATCCTATGTCTGTGTTTATATACTACACAGTTACAAGATAATCGCTAATTGATATGGAATATAATTCTGCTTCCTAAGATATATCAATCAGATATCTTTTCTTCCAAGTATTCTATTCTTCATAGAATTCCTTCTTCATGCATATCTCTTCTTACGTTTGTCTTGATCTTCTCTTCCTGTAAATCAGCTCCCTTCCTTATCTGAACGTTTCGATTAAGTCTTGATATTATCTTCTGATAAATATCTCCTGAACCTTAAGTATTGATGACTTAAGTTCTGACTTCAGTATAAGTGCTGATTTCAGTTAAGTACTGATTTGTCCTGTTTAAGTAAGATCTGAAAACTAAACATAAATCACATTAGTCATGACATTATCAAATATATCTAACAATCTCCCCCAACTTGTAAATTAGCACAATATACAAGTTAACAGATATTTGATGATGTCAAAAACATTAAGTACAAATGCATGAGAATTTGACTAGATAACTACAACTTACAGTCCTTAAAGCTTTACCAACTTTAACTTCTGATAATAACTTCAGTCTGTATTCATATCAGAATTTGAGCAGTTGTAGATCTTGACTTGGCTTCATTTTCTGATCTCTCTAATGTCAGGAGTTGTTCTGAGATAGTTCTTTAATAAACATCTCTCAGCATATCTGAGTTCATCAATCATCCTCTTTTTAGCATCTTTAAGTTCTGCAGAATCTTCACCTATTTGAAAGATTGCAGCCCTGAGATCATTAATTTTAGATTTCTTTATGTCCTGATCCAGTCTGGTTAAATACGCCTTGTCAGACTCAAGCTTGAATTCCACAGCCTTGTAACCCAGAAAGGTAGTTATAATCTTAGCAGAGTTAGGCTTCATCTCAACAATATCACCCTTGTGATCTCTGTACTTTGGAAGATATGTACTGTCAGACTTAACAAAATAAAGCCTTTTCTGTCTCTGAATTTGACTCTTCAAATAGTTTGCAGCACTTTCTGTTATTTTGTCATTCACTTGAAGTAAGAATAATACATGTTCCAATTCTTCAAAATACTTCAGTGGAATGGCATTTTCCCTTATATGATAAACCCTACCATCTGTCATGAAGTACAACAAGATGTGTTCTTTCAAGTAGGTATGGTAAACCATCTGTACAGATTCTAGTTGATTCAATCTTTCAGGAGTTGCTCCAATACCTGGTTCACTTAAGGAAGTTGGATCATTGGTTGTGTTCTGTATTCTTCTTTCATCAGCACTACCCAATCCAGTTTTATCTCTTGCTTCCTTTCTAGTAACCACTCTTGCTTCAAAACCACTTACAGCAGTCTTCAAAGGTTGAGTTTGTTTGGCTTTGGTGAATCCTGGTAGGAGTATATTTGAAGGTTTAACATGAGCAATGTTAGAGGTTTCCTTTGATTTATCTTCTGATATCAAGTTAACTTGAGCTATGTCAGAGGTTACTTGCTTCTTTGAGATATCAGAACTAACCATATCTTGACTCTGAACAACTTGAGCAATGCCAGAGGTTGTCTTAGAAATTTTTTTTGAAGTCAGAGCAAGATCAACATCTTCAACAGTAATTTCTTCATTCACAGGAGGCACATAAACCTTGATAGGTTCACCAACTTTCTCTTTGCCCTTAGACCTTGGATCTATCTGCAATTGTGATTTAGCCTTGGTTGCTTCAGGATTTGTTCTTTCCTTTATCACAATGCCTTTGGTCTTTGGAAGTTTCTTTTTACCAACAGAAGCTTCAGATTTAGATTTGACTTTTTCTGTCTTAAGTCTAGCTTCTTCTTCCATCAGACTCTCAAAGTCCATTCCTGGATTCTCCTTAAGAAATAACTGTCTTGATAATTCTTCATCAAGATCCAAAAGTTCATCAGAACTTATCCTTTTACCAGTAGCAGAAGTAATTCTTTTTCCAGCATCAGAACTTGTCCTGTGACTTGTAATTTCAGTTCTTCTTGATGAGAAACTTCTACCTTGACCATGACCTCCACCCATTCCAGAGTTTCCCTGGTCATCTTTTTCATCATCCTTCCCCTTCAGTGTCTGATCAGTTTTGCATTTGGACTTAATTACTTTCTCCCCCTTTTGGCATCAGCAGGTAAGAGAAGAGAGACAAGCAATTCCACTGAAGCTTGGATTTCATCGAGTTGAGATTGCTGAGAAGCTTGATTTTTCAAAATATCATCAATCTGGGTCTTCTCAATGTAAGCAACTCTATCAAAGGTAGGTTAGAAGAATTTTTTCTTTTCAAATTTCTTAACTGTTTCTTGCTTGAGCAATTCTTCTTGAATTTTATGTAACTCTGCATGAGTTGCTGAATGGAGACCTTGCAGATGTCTAGTACTCAATGCAGTGACTCGAAGTTGTGTCTTGAAATCATCATTATTTAACATTTTATCAGCTTTTGCCAAGTGCTCAGCAAGAATCTTGTCAGATGGAACAAAGGTAACTGAGTTCCATTCCTTAGTCCACTCCTGTCCTCTAGGAGTTTCACTCCAAGGTACTGGTGCTGCTCTTGTCACAAACTTCTCAAGTAGTTCAAATTTGTGAACAATTTGTGTAGGTGCATGTTCTGAAGGACCAGCTTCATCAGCATCTGCATTAATAGCAGCATCACCAGTAGTATCAGCATTTGAAGCATCAGAACTGACAGAATCAGCATCTTCTGATAAAACAACAGTATGAGAAGCAATGGAGGCTTTAACATCATCCTCTAAGTGCTGATCTGTTTCCAAGTTCTGATCAACAACCATATCCTGATGCTCACCTATATTCTGATCATCAACATCTAGATGCAGAGAAGGTGTTGTAGACAATTCTGGAGTTTGAGTAGCATCAGTATAAGGTGTTGTTGATGGATTAATTTCTGTTGGAGCTTCTAAGTAGAGAACCTCAGGCACAACCAGGTTTTGAATATCAATTTCAGCACTTGTGCCTGGGTCTACAGGAGATACAGTTTCATGTACAGAAGACACAAATGGTGTGTTTGCCTTGTTTGTAGCAGCTTCCTGAGTTGGGGACAATGGAGAGGGAGATGCAGTAGCTTCAGCAAATTCTGGTTCTTTTGAGATCAGAGATTCTTGATCTCCTTCCTTAGATGTTGCTTCCTCATCATCTGAAGCTGGTCTTTTAGCTCTCTGTTTCTTGTATCTCTTTGAAGGTGGGGATTCCTTGGGAGATTCAGCATAAGTCATTCTTCTAAGCCTTTTGAGAAGCTTAGATCCCCCAATTCCAGAATCCTTCTGAGAAGGAACCTTCTCAGCTTCTTTTACAATAGGTTCTGATGCAGAAACCTGTTCCTCACTATCAGACTCATCTCTCAGTACAATCCTCCTTCTCTTCTGTGGTGTCTGAGGAACAGTCTTTGTCCTCTTGGGCTTGGAAGATGAAGGCTTCACAGTAGGTGCTGAGGATGAAGATTGAGCTGTCTGTGAAGGTGTGAGATAAGTTTTGAGATATGTTCTGAGAGAGGGTTGAGGTATAGATGTATGTATGGTATGTTCTGATGGTTGGTGTGGTGTTTGGGATGTGGTGGTAGGTTGTACATCAGGATAAACAGATCTATAGGTTTGAGGATCAATATTTACTAGGATCTATTTTACAGACTGAGGAATCTGTAATGGTCTAACCACCGTTTTCTTAAGGTCAGCATTTACTAGGTCATTAAAAGCACGTTTTGCAATTTTAAAGGGTGGAAATAAGTCAGTGGTAGGTTGGGGTTCATCAGCACAACAGAAATTATATATAAGCTGACAGAATCTAGCAAAGTAGACAACATTTCTATCCTCTGTCATCCTATCCCCTATAAAACCTAGCACATCACTTGCAAAATCAAAATGAGTTTGGTTTATAATAGCATACCCGATGTGCTGACTCATTATTGGAATGACATCAAAGTTAGAACACTTATTCCCGAAGGCTTTAGTGATGCAGTCGAAGAAAAAGCTCCATTCCTTCCTGATATGTGCTCGTTTCAACTGTCCAAGCTTAGCCAAACTCTGCTCATACCCAAAATTAGCCATGAGCTGCTGTAGAGCTGATTCCTCCGGTGTTGAGAAAATGCAGCCTTCTGGTAAATGTAAAGCCTTGTGAACTGTTCCAGGAGTTACCACATGTTCAGAATCATCCACTTGAAAAACAATGCTGGGAGTACCATTAGCACCACCATTATCAAAATACCCAGTCCGCCAAAATGTCAGAACTTGTTGGCTTGAAAAGAATGAAGGCTGGGTCAATGCATACCCAATTTCACTGTGTGCAAGAAGATCTTGCACAAAATGCAACTCAGACGGAGCTTCATCATGATTTAGGATTGCAGCATAGTTGTTGGGAACGAACTTAGCTCCATCGATGATCAAATACTTAGGTGCCATGAGAAAAATTGAAAATTAAGATTGCCTGTAAGGTGTTTGATAAAATATCTGTATGAAAAACCAACGTCAGGAGATGAGAGAGAGTAAAAGCAAAGAAAGAGAGATAAAGTGTAAAAGTAAATAAAAGATTGTATAATCTTCTCTCTCTCTTACTTATACTTGGTTAAAAAAATAACCGTTGGACACCTGTCAGACATGCAGCAATAATGAATAGTTAATGGGCACAGGAAAATAGTAATCATTACTTATCACATGCAGTTTTTCAAGGAAAAACCGTTCCACTTACCAAGTAATCCCATTAATTGAGGTACGTCAGTTTTAATTCAAAATTTAAACTGTTCCCACTCATTTAATCATTTTCACTGCAAAACCATTATTCTGTAACAATTTGCAAGTGTGAGAACGACCAATAAAAAATCAAGTAAATAAGTACTGATATTTTAAAATCAGAACTTAATTGAAATCAATAATTAAAATGGTCATCAGAATATGGATATATCAGGATTTAAAAATGCAGTAAAGTTGCAAACATCTCAGAGACAAAATCTTGTAAAATTATAAAATTCCATTAATATATTAAGAGAATACATTCATGAAATTGAAAATTACATCAGAACATTACAAGACTGTCCTAAGCTACTAAACCTAACATCAACAACTTTTGTCCTTGGCTAAGAAGCCGGACAAAACTGACGATGAAGAAAAACAGGAAGAAGAAAACAAATTATTTCTTCTTCCGACTCTCTACAAAAAGAATAGCGAGTCCTATGATTCGCTCTTGTTGGCGGAGAGCTTCCACCCTTTCTTCTTTCAATCGCTCCAGATGGCGATGGTAGTCCATGTAAAAGAACAGGAGGTGTGTGAGAACCTCCTGGGGAACCGAGTCCCAAATCTCATCAGGAATGACAGTTACGTGCCATTCCTGCTGCCAGTCCTCACAGCTCAGCTCCATGTTGAAGGTCTCATAGTTCAAAAACATATTGTAGTTGACCATGTTTGTGTTGGTATGAAGGAAATGCGAGTGAGTATGTGAGAAAAGAAATGATGTGTAGGCTGGAGTGAAGTGTTGGTTTATATAGGCAGTAAAATGCCAGGAGACACAAGGAAATTTAATGCGGACAGGTAGAAATAATTCTTCCTCATCTCCTAAGACTGGGAAAAAGAAAAACAGTCATTGGAAGTGTAAAACAAGGTTTAATGCGCACAAGTAACAAGTAAATATTACTGTGCATGTACGTGTTCCACTAACCCTAATTGTATTGACTGTTAATATCTCACCCGTACATATTCTGATTTAAAATAAGACTGTTTCAACTTTTAACTACACATAAGTCAAATAGAGGATCAAAATTTAATATCAGCACTTAGACTTATATCAGAACTTAACAGTCATCAGAACATGATTTCTGAACTCGAAAAATGAATGCCTATCTCTGTGATTCTTCACACAAATTCTGATTTCAGTTCTTCAGAACTTATTTATCAGAACTTTCATCAGAACTTGTCCTCAAAATTTATGCAATCTGACACATAAACTGTTCATCTAAAACATCATTGAACGCCACAGAAATTTTCATCATTCATATGGAGTGTAAGTGTATGCACTAAGCAAAATATCAGACAAAGAGTAAGGTCTGATTCACTTCAGTACATCTTAGAAATAAGGCATAACTAAGAACTTTACTAAAAATCTGTCATTATTCTGAAGTTTACTTTTGAATGAGTTCATGCACGAGTCCACCTCAACTATTTTGTGCTTATTTTATGCATCTTTTGAAATTCCATTTTACAGTGGCTTCTCAGTGTAAGTGAGTCACGACTGCTTATCAGAATTTATGCTATTATCAGAGTATTTCTCCAGTAATCATAGAGTGTGAAAAGTCACCAAGAAAAATAATTATTTGCTTTTCTGATGCATATTACTTAATACCAGCAATGCACTTGGGTCGTCCCTTCCACATTTTTACTCTAGATCTCAAAGGAGTACCTGATATTTTTTTATTCTCTTTTCTTTTACTTTTTTTTTGATGAGTGAGGTTTATCAGCACTTAGTACATCCATCAGATTTCCTAACATCAGAACTTAACAGATGAGAAGCATTATTCTAGTTTTTGACTTAGTAATAAGATAGACAAAGTAAATGTGACTAAGCTCAATATCAAAATTTGCTTGTGTCAATAGATTTCCACATAAATAAATACTTCAATTTCTGTAAATACTTAAGCAATTTTCAATTAAGCACAGAATACACGAAGAGAGTAATTTCTGTAAATACTGATCATAAAGTCTAATGCATCAGAACAAAAACTAAGCAGATTTAGAGAAAGAACCTGAAACCATTCCAAGTTCATTTACCAATCTTGTAAAAGTAGCTTCACACAGTGGTTTAGTGAAGATATCTGCTAGTTGTTGATCTGTTGGAACAAAATGCAATTCCACTGTACCTTCATCCACATGTTCCTTTATGAAGTGGTACCTAATGCTGATGTGCTTTGTCATTGAGTGTTGAACTGGATTACCAGTCATAGCAATAGCACTTTGATTATCACAGTAAATAGGGATTTTAAAATATGTTAACCCATAATCCAGTAACTGATTCTTCATCCAAAGAATTTGTGCACAACAGCTTCCTGCAGCAATGTATTCTGCTTCTGCAGTTGATGTGGAAATTGACTTTTGTTTCTTGCTAAACCAAGAAACCAATCTGCCTCCAAGAAATTGGCAGCTTCCACTTGTGCTTTTCCTGTCAATTTTGCAACCTGCAAAATCTGCATCTGAGTTGTAATAACCCCAATTTTTTTGAAATTTTGAAACCCTTATGAATAGTGTTTTTACTGAATGAGAAAACTTTTCATGCCACACTATGTAGGGGTTCTGATATGGATATTCTGAGATTTTATAAGTACTTTATATGGGATATAAGTGTATGTAAAGATCGTCAGAATCCAAATTCAAACACTTTGATTTTTCTCAGAAATCCACTAGATACGGAAAGAATTGAATATAAGGTAACAGGATACGAAGGATTTAAATTAAAGGATTATAAGAGAGGATCATAAAAAGGAATATAATGTATTAAGAAAGGTTAAGGGAACCTAAGTAATAAGATCCCGGGTATGATCCTTCAAACGATAAACGAAAACGAAAGTTAAGCGAACCGTATAACAGATCAGTGGTCATTAGGCAAACAATTAGGAAGTTAATCAAAGGGATTAGAGAGAATGATGTCACCCAACCAATGAGAGGACGACAAAGAGGGAAGGATGACATCACAACATGACATAGGCATGACATGGGAAGGAAGGAGATGTGGTGGCTTTTTAACCACACAAAATCAAGGGAAACTAGGTAATTTACTAAAACAAACACAAAAATCAAACCAACCAAGCCAAGCAAATTCATTCTTCATCAAAATCAAAAAGAAACCAAGGCATTGTTCATCTTTTGCTCTCGGCTTTTTATCATTTTAAAGGACAAGAAATTCAAAACTCAAGATCCAAGCCTCCTAAATTGGTGAGTTAATTCCCTAATCATCCTTATGCTTAGTTAGGGCTATATCATGAGTTTAAGCCATCAATTCCTTCTCAATCTTCTTCATTTAATCAAAGAAGAAGACAATGAATAGTGTTTTCAAGTTTTTAACTTGAAATTTTTCTTGATTTCCTTGAAGATCCAAGCATTCCTAAGACTTCTCAAAGCTTCTTAAGGCTTCCTAGCTCCTCCCACCACTTCAAGGAAGGTATATCATCTCCAAACCCTAGATTCCTATGTATTATAAGATGATTTTGATTAGTAGGGTGATATTGTAGCTTAATGTTTGTGATTTAGAGTTTGGGATTGAAATGGTATTGAAATGGAATGGTAAATCTTGTTGTTTTGGTTAAAAGAATTTAGTATAGTTAAATTCAAGCTTAGGCATAAGTATGAATGTTAAATTGAATTGGTTGGAGCTGATATGATGTGATAAGGATGGATTTTGGTTGTATGTTTGATTTGAGGTTGAATTGGGTTGGTTTTGAATGGTTTTAAATTGGGAAATCGCGTAAACATAGCCGTCGTAACGTCCGATTTTCTTTAGACTGTTTTTTTGCATAACATTAGGACCCGAGAATCCCCTGCTAGATTATGACCATTGCCATGTCTAGATAGCTCGTGTTACGAGCTTCGTTTTGATATGTAGTTCGTTCGATTCCGATGCATGGTTTAGGAGAAACGACCGTTTCAAGTAACGGCGTTTCGCGAACGAAACTTTTCCCCTCGCCTTACTTTGAAACATAGGTTAAAGACCAAAAAGGGTTAATTAATGTATGAAACATTTATGGTAAGTGTGTTAGGCAGTTGGTAAGACACTCACGAAGGAATCGCCTTAAAACTCGTAAAAGTTAAATTATTAAAAATGGTGGAGCCGAGGGTACTCGAGTGACGTAAGAGAATCAGTAAGCGCAAAATGAGCGTTAGAGTCTGAGTTGGTTAGAGTATAGATTTACAAGTGACTTTGGTTTAATTCCAACTTACTTATTGTTTATAGGTTACCAAACTCGTCCCGGGCCTTTTATCACCCCAGTCGCTCAGGCAAGTTTTCTACCCGTTATACTGTTGTGGTGATGTATATGTGTATATGCATTATCTTGTGATAGTGCATGATTGTTATTAGCAAATTTTGCGATATATTGGAGCATGCTGATATGGTATATATGCATGTTTATTTCGTAATCTGGTTATCTATCTGTTGATTTCAATGCTTATAGTTGCATAATACCTATGCTAGAAATAAGCAAGTAGTTGCGTATACCCTTAGTATAGGGACCCAAAGGTGAGAAAATTTTCTAAACCGGGAGTCGAGGATCCCGAGTAGATTTTGTATATATGTATATAAATAAGTATATATATATATACTTATATATATATATATATATATGGTTATAGTTTTCAAAACTATTAATCGAATAAGGTTTATTCGATAACTTTATTTTATTTAATGAATATTATTTGAATATTCATTCGAGGGCTTATGACTCTTTATATTATTTATTGAATATTATTTCGAATATTATTCGAGGGCTTATGACTCCTTTATATTATTATTGAATATCACTTGGATATTCATTCGAGGATGTATGACTCCTTTATTTTATGAATATTATTTATAATATTCATTCGAGGTATTATGACTCCGCTTATTACTTAATAATATTCTTTATTGTATTAAAGAATAAGGTGTCGATAATCAAACTTATTTTTGATTATTCAAATAAAGATATTACTTTCGTATAAGTATATCTTTGATTATTTGCTATTTATTTCAAGTATAAGTTTTCCAACTTCTACCTCAATTATTCTTTATGGGAATATTATTTAAATAATAATATTCAGATATTTCTTTCATATCGGGACTGATTTATTTTAATAAATCAGTATTACTCCAAATATTCTTAAAAATGTTTTCGAGTCATCAAAATGAATTTAAAAAGGGTAGAGCGGATCCCAAAACTTGTTTTCAAATTCAAGATCTTCCATTTTTTAAGGGGACTTGAATACTCGCTCAAAAATCTAGGGGATCCAGCTCTATGGTGTATTTTATATTCGCAACAAGGTTGCAGTTTTGGTAAATGAATTGATTACTTACCCAACGTTCGGGAAGTAAGTCCATCTATTGAGTCGGCATAAGCAACATGGGCTCAGTGGGCGTCCATGATAGTGTAAGTGGCTCAGTGGGAGTCCATCAAATGCATAAGTGGCTGAGTGGCAGTCCAACATAAGGTCCTATTGTGGCCAGGGTGATGACCAGTGGGGAATTCGTCCATCTACTAGTAGAAAAGGTTACTTATGGGTATCTTTGCCTGATCAGCAAGATATCTGGTTTATGCCAAAATTCTTTTCCTTTCCAAATTTATTGGATATTGCAATTCTGTTCATACTTTACATGGCAGAGGTTTTCAGGAAATGTATAAAGGAAGATGTATATGTGGATATATATATATATCAGAACTTAATGAAGTATGTCATAACTTCATTTCCTTTAATAATATTTTAAAGATTTAATCTATTCAAATCTTGTCTTGTAGTCTCATCTATGTGATGAACTGTTGAAAGCTCATTATACTTTGAACAATGGTAGTTCAAGTAGCTTTATAAATGATATAAGTGTAGTGAAGTATTTGGTAACATCATCTTTTAAACTTATATCTAGTTAATAATTGTCTTATGAATGACAAAGATTTTCAGAAAAACGTTGAGACAAGGTTAGATATATGAGATCACCTTGCAACGATATTTTTTTATACAGTTATACACTGGGACTTTGTGTATATTATGCATGGAAGAGGACTTCCAATATTTTGAAAAGTATATATGTATATATATATACTGAATATTTTGCGACTTCATCGCATTAAGATATCAACTTGGTTCATTTCTTTTGACCAAGTCTTTCATGAGTATTATGAGTAGGCTCATATATTGTTAATCATTATACATATTATTTTGGTGGGCTTGCTGCTCACCCTTGCTTTCTTCTTTCATTACACAACATCAGATAGATAAGATGAACAGGACCAAGCTCCCAATTCGCAAGCGGATAGGAAACGTACCGCAGCTTTCTGGAAGCGTTGAGGCCGCTGTAGCTGTGGTAGAAATTACCAATAGGCTAAGTTTTCAACTAATAATGTACCAGACTTATGTATACTATGAATTGTAATAATGGCAAAGAAATGTAAATTTATTCAGAAAACCTTTTAAGGTGTATGGGCAGATAATTGTGGAATAAAATGACTTGTGGTTATTTTTGGATGTTCATCTTTGAGACTATAACGTGTGGTGTGTGTGTTTATTGTGGGGTCACAGTACATAGTAGTTGAGTAATTATTAAGATTGGGTGTTATTAAGGGAAATGGAACTCGTGACAACCCGAATCCCCGACCCCGGATTTGAGGGTGTTACAGAAATGGTATCAGAGCTAAGCGTTATAAACCTTAGAGATGATGTGGCGTTAAGATAATAAGTTCACTAAGATAAATAAGAACTCTTGCCAAGTTCATAGTCGGGCTACCTAACGTAGCACTGACAGTTAAAACCCTTATGGGAACCCTTATAAATATCGTAATAGGAGCGTAGTTCGTTATCGTATATGGTAGCGGGACTCCGAACCCTGAGGTTGAGGAGCAGCAGCGCGATGATGTTTTATTACTAATTGGAGATCGGATTGTGGATCCGATAGAGTGTCCTAATGCAGGACCGGATGATGTTGATATTGAGGATGTAGCGGTTGAGGATGTTGTCCTAGAAGGGATAGTTGTTGAGGAGGATCCCATGGAGGATCCTGACAAGAATGAATAAAGGACCACTGATGAATTGATGACCATGGTTAGGTCGACTACCAGAGGTAGGATTGGTCGATCACTACCGGAGGTTCGTTCAAGTTTGTAAAGATAGTAGCCCCATTTAACATGGCTTACTCGTAAGACTGAGAAGTTCGAATGGACAGGGAAATGCGAGAACAGCTTTCAAGAACTGAAGCAAAGGTTGGTGACGGCCCCTATGCTGGCGTTGCCGGATGGAAAAGGAGATTTTGTGAAGTGTAGTGATGCTTCGCACAAGGGCTTAGGGTACGTGCTTATGCAGCACGGTAAGGTAATCGCGTACACGTCAAGACAATTAAGGTAATATGAAATTCGATATCCCCACCCATGAGCTTGGGCTCGTGGCAATAGTTTTGCCCTAAAGATTTGAGGCACTACTTGTATGGAGTGAAGTGTGAGATTCACAAACCATAGGAGCTCTAGTACATTTTTACGTAGAAAGAGCTCAACATACGCCCGAGGAGGCGGTTAGAGCTAATCAAGAATTATGATTGGGAGATTCTGTATCATTCGGGGAAAGCCGATGTGGTGGCTGATGCCCTTAGTAGAAAGGAGAGACTCAAGATGATAATGTCCTTGGGAGAGTTATAAGAGATTTTGAGAAAATGGAAATAGAAGTGAAGGTAACCGGAGCCGGTACCGAAAAGCTGTTTGAGATTGCAATACAGACCGAATTATCGGAAAAGAACATATTTTGCCAGAAAAAGTGATGAATGAAGGCAGAGAGCCAACAATTAGATAAAAGATTAATACCGAGAAAGATAATAAAGGAATAATGAGGTATTCCTACAGAATTTGGGTTCCAAAAGTTCAAGAGCTTAAGGATGAGAACTTAGATGAGAGCCATAGTTTGAGGAATAGGATTTAGGGCAAACCCAGAATGTGATAGTCAGGGAGGTTGCCATCAAGAAAGAACGAACCCATAACATAATAGAGTGGAAAACAAGGTTTTTAATGTATAAGATAACCCCGATTATGGGAGAAGGATGAAACATTTCATATTGAGGAAATAGAAAGTCGAGTAAGGAAAGGAGACCCGAGATGGTACCCCTATACGGCAATTTATGGACCTGTCTAAACAGAACTTATACTTTTACCCCTAACCACCACCTTGAGGAAACAATGTGGTATGAAATTCTTTCAGGACCTCTAAGTCTCTAAGCTCTTAAAAGTTCCAAGGAACAAGCTGACCCAGTCGAGGCAAGAGCCTGGCTAAAGGAAATATAGGAATCGTTTGAGATTCAAAATGATTGATGAACCACAAAAGACTGTTTTGTCACTTACCCTCCTAAGAAAGAGACCACCCGCTGGTGAAAGACCAAGGAAGGCACGGAGCAAGAGATTACAATAAACTCATTTAAGTTCAGTCAATTGTTTTCGGGAAAGTAATTCCCAAAGATAAGGAGATAGTGTAAAAGCTTTGGAGCTAGAACAAAAGTGGATGAGTATGATGAATTATGAATCTAAGTTGTAAAAGTTATCAAGATTCGTTCTGAGGACACGAATCCAGAATGACGGGATGTTTGGAATCAATACTTATGTTGTGTTAGTTCATGAAATAATGATAAGAGAAAGGAAAATAAAAAGAAATTGAAGTGGAAAGGAATATAACGGCAATAGAGTTCGAGGAATGATAAGGGAGTTGGGTATGAGGAAACCTTAAAGACTCGTAGAAATAGAAATAGAAGAGTATGTAATCGTCAGGATGAGGGTGATTCACCATGAGTTAAAATTGATGGTTGAGGGCATAAGAGATACATATATTTTATCCCCTGTAAGTTGGGAAGATTCGAGGAAACCTTGAGATAATTCGAAGGATAAATAATGAGACGCGAATAGACTGAGGACACAAGAAAGTAAGTAATTAAGAAAATTGGATGAAGGAAGTGACCTTCAAGAATGTGAAGTGTAAGACCGGTGGCTTGTTACCCAGAAAGGGAGACGTCAGGTATGAAAGATATCCCAACATTGAGATGACTGTTGAGATAAACAACAAAAGTAAATAAGGAATTATTAAGAAGAAGTTCACGTTGAACATGACCAATATCTTCCAGGTCATCCTTGTTATCGTTACCAAATTAGGCAAGAAAAGCGGATGACCATTATTATCTTTTGGAGGCCATATGGATTGACCTCAATTTGAATAAGGATGCTATTATGAAATTAGGTATAGACTATCGAGGTGGGAATGATGAATAAGATAATCTGTCAAGGATATATGACTTGATTTATCCATGGATGGATGCAGGTACCTTTTAAAGGTGGAATTAAGGATAGAACATCGGTAACTTAAAATGAATCCTAGGGGAATGCATAAAGGTTGGCATTCCACCCTTAATAGGGACAGTATGAGTTTTGACAATATGATTTGGAAAGGATTAAGGTAATAACGACCTTTAAGGATCAGTGGAGAAATTTTTCAGAGTATATAGACAATGGTTTTAGTATTAGTAAATGGTATTTTGATATGCCCTGTATCTAGGGAATACAGGAGGAACGATTCAAGGATAACCTTAGAGGTTTTACAAGGAGAAAGGTAATATTCAAAATTCTCAAGAATAGAAATGTTGATAAAGGAAATGTGTCGTAATTATAATGATGCCAAGTGGGGCATGTGTTACACCACGAGAAAGTATGGATCGAACCAGTAAAGGTCGAAATTGTTCAGGGCAATTAGGACCTAAGATAAAAGATGTTCTAAGTATGATTGAGAGTCAGTCGTGACAGTGATTAACCTCTAAAGATTGAGGCAATAACTTATGGAAAAATGGTGATATTTTTTTTATTTACTCATCAGATATTAAAGAAAAGCATTTTCACATAAGCTGTGATTGAAATAAGGTAGAAAATTTATTTGGAGGTGGTTAAAATGACATTGACTGTAAGGAAATTTTACTATCAGGAAAGGCCAAAGAGGTGGCCGACACTTTAAAGGTAAGAGGATAATTATAGGCGCGTGTGCCAAAGGAATACAGTGATGATGGTTGAAGCCGGGAAGGTTGTATTACGGTTTGGAAGATTGACATTCCTTTTGATGACTGTGCAATACCCAACCGTAATAGTAGTTGGTAAAGGTTTAATTCGTGTAATCGCCATGAACGGGCTATCTATCTTAGAAGGTCCTATCTTGAGATAATCCAGGACCATGCTTCAAAAAGGACTAGACGAACCTTTGAGTTAAGTCTTCTATTGAAGGCATATGATTAAGAATGGTATTAACCTGCTATCGTTGCCTTGATTGAAACTCTTCTGCAATTTTATCTGCTTCATGTCATGTATGTATGTCAGGATCAGGAGTGTTCTTCATGAATCATGAATGGTGATTATGTTACCTCCTTAGAAGGATTTGATACGAGATGTATGGATCTCGTGAGAACCCGGATCCCCGACCCCGGATTTGGGGGTCAGTGGTGGACCATAGTAAGGCAGCAATGATTCTGCGAGTGGTGAGTTGATTACAACCGTGAGAGTTATATTTGAATGGTTGTTGAGATTGAGTACCACTAATCGGGTCGTGGTAGTGTATAAGTTATCATTGATAGACTAATTAAGTAGAGTATCTACCTAGTGAATATTTATTCTTTCTTATCAATAGAGAGTCGTATTACTATATGAGGAAGGTTGCGGTGCAAGCATAGAATTCAAGTAACGATGATGTCTAGAATGAGATCCCAGGTTCGATTTTCGGTATCGAGGGAGTTTCAAAGGTGATTGTGTATAAGCTCGAGGAAGAGCATGGGTACATAAAATGATGGACGGAATAGCAAAAATATTTAGGCATGTGAATTACGATGCTATAATACTTGATGTTGATATAAATACTCATATGTTTCGTTCTCCTATGACAAACCTCTATAGTTCAGAGGTAGGTTCCAAGCCAGATATTTTGTGGCAGTATATTTTTTTTCATATATACAATTCTCTTCAATTCGTTCTTTTCTCTTCTTTTTATTTCATGTAAGCTTTGAAGAACAACCCTTCCAGAAAGGGGAGGTATTGCCGAATGACTATCTATCTGTGTGATAGAAGCCTAGTAGGATACCATCTATTGTTTAATTGCTTGTCAAGTACTAAAGGCTGGCCAGCTTCTGTACTAACTATGCGATATAACAAGTGTTCATGATCATAGTGATCTCTCAACAAATTCCTTTACTTCTATATGAAGGATTAAGCTTTCGAAAATAGAAACAGCTGAAAAAGGAGTAATAAAGTTTTGGTGGTATTCGGAATGGAAACACATTCGTGATACTAAGGTTGACGTGGTTATTAAAAGGTTAGAGAACGCTAACGAGCCAAAGGTATAACCAGTATAATATTAGGAACGGAAGGTAGTAGCGATTACGAACTGGAAAAGAATGGGTATTGAGACGCCAAAGCTATAGTGCTAGAAGCTGTGATAAAATTCCATGCAATAGACTTGAAAGAATTTGGAATGATCACTTAATGCGGATTGAGTTATCTTACGACAATAGATCATATGTCATTATCGAGGTATCGCCTTATGAGATCCTTGAGGGAAGACAATGTCGATCTCCCTTAGGTTAGGATGAAGTTGTAGAGCGCAAGATGCTCGGACCAGCAGTGGTCCAAAGGACCAAGGATATGATAGATCTAATCAGAGGACGGCTGGTAGTAACCCAAGATGGACATAAGAGGTATGCTGATTTGACACGAAAGGACAAGGAATGGGAAGTAGGGGACCTAATGTTGTTATAGGCATTCCCTTGGAAGGGGTTAATGAGATTCGGAAAGAAAGGAAAACTAAGCCCAAGATACATTGGACCTTTGAGATATTAAGACGGATTGGAAAGTTAGCTTACGAGCTAGCCCTACCCCCGAACCTGTAGCAAGTCATAATGTGTTTCGCGTATCAATCTTAAGGAAGTGTAATTCGGATGCCAGACAAATAGGGGCATATGAGCACATAAACATGCAACCCGACGTAACCTATATGGAGTAACCAGGAAAGGTTATAGATTGAAAAAGGAACAAGTGCTTAGGAGAAGGATTATCAAACTATTCAGAGTTTGATGGAACAACCACAATGTGGGAGAATTTCCTTGAGAATTAGAAAGTGTAATGCTAAGAGAGTATCCCTATTCATTTTCTATCTGATTCCTGGACGGAATCCTTTTAAGGAGGGGAGACTGTAATAACCCCAATTTTTTTGAAATTTTGAAACCCTTATGAATAGTGTTTTTGCTGAATGAGAAAACTTTTCATGCCACACTATGTAGGGGTTCTGATATGGATATTCTGAGATTTTATTAGTACTTTATATGGGATATAAGTGTATGTAAAGATCGTCAGAATCCAAATTCAAACACTTTGATTTTTCTCGGAAATCCACTAGATACGGAAAGAATTGAATATAAGGTAACAGGATACGAAGGATTTAAATTAAAGGATTATAAGAGAGGATCATAAAAAGGAATATAATGTATTGAGAAAGGTTAAGGGAACCTAAGTAATAAGATCCCGGGTATGATCCTTCAAACGATAAACGAAAACGAAAGTTAAGCGAACCGTATAACAGATCAGCGGTCATTAGGCAAACAATTAGAAAGTTAATCAAAGGGATTAGAGAGGATGATGCCACCCAACCAATGAGAGGAGGACAAAGAGGGAAGGATGACATCACAACATGACATAGGCATGACATGGGAAGGAAGGAGATGTGGTGGCTTTTTAACCACACAAAATCAAGGGCAACTAGGTAATTTACTAAAACAAACACAAAAATCAAACCAACCAAGCCAAGCAAATTCATTCTTCATCAAAATCAAAAAGAAACCAAGGCATTGTTCATCTTTTGCTCTCGGCTTTTTATCATTTTAAAGGGCAAGAAATTCAAAACTCAAGATCCAAGCCTCCTAAATTGGTGAGTTAATTCCCTAATCATCCTTATGTTTAGTTAGGGCTATATCATGAGTTTAAGCCATCAATTCCTTCTCAATCTTCTTCATTTAATCAAAGAAGAAGACAATGAATAGTGTTTTCAAGTTTTTAACTTGAAATTTTTCTTGATTTCCTTGAAGATCCAAGCATTCCTAAGACTTCTCAAAGCTTCTTAAGGCTTCCTAGCTCCTCCCACCACTTCAAGGAAGGTATATCATCTCCAAACCCTAGATTCCTATGTATTATAAGATGATTTTGATTAGTAGGGTGATATTGTAGCTTAATGTTTGTGATTTAGAGTTTGGGATTGAAATGGTATTGAAATGGAATGGTAAATCTTGTTGTTTTGGTTAAAAGAATGTAGTATAGTTAAATTCAAGCTTAGGCATAAGTATGAATGTTAAATTGAATTGGTTGGAGCTGATATGATGTGATAAGGATGGATGTTGGTTGTATGTTTGATTTGAGGTTGAATTGGGTTGGTTTTGAATGGTTTTAAATTGGGAAATCGCGTAAACATAGCCGTCGTAACGTCCAATTTTCTTTAGACTGTTTTTGTGCATAACATTAGGACCCGAGAACCCCCTGCTAGATTATGACCATTGCCATGTCTAGATAGCTCGTGTTACGAGCTTCGTTTTGATATGTAGTTCGTTCGATTCCGATGCATGGTTTAGGAGAAACGACCGTTTCAAGTAACGGCGTTTCGCGAACGAAACTTTTCCCCTCGCCTTACTTTGAAACATAGGTTAAAGACCAAAAAGGGTTAATTAATGTATGAAACATTTATGGTAAGTGTGTTAGGCAGTTGGTAAGACACTCGCGAAGGAATCGCCTTAAACTTCTAAAGGTTAAATTATTAAAAATGGTGGAGCCGAGGGTACTCGAGTGACGTAAGAGAATCAGTAAGCGCAAAACGAGCGTTAGAGTCTGAGTTGGTTAGAGTATAGATTTACAAGTGACTTTGGTTTAATTCCAACTTACTTATTGTTTATAGGTTACCAAACTCGTCCCGAGCCTTTTATCACCCCAGTCGCTCAGGCAAGTTTTCTAGCCGTTATACTGTTGTGGTAATCTATATGTGTATATGCATTATCTTGTGATAGTGCATGATTGTTATTAGCAAATTTTGCGATATATTGGAGCATGCTGATATGGTATATATGCATGTCTGTTTCGTAATCTAGTTATCTATCTGTTGATTTCAATGCTTATAGTTGTATAATACCTATGCTAGAAATAAGCAAGTAGTTGCGTATACCCTTAGTATAGGGACCCAAAGGTGAGAATATTTTCTAAACCGGGAGTCGAGGATCCCGAGTAGCTTTTATATATATGTATATAAATATATATATATATATACTTATATATATATATGGTTATAGTTTTCAAAACTATTAATCGAATAAGGTTTATTCGATAACTTTATTTTATTTAATGAATATTATTTGAATATTCATTCGAGGGCTTATGACTCTTTATATTATTTATTGAATATTATTTCGAATATTATTCGAGGGCTTATGACTCCTTTATATTATTATTGAATATTACTTGGATATTCATTCGAGGATGTATGACTCCTTTATTTTATGAATATTATTTATAATATTCATTCGAGGTATTATGACTCCGCTTATTACTTAATAATATTCTTTATTGTATTAAAGAATAAGGTGTCGATAATCAAACTTATTTTTGATTATTCAAATAAAGATATTACTTTCGTATAAGTATATCTTTGATTATTTGCTATTTATTTCAAGTATAAGTTTTCCAACTTCTACCTCAATTATTCTTTATGGGAATATTATTTAAATAATAATATTCAGATATTTCTTTCATATCGGGACTGATTTATTTTAATAAATCAGTATTACTCCAAATATTCTTAAAAATGTTTTCGAGTCATCAAAATGAATTTAAAAAGGGTAGAGCGGATCCCAAAACTTGTTTTCAAATTCAAGATCTTCCATTTTTTAAGGGGACTTGAATACTCGCTCAAAAATCTAGGGGATCCGGCTCTATGGTGTATTTTATATTCGCAACAAGGTTGCAGTTTTGGTAAATGAATTGATTACTTACCCAACGTTCGGGAAGTAAGTCCATCTATTGAGTCGGCATAAGCAAAATGGGCTCAGTGGGCGTCCATGATAGTGTAAGTGGCTCAGTGGGAGTCCATCAAATGCATAAGTGGCTGAGTGGCAGTCCAACATAAGGTCCTATTGTGGCCAGGGTGATGACCAGTGGGGAATTCGTCCATCTACTAGTAGAAAAGGTTACTTATGGGTATCTTTGCCTGATCAGCAAGATATCTGGTTTATGCCAAAATTCTTTTCCTTTCCAAATTTATTGGATATTGCAATTCTGTTCATACTTTACATGGCAGAGGTTTTCAGGAAATGTATAAAGGAAGATGTATATGTGGATATATATATATATATATATCAGAACTTAATGAAGTATGTCATAACTTCATTTCCTTTAATAATATTTTAAAGATTTAATCTATTCAAATCTTGTCTTGTAGTCTCATCTATGTGATGAACTGTTGAAAGCTCATTATACTTTGAACAATGGTAGTTCAAGTAGCTTAATAAATGATATAAGTGTAGTGAAGTATTTGGTAACTTCATCTTTTAAACTTATATCTAGTTAATAATTGTCTTATGAATGACAAAGATTTTCAGAAAAACGTTGAGACAAGGTTAGATATATGAGATCACCTTGCAATGATATTTTTTTATACAGTTATACACTGGGACTTTGTGTATATTATGCATGGAAGAGGACTTCCAATATTTTGAAAAGTATATATGTATATATATATACTGAATATTTTGCGACTTCATCGCATTAAGATATCAACTTGGTTCATTTCTTTTGACCAAGTCTTTCATGAGTATTATGAGTAGGCTCATATATTGTTAATCATTATACATATTATTTTGGTGGGCTTGCTGCTCACCCTTGCTTTCTTCTTTCATCACACAACATCAGATAGATAAGATGAACAGGACCAAGCTCCCAATTCGCAAGCGGATAGGAAACGTACCGCAGCTTTCTGGAAGCGTTGAGGCCGCTGTAGCTGTGGTAGAAATTACCAATAGGCTAAGTTTTCAACTAATAATGTACCAGACTTATGTATACTATGAATTGTAATAATGGCAAAGAAATGTAAATTTATTCAGAAAACCTTTTAAGGTGTATGGGCAGATAATTGTGGAATAAAATGACTTGTGGTTATTTTTGGATGTTCATCTTTGAGACTATAACGTGTGGTGTGTGTGTTTATTGTGGGGTCACAGTACATAGTAGTTGAGTAATTATTAAGATTGGGTGTTATTAAGGGAAATGGAACTCGTGACAACCCGAATCCCCGACCCCGGATTTGAGGGTGTTACAGAAATGGTATCAGAGCTAAGCGTTATAAACCTTAGAGATGATGTGGCGTTAAGATAATAAGTTCACTAAGATAAATAAGAACTCTTGCCAAGTTCATAGTCGGGCTACCTAACGTAGCACTGACAGTTAAAACCCTTACGGGAACCCTTATAAATATCGTAATAGGAGCGTAGTTCGTTATCGTATATGGTAGCGGGACTCCGAACCCTGAGGTTGAGGAGCAGCAGCGCGATGATGTTTTATTACTAATTGGAGATCGGATTGTGGATCCGATAGAGTGTCCTAATGCAGGACCGGATGATGTTGATATTGAGGATGTAGCGGTTGAGGATGTTGTCCTAGAAGGGATAGTTGTTGAGGAGGATCCCATGGAGGATCCTGACAAGAATGAATAGAGGACCACTGATGAATTGATGACCATGGTTAGGTCGACTACCAGAGGTAGGATTGGTCGATTACTACCGGAGGTTCGTTCAAGTTTGTAAAGATAGTAGCCCCCTTTAACGTGGCTTACTCGTAAGACTGAGAAGTTCGAATGGACAGGGAAATGCGAGAACAGCTTTCAAGAACTGAAGCAAAGGTTGGTGACGGCCCCTATGCTGGCGTTGCCGGATGGAAAAGGAGATTTTGTGAAGTGTAGTGATGCTTCGCACAAGGGCTTAGGGTGCGTGCTTATGCAGCACGGTAAGGTAATCGCGTACACGTCAAGACAATTAAGGTAATATGAAATTCGATATCCCCACCCATGAGCTTGGGCTCGTGGCAATAGTTTTGCCCTAAAGATTTGAGGCACTACTTGTATGGAGAGAAGTGTGAGATTCACAAACCATAGGAGCTCTAGTACATTTTTACGTAGAAAGAGCTCAACATACGCCCGAGGAGGCGGTTAGAGCTAATCAAGAATTATGATTGGGAGATTCTGTATCATTCGGGGAAAGCCGATGTGGTGGCTGATGCCCTTAGTAGAAATGAGAGACTCAAGATGATAATGTCCTTGGGAGAGTTATAAGAGATTTTGAGAAAATGGAAATAGAAGTGAAGGTAACCGGAGCCGGTACCGAAAAGCTGTTTGAGATTGCAATACAGACCGAATTATCGGAAAAGAACATATTGTGCCAGAAAAAGTGATGAATGAAGGCAGAGAGCCAACAATTAGATAAAAGATTAATACCGAGAAAGATAATAAAGGAATAATGAGGTATTCCTACAGAATTTGGGTTCCGAAAGTTCAAGAGCTTAAGGATGAGAACTTAGATGAGAGCCATAGTTTGAGGAATAGGATTTAGGGCAAACCCATAATGTGATAGTCAGGGAGGTTGCCATCAAGAAAGAAAGAACCCATAACATAATAGAGTGGAAAACAAGGTTTTTAATGTATAAGATAACCCCGATTATGGGATAAGGATGAAACATTTCATATTGAGGAAACAGAAAGTCGAGTAAGGAAAGGAGACCCGAGATGGTACCCCTATACGGCAATTTATGGACCTGTCTAAACAGAACTTATACTTTTACCCCTAACCACCACCTTGAGGAAACAATGTGGTATGAAATTCTTTCAGGACCTCTAAGTCTCTAAGCTCTTAAAAGTTCCAAGGAACAAGCTGACCCAGTCGAGGCAAGAGCCTGGCTAAAGGAAATATAGGAATCGTTTGAGATTCAAAATGATTGATGAACCACAAAAGACTATTTTGTCACCTACCCTCCTAAAAAAGAGACCACCCGCTGGTGAAAGACCAAGGAAGGCACGGAGCAAGAGATTACAATAAACTAATTTAAGTCCAGTCAATTGTTTTCGGGAAAGTAATTCCCAAAGATAAGGAGATAGTGTAAAAGCTTTGGAGCTAGAACAAAAGTGGATGAGTATGATGAATTTTGAATCTAAGTTGTAAAAGTTATCAAGATTCGTTCTGAGGACACGAATCCAGAATGACGGGATGTTTGGAATCAATACTTATGTTGTGTTAGTTCATGAAATAATGATAAGAGAAAGGAAAATAAAAAGAAATTGAAGTGGAAAGGAATATAACGGCAATAGAGTTCGAGGAATGATAAGGGAGTTGGGTATGAGGAAACCCTAAAGACTCGTAGAAATAGAAATAGAAGAGTATGTAATCGTCAGGATGAGGGTGATTCACCATGAGTTAAAATTGATGGTTGAGGGCATAAGAGATACATATATTTTATCCCCTGTAAGTTGGGAAGATTCGAGGAAACCTTGAGATAATTCGAAGGATAAATAATGAGACGCGAATAGACTGAGGACACAAGAAAGTAAGTAATTAAGAAAATTGGATGAAGGAAGTGACCTTCAAGAATGTGAAGTGTAAGACCGGTGGCTTGTTACCCAGAAAGGGAGACGCCAGGTATGAAAGATATCCCAACATTGAGATGACTGTTGAGATAAACAACAAAAGTAAATAAGGAATTATTAAGAAGAAGTTCACGTTGAACATGACCAATATCTTCCAGGTCATCCTTGTTATCGTTACCAAATTAGGCAAGAAAAGCGGATGACCATTATTATCTTTTGGAGGCCATATGGATTGACCTCAATTTGAATAAGGATGTTATTAGGAAATTAGGTATAGACTATCGAGGTGGGAATGATGAATAAGATAATCTGTCAAGGATATATGACTTGATTTATCCATGGATGGATGCAGGTACCTTTTAAAGGTGGAATTAAGGATAGAACATCGGTAACTTAAAATGAATCCTAGGGGAATGCATAAAGGTTGGCATTCCACCCTTAATAGGGACAGTATGAGTTTTGACAATATGATTTGGAAAGGATTAAGGTAATAACGACCTTTAAGGATCAGTGGAGAAATTTTTCAGAGTATATAGACAATGGTTTTAGTATTAGTAAATTGTATTTTGATATGCCCTGTATCTAGGGAATACAGGAGGAACGATTCAAGGATAACCTTAGAGGTTTTACAAGGAGAAAGGTAATATTCAAAATTCTCAAGAATAGAAATGTTGATAAAGGAAATGTGTCGTAATTATAATGATGCCAAGTGGGGCATGTGTTACACCACGAGAAAGTATGGATCGAACCAGTAAAGGTCGAAATTGTTCAGGGTAATTAGGACCTAAGATAAAAGATGTTCTAAGTATGATTGAGAGTCAGTCGTGACAGTGATTAACCTCTAAAGATTGAGGCAATAACTTATGGAAAAATGGTGATATTTTTTTTATTTACTCATCAGATATTAAAGAAAAGCATTTTCACATAAGCTGTGATTGAAATAAGGTAGAAAATTTATTTGGAGGTGGTTAAAATGACATTGACTGTAAGGAAATTTTACTATCAGGAAAGGCCAAAGAGGTGGCCGACACTTTAAAGGTAAGAGGATAATTATAGGCGCGTGTGCCAAAGGAATACAGTGATGATGGTTGAAGCCGGGAAGGTTGTATTACGGTTTGGAAGATTGACATTCCTTCTGATGACTGTGCAATAGCCAACCGTAATAGTAGTTGGTAAAGGTTTAATTCGTGTAATCGCCATGAACGGGCTATCTATCTTAGAAGGTCCTATCTTGAGATAATCCAGGACCATGTTTCAAAAAGGACTAGACGAACCTTTGAGTTAAGTCTTCTATTGAAGGCATATGATTAAGAATGGTATTAACCTGCTATCGTTGCCTTGATTGAAACTCTTCTGCAATTTTATCTGCTTCATGTCATGTATGTATGTCAGGATCAGGAGTGTTCTTCATGAATCATGAATGGTGATTATGTTACCTCCTTAGAAGGATTTGATACGAGATGTATGGATCTCGTGAGAACCCGGATCCCCGACCCCGGATTTGGGGGTCAGTGGTGGACCATAGTAAGGCAGCAATGATTCTGCGAGTGGTGAGCTGATTACAACTGTGAGAGTTGTATTTGAATGGTTGTTGAGATTGAGTACCACTAATCGGGTCGTGGTAGTGTATAAGTTATCATTGACAGACTAATTAATTAGAGTATCTACCTAGTGAATATTTATTCTTTCTTATCAATAGAGAGTCGTATTACTATATGAGGAAGGTTGCGGTGCAAGCATAGAATTCAAGTAACGATGATGTCTAGAATGAGATCCCGGGTTCGATTTTCGGTATCGAGGGAGTTTCAAAGGTGATTGTGTATAAGCTCGAGGAAGAGCATGGGTCCATAGAATGATGGACGGAATAGCAAAAATATTTAGGCATGTGAATTACGATGCTATAATACTTGATGTTGATATAAATACTCATATGTTTCGTTCTCCTATGACAAACCTCTATAGTTCAGAGGTAGGTTCCAAGCCAGATATTTTGTGGCAGTATATTTTTTTTTCATATATACAATTCTCTTCAATTCGTTCTTTTCTCTTCTTTTCATTTCATGTAAGCTGAGAAAAACAACCCTTCCAGAAAGGGGAGGTATTGCCGAATGACTATCTATCTCTGTGATAGAAGCCTAGTAGGATACCATCTATTATTTAATTGCTTGTCAAGTACTAAAGGCTGGCCAGCTTCTGTACTAACTATGCGATATAACAAGTGTTCATGATCATAGTGATCTCTCAACAAATTCCTTTACTTCTATATGAAGGATTAAGCTTTCGAAAATAGAAACAGCTGAAAAAGGAGTAATAAAGTTTTGGTGGTATTCGGAATGGAAACACATTCGTGATACTAAGGTTGACGTGGTTATTAAAAGGTTAGAGAACGCTAACGAGCCAAAGGTATAACCAGTATAATATTAGGAACGGAAGGTAGTAGCGATTACGAACTGGAAAAGAATGGGTATTGAGACGCCAAAGCTATAGTGCTAGAAGCTGTGATAAAATTCCATGCAATAGACTTGAAAGAATTTGGAATGATCACTTAATGCGGATTGAGTTATCTTACGACAATAGATCATATGTCATTATCGAGATATCGCCTTATGAGATCCTTGAGGGAAGACAATGTCGATCTCCCTTAGGTTAGGATGAAGTTGTAGAGCGCAAGATGCTCGGACCAGCAGTGGTCCAAAGGACCAAGGATATGATAGATCTAATCAGAGGACGGCTGGTAGTAACCCAAGATGGACATAAGAGGTATGCTGATTTGACACGAAAGGACAAGGAATGGGAAGTAGGGGACCTAATGTTGTTATAGGCATTCCCTTGGAAGGGGTTAATGAGATTCGGAAAGAAAGGAAAACTAAGCCCAAGATACATTGGACCTTTGAGATATTAAGACGGATTGGAAAGTTAGCTTACGAGCTAGCCCTACCCCCGAACCTGTAGCAAGTCATAATGTGTTTCGCGTATCAATCTTAAGGAAGTGTAATTCGGATGCCAGACAAATAGGGGCATATGAGCACATAAACATGCAACCCGACGTAACCTATATGGAGTAACCAGGAAAGGTTATAGATTGAAAAAGGAACAAGTGCTTAGGAGAAGGATTATCAAACTATTCAGAGTTTGATGGAACAACCACAATGTGGGAGAATTTCCTTGAGAATTAGAAAGTGTAATGCTAAGAGAGTATCCCTATTCATTTTCTATCTGATTCCTGGACGGAATCCTTTTAAGGAGGGGAGACTGTAATAACCCCAATTTTTTTGAAATTTTGAAACCCTTATGAATAGTGTTTTTGCTGAATGAGAAAAATTTTCATGCCACACTATGTAGGGGTTCTGATATGGATATTCTGAGATTTTATTAGTACTTTATATGGGATATAAGTGTATGTAAAGATCGTCAGATTCCAAATTCAAACACTTTGATTTTTCTCGGAAATCCACTAGATACGGAAAGAATTGAATATAAGGTAACAGGATACGAAGGATTTAAATTAAAGGATTATAAGAGAGGATCATAAAAAGGAATATAATGTATTGAGAAAGGTTAAGGGAACCTAAGTAATAAGATCCCGGGTATGATCCTTCAAACGATAAACGAAAACGAAAGTTAAGCGAACCGTATAACAGATCAGCGGTCATTAGGCAAACAATTAGGAAGTTAATCAAAGGGATTAGAGAGGATGATGTCACCCAACCAATGAGAGGAGGACAAAGAGGGAAGGATGACATCACAACATGACATAGGCATGACATGGGAAGGAAGGAGATGTGGTGGCTTTTTAACCACACAAAATCAAGGGCAACTAGGTAATTTACTAAAATAAACACAAAAATCAAACCAACCAAGCCAATCAAATTCATTCTTCATCAAAATCAAAAGAAACCAAGGCATTGTTCATCTTTTGCTCTCGGCTTTTTATCATTTTAAAGGGCAAGAAATTCAAAACTCAAGATCCAAGCCTCCTAAATTGGTGAGTTAATTCCCTAATCATCCTTATGCTTACTTAGGGCTATATCATGAGTTTAAGCCATCAATTCCTTCTCAATATTCTTCATTTAATCAAAGAAGAAGACAATGAATAGTGTTTTCAAGTTTTTAACTTGAAATTTTTCTTGATTTCCTTGAAGATCCAAGCATTCCTAAGACTTCTCAAAGCTTCTTAAGGCTTCCTAGCTCCTCCCACCACTTCAAGGAAGGTATATCATCTCCAAACCCTAGATTCCTATGTATTATAAGATGATTTTGATTAGTAGGGTGATATTGTAGCTTAATGTTTGTGATTTAGAGTTTGGGATTGAAATGGTATTGAAATGGAATGGTAAATCTTGTTGTTTTGGTTAAAAGAATGTAGTATAGTTAAATTCAAGCTTAGACATAAGTATGAATGTTAAATTGAATTGGTTGGAGCTGATATGATGTGATAAGGATGGATGTTGGTTGTATGTTTGATTTGAGGTTGAATTGGGTTGGTTTTGAATGGTTTTAAATTGGGAAATCGCGTAAACATAGCCGTCGTAACGTCCGATTTTCTTTAGACTGTTTTTGTGCATAATATTAGGACCCGAGAACCCCCTGCTAGATTATGACCATTGCCATGTCTAGATAGCTCGTGTTACGAGCTTCGTTTTGATATGTAGTTCGTTCGATTCCGATGCATGGTTTAGGAGAAACGACCGTTTCAAGTAACGGCGTTTCGCGAACGAAACTTTTCCCCTCGCCTTACTTTGAAACATAGGTTAAAGACCAAAAAGGGTTAATTAATGTATGAAACATTTATGGTAAGTGTGTTAGGCAGTTGGTAAGATACTCGCGAAGGAATCGCCTTAAAACTCGTAAAGGTTAAATTATTAAAAATGGTGGAGCCGAGGGTACTCGAGTGACGTAAGAGAATCAGTAAGCGCAAAACGAGCGTTAGAGTCTGAGTTGGGTAGAGTATAGATTTACAAGTGACTTTGGTTTAATTCCAACTTACTTATTGTTTATAGGTTACCAAACTCGTCCCGAGCCTTTTATCACCCCAGTCGCTCAGGCAAGTTTTCTACCCGTTATACTGTTGTGGTGATGTATATGTGTATATGCATTATCTTGTGATAGTGCATGATTGTTATTAGCAAATTTTGCGATATATTGGAGCATGCTGATATGGTATATATGCATGTCTGTTTCGTAATCTAGTTATCTATCTGTTGATTTCAATGCTTATAGTTGCATAATACCTATGCTAGAAATAAGCAAGTAGTTGCGTATACCCTTAGTATAGGGACCCAAAGGTGAGAATATTTTCTAAACCGGGAGTCGAGGATCCCGAGTAGATTTTGTATATATGTATATAAATATATATATATATATACTTATATATATATATGGTTATAGTTTTCAAAACTATTAATCGAATAAGGTTTATTCGATAACTTTATTTTATTTAATGAATATTATTTGAATATTCATTCGAGGGCTTATGACTCTTTATATTATTTATTGAATATTATTTCGAATATTATTCGAGGGCTTATGACTCCTTTATATTATTATTGAATATTACTTGGATATTCATTCGAGGATGTATGACTCCTTTATTTTATGAATATTATTTATAATATTCATTCGAGGTATTATGACTCCGCTTATTACTTAATAATATTCTTTATTGTATTAAAGAATAAGGTGTCGATAATCAAACTTATTTTTGATTATTCAAATAAAGATATTACTTTCGTATAAGTATATCTTTGATTATTTGCTATTTATTTCAAGTATAAGTTTTCCAACTTCTACCTCAATTATTCTTTATGGGAATATTATTTAAATAATAATATTCAGATATTTCTTTCATATCGGGACTGATTTATTTTAATAAATCAGTATTACTCCAAATATTCTTAAAAATGTTTTCGAGTCATCAAAATGAATTTAAAAAGGGTAGAGCGGATCCCAAAACTTGTTTTCAAATTCAAGATCTTCCATTTTTTAAGGGGACTTGAATACTCGCTCAAAAATCTAGGGGATCCGGCTCTATGGTGTATTTTATATTCGCAACAAGGTTGCAGTTTTGGTAAATGAATTGATTACTTACCCAACGTTCGGGAAGTAAGTCCATCTATTGAGTCGGCATAAGCAAAATGGGCTCAGTGGGCGTCCATGATAGTGTAAGTGGCTCAGTGGGAGTCCATCAAATGCATAAGTGGCTGAGTGGCAGTCCAACATAAGGTCCTATTGTGGCCAGGGTGATGACCAGTGGGGAATTCGTCCATCTACTAGTAGAAAAGGTTACTTATGGGTATCTTTGCCTGATCAGCAAGATATCTGGTTTATGCCAAAATTCTTTTCCTTTCCAAATTTATTGGATATTGCAATTCTGTTCATACTTTACATGGCAGAGGTTTTCAGGAAATGTATAAAGGAAGATGTATATGTGGATATATATATATATATATATATCAGAACTTAATGAAGTATGTCATAACTTCATTTCCTTTAATAATATTTTAAAGATTTAATCTATTCAAATCTTGTCTTGTAGTCTCATCTATGTGATGAACTGTTGAAAGCTCATTATACTTTGAACAATGGTAGTTCAAGTAGCTTAATAAATGATATAAGTGTAGTGAAGTATTTGGTAACTTCATCTTTTAAACTTATATCTAGTTAATAATTGTCTTATGAATGACAAAGATTTTCAGAAAAACGTTGAGACAAGGTTAGATATATGAGATCACCTTGCAATGATATTTTTTTATACAGTTATACACTGGGACTTTGTGTATATTATGCATGGAAGAGGACTTCCAATATTTTGAAAAGTATATATGTATATATATATACTGAATATTTTGCGACTTCATCGCATTAAGATATCAACTTGGTTCATTTCTTTTGACCAAGTCTTTCATGAGTATTATGAGTAGGCTCATATATTGTTAATCATTATACATATTATTTTGGTGGGCTTGCTGCTCACCCTTGCTTTCTTCTTTCATCACACAACATCAGATAGATAAGATGAACAGGACCAAGCTCCCAATTCGCAAGCGGATAGGAAACATACCGCAGCTTTCTGGAAGCGTTGAGGCCGCTGTAGCTGTGGTAGAAATTACCAATAGGCTAAGTTTTCAACTAATAATGTACCAGACTTATGTATACTATGAATTGTAATAATGGCAAAGAAATGTAAATTTATTCAGAAAACCTTTTAAGGTGTATGGGCAGATAATTGTGGAATAAAATGACTTGTGGTTATTTTTGGATGTTCATCTTTGAGACTATAACGTGTGGTGTGTGTGTTTATTGTGGGGTCACAGTACATAGTAGTTGAGTAATTATTAAGATTGGGTGTTATTAAGGGAAATGGAACTCGTGACAACCCGAATCCCCGACCCCGGATTTGGGGGTGTTACAGAAATGGTATCAGAGCTAAGCGTTATAAACCTTAGAGATGATGTGGCGTTAAGATAATAAGTTCACTAAGATAAATAAGAACTCTTGCCAAGTTCATAGTCGGGCTACCTAACGTAGCACTGACAGTTAAAACCCTTACGGGAACCCTTATAAATATCGTAATAGGAGCGTAGTTCGTTATCGTATATGGTAGCGGGACTCCGAACCCTGAGGTTGAGGAGCAGCAGCGCGATGATGTTTTATTACTAATTGGAGATCGGATTGTGGATCCGATAGAGTGTCCTAATGCAGGACCGGATGATGTTGATATTGAGGATGTAGCGGTTGAGGATGTTGTCCTAGAAGGGATAGTTGTTGAGGAGGATCCCATGGAGGATCCTAACAAGAATGAATAGAGGACCACTGATGAATTGATGACCATGGTTAGGTCGACTACCAGAGGTAGGATTGGTCGATTACTACCGGAGGTTCGTTCAAGTTTGTAAAGATAGTAGCCCCCTTTAACGTGGCTTACTCGTAAGACTGAGAAGTTCGAATGGACAGGGAAATGCGAGAACAGCTTTCAAGAACTGAAGCAAAGGTTGGTGACGGCCCCTATGCTGGCGTTGCCGGATGGAAAAGGAGATTTTGTGAAGTGTAGTGATGCTTCGCACAAGGGCTTAGGGTGCGTGCTTATGCAGCACGGTAAGGTAATCGCGTACACGTCAAGACAATTAAGGTAATATGAAATTCGATATCCCCACCCATGAGCTTGGGCTCGTGGCAATAGTTTTGCCCTAAAGATTTGAGGCACTACTTGTATGGAGAGAAGTGCGAGATTCACAAACCATAGGAGCTCTAGTACATTTTTACGTAGAAAGAGCTCAACATACGCCCGAGGAGGCGGTTAGAGCTAATCAAGAATTATGATTGGGAGATTCTGTATCATTCGGGGAAAGCCGATGTGGTGGCTGATGCCCTTAGTAGAAAGGAGAGACTCAAGATGATAATGTCCTTGGGAGAGTTATAAGAGATTTTGAGAAAATGGAAATAGAAGTGAAGGTAACCGGAGCCGGTACCGAAAAGCTGTTTGAGATTGCAATACAGACCGAATTATCGGAAAAGAACATATTGTGCCAGAAAAAGTGATGAATGAAGGCAGAGAGCCAACAATTAGATAAAAGATTAATACCGAGAAAGATAATAAAGGAATAATGAGGTATTCCTACAGAATTTGGGTTCCGAAAGTTCAAGAGCTTAAGGATGAGAACTTAGATGAGAGCCATAGTTTGAGGAATAGGATTTAGGGCAAACCCATAATGTGATAGTCAGGGAGGTTGCCATCAAGAAAGAAAGAACCCATAACATAATAGAGTGGAAAACAAGGTTTTTAATGTATAAGATAACCCCGATTATGGGATAAGGATGAAACATTTCATATTGAGGAAACAGAAAGTCGAGTAAGGAAAGGAGACCCGAGATGGTACCCCTATACGACAATTTATGGACCTGTCTAAACAGAACTTATACTTTTACCCCTAACCACCACCTTGAGGAAACAATGTGGTATGAAATTCTTTCAGGACCTCTAAGTCTCTAAGCTCTTAAAAGTTCCAAGGAACAAGCTGACCCAGTCGAGGCAAGAGCCTGGCTAAAGGAAATATAGGAATCGTTTGAGATTCAAAATGATTGATGAACCACAAAAGACTATTTTGTCACCTACCCTCCTAAGAAAGAGACCACCCGCTGGTGAAAGACCAAGGAAGGCACGGAGCAAGAGATTACAATAAACTAATTTAAGTTCAGTCAATTGTTTTCGGGAAAGTAATTCCCAAAGATAAGGAGATAGTGTAAAAGCTTTGGAGCTAGAACAAAAGTGGATGAGTATGATGAATTTTGAATCTAAGTTGTAAAAGTTATCAAGATTCGTTCTGAGGACACGAATCCAGAATGACGGGATGTTTGGAATCAATACTTATGTTGTGTTAGTTCATGAAATAATGATAAGAGAAAGGAAAATAAAAAGAAATTGAAGTGGAAAGGAATATAACGGCAATAGAGTTCGAGGAATGATAAGGGAGTTGGGTATGAGGAAACCCTAAAGACTCGTAGAAATAGAAATAGAAGAGTATGTAATCGTCAGGATGAGGGTGATTCACCATGAGTTAAAATTGATGGTTGAGGGCATAAGAGATACATATATTTTATCCCCTGTAAGTTGGGAAGATTCGAGGAAACCTTGAGATAATTCGAAGGATAAATAATGAGACGCGAATAGACTGAGGACACAAGAAAGTAAGTAATTAAGAAAATTGGATGAAGGAAGTGACCTTCAAGAATGTGAAGTGTAAGACCGGTGGCTTGTTACCCAGAAAGGGAGACGCCAGGTATGAAAGATATCCCAACATTGAGATGACTGTTGAGATAAACAACAAAAGTAAATAAGGAATTATTAAGAAGAAGTTCACGTTGAACATGACCAATATCTTCCAGGTCATCCTTGTTATCGTTACCAAATTAGGCAAGAAAAGCGGATGACCATTATTATCTTTTGGAGGCCATATGGATTGACCTCAATTTGAATAAGGATGTTATTAGGAAATTAGGTATAGACTATCGAGGTGGGAATGATGAATAAGATAATCTGTCAAGGATATATGACTTGATTTATCCATGGATGGATGCAGGTACCTTTTAAAGGTGGAATTAAGGATAGAACATCGGTAACTTAAAATGAATCCTAGGGGAATGCATAAAGGTTGGCATTCCACCCTTAATAGGGACAGTATGAGTTTTGACAATATGATTTGGAAAGGATTAAGGTAATAACGACCTTTAAGGATCAGTGGAGAAATTTTTCAGAGTATATAGATAATGGTTTTAGTATTAGTAAATTGTATTTTGATATGTCCTGTATCTAGGGAATACAGGAGGAACGATTCAAGGATAACCTTAGAGGTTTTACAAGGAGAAAGGTAATATTCAAAATTCTCAAGAATAGAAATGTTGATAAAGGAAATGTGTCGTAATTATAATGATGCCAAGTGGGGCATGTGTTACACCACGAGAAAGTATGGATCGAACCAGTAAAGGTCGAAATTGTTCAGGGTAATTAGGACCTAAGATAAAAGATGTTCTAAGTATGATTGAGAGTCAGTCGTGACAGTGATTAACCTCTAAAGATTGAGGCAATAACTTATGGAAAAATGGTGATATTTTTTTTATTTACTCATCAGATATTAAAGAAAAGCATTTTCACATAAGCTGTGATTGAAATAAGGTAGAAAATTTATTTGGAGGTGGTTAAAATGACATTGACTGTAAGGAAATTTTACTATCAGGAAAGGCCAAAGAGGTGGCCGACACTTTAAAGGTAAGAGGATAATTATAGGCGCGTGTGCCAAAGGAATACAGTGATGATGGTTGAAGCCGGGAAGGTTGTATTACGGTTTGGAAGATTGACATTCCTTCTGATGACTGTGCAATACCCAACCGTAATAGTAGTTGGTAAAGGTTTAATTCGTGTAATCGCCATGAACGGGCTATCTATCTTAGAAGGTCCTATCTTGAGATAATCCAGGACCATGTTTCAAAAAGGACTAGACGAACCTTTGAGTTAAGTCTTCTATTGAAGGCATATGATTAAGAATGGTATTAACCTGCTATCGTTGCCTTGATTGAAACTCTTCTGCAATTTTATCTGCTTCATGTCATGTATGTATGTCAGGATCAGGAGTGTTCTTCATGAATCATGAATGGTGATTATGTTACCTCCTTAGAAGGATTTGATACGAGATGTATGGATCTCGTGAGAACCCGGATCCCCGACCCCGGATTTGGGGGTCAGTGGTGGACCATAGTAAGGCAGCAATGATTCTGCGAGTGGTGAGCTGATTACAACTGTGAGAGTTGTATTTGAATGGTTGTTGAGATTGAGTACCACTAATCGGGTCGTGGTAGTGTATAAGTTATCATTGACAGACTAATTAATTAGAGTATCTACCTAGTGAATATTTATTCTTTCTTATCAATAGAGAGTCGTATTACTATATGAGGAAGGTTGCGGTGCAAGCATAGAATTCAAGTAACGATGATGTCTAGAATGAGATCCCGGGTTCGATTTTCGGTATCGAGGGAGTTTCAAAGGTGATTGTGTATAAGCTCGAGGAAGAGCATGGGTCCATAGAATGATGGACGGAATAGCAAAAATATTTAGGCATGTGAATTACGATGCTATAATACTTGATGTTGATATAAATACTCATATGTTTCGTTCTCCTATGACAAACCTCTATAGTTCAGAGGTAGGTTCCAAGCCAGATATTTTGTGGCAGTATATTTTTTTTTCATATATACAATTCTCTTCAATTCGTTCTTTTCTCTTCTTTTCATTTCATGTAAGCTGAGAAAAACAACCCTTCCAGAAAGGGGAGGTATTGCCGAATGACTATCTATCTCTGTGATAGAAGCCTAGTAGGATACCATCTATTATTTAATTGCTTGTCAAGTACTAAAGGCTGGCCAGCTTCTGTACTAACTATGCGATATAACAAGTGTTCATGATCATAGTGATCTCTCAACAAATTCCTTTACTTCTATATGAAGGATTAAGCTTTCGAAAATAGAAACAGCTGAAAAAGGAGTAATAAAGTTTTGGTGGTATTCGGAATGGAAACACATTCGTGATACTAAGGTTGACGTGGTTATTAAAAGGTTAGAGAACGCTAACGAGCCAAAGGTATAACCAGTATAATATTAGGAACGGAAGGTAGTAGCGATTACGAACTGGAAAAGAATGGGTATTGAGACGCCAAAGCTATAGTGCTAGAAGCTGTGATAAAATTCCATGCAATAGACTTGAAAGAATTTGGAATGATCACTTAATGCGGATTGAGTTATCTTACGACAATAGATCATATGTCATTATCGAGATATCGCCTTATGAGATCCTTGAGGGAAGACAATGTCGATCTCCCTTAGGTTAGGATGAAGTTGTAGAGCGCAAGATGCTCGGACCAGCAGTGGTCCAAAGGACCAAGGATATGATAGATCTAATCAGAGGACGGCTGGTAGTAACCCAAGATGGACATAAGAGGTATGCTGATTTGACACGAAAGGACAAGGAATGGGAAGTAGGGGACCTAATGTTGTTATAGGCATTCCCTTGGAAGGGGTTAATGAGATTCGGAAAGAAAGGAAAACTAAGCCCAAGATACATTGGACCTTTGAGATATTAAGACGGATTGGAAAGTTAGCTTACGAGCTAGCCCTACCCCCGAACCTGTAGCAAGTCATAATGTGTTTCGCGTATCAATCTTAAGGAAGTGTAATTCGGATGCCAGACAAATAGGGGCATATGAGCACATAAACATGCAACCCGACGTAACCTATATGGAGTAACCAGGAAAGGTTATAGATTGAAAAAGGAACAAGTGCTTAGGAGAAGGATTATCAAACTATTCAGAGTTTGATGGAACAACCACAATGTGGGAGAATTTCCTTGAGAATTAGAAAGTGTAATGCTAAGAGAGTATCCCTATTCATTTTCTATCTGATTCCTGGACGGAATCCTTTTAAGGAGGGGAGACTGTAATAACCCCAATTTTTTTGAAATTTTGAAACCCTTATGAATAGTGTTTTTGCTGAATGAGAAAACTTTTCATGCCACACTATGTAGGGGTTCTGATATGGATATTCTGAGATTTTATTAGTACTTTATATGGGATATAAGTGTATGTAAAGATCGTCAGATTCCAAATTCAAACACTTTGATTTTTCTCGGAAATCCACTAGATACGGAAAGAATTGAATATAAGGTAACAGGATACGAAGGATTTAAATTAAAGGATTATAAGAGAGGATCATAAAAAGGAATATAATGTATTGAGAAAGGTTAAGGGAACCTAAGTAATAAGATCCCGGGTATGATCCTTCAAACGATAAACGAAAACGAAAGTTAAGCGAACCGTATAACAGATCAGCGGTCATTAGGCAAACAATTAGGAAGTTAATCAAAGGGATTAGAGAGGATGATGTCACCCAACCAATGAGAGGAGGACAAAGAGGGAAGGATGACATCACAACATGACATAGGCATGACATGGGAAGGAAGGAGATGTGGTGGCTTTTTAACCACACAAAATCAAGGGCAACTAGGTAATTTACTAAAATAAACACAAAAATCAAACCAACCAAGCCAATCAAATTCATTCTTCATCAAAATCAAAAAGAAACCAAGGCATTGTTCATCTTTTGCTCTCGGCTTTTTATCATTTTAAAGGGCAAGAAATTCAAAACTCAAGATCCAAGCCTCCTAAATTGGTGAGTTAATTCCCTAATCATCCTTATGCTTACTTAGGGCTATATCATGAGTTTAAGCCATCAATTCCTTCTCAATATTCTTCATTTAATCAAAGAAGAAGACAATGAATAGTGTTTTCAAGTTTTTAACTTGAAATTTTTCTTGATTTCCTTGAAGATCCAAGCATTCCTAAGACTTCTCAAAGCTTCTTAAGGCTTCCTAGCTCCTCCCACCACTTCAAGGAAGGTATATCATCTCCAAACCCTAGATTCCTATGTATTATAAGATGATTTTGATTAGTAGGGTGATATTGTAGCTTAATGTTTGTGATTTAGAGTTTGGGATTGAAATGGTATTGAAATGGAATGGTAAATCTTGTTGTTTTGGTTAAAAGAATGTAGTATAGTTAAATTCAAGCTTAGACATAAGTATGAATGTTAAATTGAATTGGTTGGAGCTGATATGATGTGATAAGGATGGATGTTGGTTGTATGTTTGATTTGAGGTTGAATTGGGTTGGTTTTGAATGGTTTTAAATTGGGAAATCGCGTAAACATAGCCGTCGTAACGTCCGATTTTCTTTAGACTGTTTTTGTGCATAATATTAGGACCCGAGAACCCCCTGCTAGATTATGACCATTGCCATGTCTAGATAGCTCGTGTTACGAGCTTCGTTTTGATATGTAGTTCGTTCGATTCCGATGCATGGTTTAGGAGAAACGACCGTTTCAAGTAACGGCGTTTCGCGAACGAAACTTTTCCCCTCGCCTTACTTTGAAACATAGGTTAAAGACCAAAAAGGGTTAATTAATGTATGAAACATTTATGGTAAGTGTGTTAGGCAGTTGGTAAGACACTCGCGAAGGAATCGCCTTAAAACTCGTAAAGGTTAAATTATTAAAAATGGTGGAGCCGAGGGTACTCGAGTGACGTAAGAGAATCAGTAAGCGTAAAACGAGCGTTAGAGTCTGAGTTGGTTAGAGTATAAATTTACAAGTGACTTTGGTTTAATTCCAACTTACTTATTGTTTATAGGTTACCAAACTCGTCCCGAGCCTTTTATCACCCCAGTCGCTCAGGCAAGTTTTCTACCCGTTATACTGTTGTGGTGATGTATATGTGTATATGCATTATCTTGTGATAGTGCATGATTGTTATTAGCAAATTTTGCGATATATTGGAGCATGCTGATATGGTATATATGCATGTCTGTTTCGTAATCTGGTTATCTATCTGTTGATTTCAATGCTTATAGTTGCATAATACCTATGCTAGAAATAAGCAAGTAGTTGCGTATACCCTTAGTATAGGGACCCAAATGTGAGAATATTTTCTAAACCGGGAGTCGAGGATCCCGAGTAGATTTTGTATATATGTATATAAATATATATATATATATACTTATATATATATATGGTTATAGTTTTCAAAACTATTAATCGAATAAGGTTTATTCGATAACTTTATTTTATTTAATGAATATTATTTGAATATTAATTCGAGGGCTTATGACTCTTTATATTATTTATTGAATATTATTTCGAATATTATTCGAGGGCTTATGACTCCTTTATATTATTATTGAATATTACTTGGATATTCATTCGAGGATGTATGACTCCTTTATTTTATGAATATTATTTATAATATTCATTCGAGGTATTATGACTCCGCTTATTACTTAATAATATTCTTTATTGTATTAAAGAATAAGGTGTCGATAATCAAACTTATTTTTGATTATTCAAATAAAGATATTACTTTCGTATAAGTATATCTTTGATTATTTGCTATTTATTTCAAGTATAAGTTTTCCAACTTCTACCTCAATTATTCTTTATGGGAATATTATTTAAATAATAATATTCAGATATTTCTTTCATATCGGGACTGATTTATTTTAATAAATCAGTATTACTCCAAACATTCTTAAAAATGTTTTCGAGTCATCAAAATGAATTTAAAAAGGGTAGAGCGGATCCCAAAACTTGTTTTCAAATTCAAGATCTTCCATTTTTTTAAGGGGACTTGAATACTCGCTCAAAAATCTAGGGGATCCGGCTCTATGGTGTATTTTATATTCGCAACAAGGTTGCAGTTTTGGTAAATGAATTGATTACTTACCCAACGTTCGGGAAGTAAGTCCATCTATTGAGTCGGCATAAGCAACATGGGCTCAGTGGGCATCCATGATAGTGTAAGTGGCTCAGTGGGAGTCCATCAAATGCATAAGTGGCTGAGTGGCAGTCCAGCATAAGGTCCTATTGTGGCCAGGGTGATGACCAGTGGGGAATTCGTCCATCTACTCGTAGAAAAGGTTACTTATGGGTATCTTTGCCTGATCAGCAAGATATCTGGTTTATGCCAAAATTCTTTTCCTTTCCAAATTTATTGGATATTGCAATTCTGTTCATACTTTACATGGCAGAGGTTTTCAGGAAATGTATAAAGGAAGATGTATATGTGGATATATATATATCAGAACTTAATGAAGTATGTCATAACTTCATTTCCTTTAATAATATTTTAAAGATTTAACCTATTCAAATCTTGTCTTGTAGTCTCATCTATGTGATGAACTGTTGAAAGCTCATTATACTTTGAACAATGGTAGTTCAAGTAGCTTTATAAATGATATAAGTGTAGTGAAGTATTTGGTAACTTCATCTTTTAAACTTATATCTAGTTAATAATTGTCTTATGAATGACAAAGATTTTCAGAAAAACGTTGAGACAAGGTTAGATATATGAGATCACCTTGCAACGATATTTTTTTATACAGTTATACACTGGGACTTTGTGTATATTATGCATGGAAGAGGACTTCCAATATTTTGAAAAGTATATATGTATATATATATATACTGAATATTTTGCGACTTCATCGCATTAAGATATCAACTTGGTTCATTTCTTTTGACCAAGTCTTTCATGAGTATTATGAGTAGGCTCATATATTGTTAATCATTATACATATTATTTTGGTGGGCTTGCTGCTCACCCTTGCTTTCTTCTTTCATCACACAACATCAGATAGATAAGATGAACAGGACCAAACTCCCAATTCGCAAGCGGATAGGAAACGTACCGCAGCTTTCTGGAAGCGTTGAGGCTGCTGTAGCTGAGGTAGAAATTACCAATAGGCTAAGTTTTCAACTAATAATGTACCAGACTTATGTATACTATGAATTGTAATAATGGCAAAGAAATGTAAATTTATTCAGAAAACCTTTTAAGGTGTATGGGCAGATAATTGTGGAATAAAATGACTTGTGGTTATTTTTGGATGTTCATCTCTGAGACTATAACGTGTGGTGTGTGTGTTTATTGTGGGGTCACAGTACAGAGTAGTTGAGTAATTATTAAGATTGGGTGTTATTAAGGGAAATGGAACTCGTGACAACCCGAATCCCCGACCCCGGATTTGGGGGTGTTACATGAGTAACCTATTAGTTTAAAATCTGATTCTCTGGGATACCACAATCCCAGATCAGCTATTCCCTTAAGATACTTGAAAATTCTTTTCACAGCTGTTAGGAGAGGTTCTCTTGGATCTGCTTGAAATCTTGCACAAAGACAGGTAGCATACATGATATCAGGTCTACTAGCAGTTAGATAGAGTAGAGAGCCAATCATACCTCTGTAATCAGTAAGATCTACTGATTTACCAGTATCCTTATCTAGTTTTGTTGCAGTGGCCATGAGAGTGGATGCACATGAACAATCTTGCATTCCAAATTTCTTCAGCAAATTTCTGGTGTACTTGGTTTAACAAATAAAAGTGCCTTCTTCATTCTGCTTGACTTGAAGGCCTAGAAAATAGCTAAGTTCCCCCATCATACTCATTTGATATTTTGACTGCACCAGTTTGGCAAACTTCTTGCAAAGTCTGTCATTTGTAGAACCAAAGATGATATCATCAACATATATCTGAACCAGAAGTAAGTCCTTTCCATGGTTGAGGTAGAAAAGTGTTTTGTCTATAGTTCCTCTGTTAAATCCACTTTCCAGAAGAAACTGAGCTAAAGTCTCATACCATGCTCTTGGAGCTTGCTTAAGGCCATAAAGTGCTTTATCAAGCCTGTAGACATGATTAGGATATTTGGGATCTACAAAGCCTGGAGGTTGTTCAACATATACTTCCTCCTCCAATTCTCCATTGAGAAAAGCACTTTTCACATCCATTTGAAAGACAGTAAACTTTTTGTGAGCAGCATAAGCCAAAAATATCCTTATGGCTTCCAATCTAGCAACTGGTGCAAATGTTTCATCATAGTCAATTCCCTCCTGTTGAGAATATCCTTTTGCAACCAACCTTGACTTATTTCTTGTAATTATGCCATCACTATCAGTTTTGTTTCTGAATACCCGCTTTGTACCAACAACAGATCTGTTCTTTGGTCTTGGCACTAGGGTCCAGACTTTGTTTCTTTCAAATTCATTTAACTCTTCCTGCATTGCTTGCACCCAATCAGCATCTTGAAGAGCTTCTTTCACTTTCTTTGGTTCAGTCTGAGAAAGAAAAGAATTGTAAAGACATTCACTTGAAGTAGCTGTTCTAGTTCTGACACCTGCATCAAGATTTCCAATTATTAAGTCAGGTGTATGTGATTTAGTCCACTTCCTTGCAGATGGAAGGTTTTCTCTAGAACTGGATGCTCCCCCACGATCCATGCTATCTTCATCAACATTTTCTGATGCTCCCCCAGAAACTATGCTCTCTGAGTTGGATTCTTCAGAATTTAAGTTTTCAGAATTATCAGAACTTGGCTTATCAGAACTTGACGAATCAGAACTTGAAGAGCCAGATGTATGTTCTGATGTTTCTTGAGATGTGGTTGTATCTTGAGTATGCTCCCCCTGCATAGGTGCATCTTCCTTTGTCGTAGTCACCACAGTTTCAATAACATCAGAGTTTAATCCATCAGAGTTTGCAGTATCAGGATTTAGACTGTCAGGATCGGAATTTAAGTCTTCATTTTCAAATCTCAGCTGATCATGATCATTGAAATCTTCAAGTCCAGTAATCTTCTTATCATCAAAAGAGACATTGATAGATTCCATGACCACTCTTGTTCTCAAGTTATAGACTCTGAAGGCTTTTGTGGAAAGTGGATATACAACAAAGATTCCTTCATCAGCTTTTAGATCAAATTTGGATAGCTGTTCAGGATGAGTCTTTAGAACAAAATACTTGCATCCAAATAGGTGAAAATACTTCAGATTTGGCTTCTTTTTCTTCACCATCTCATATGGTGTTTTTCCATGCTTGTTAATTAGTGTTGCAATCTGAGTAAAAGAAGCAGTCTGCACAGCTTCAGCCCAGAAATAGGTTGGAAGCTTTGCTTCATCAAGCATTGTACGTGCAGCTTCAATGAGAGTTCTATTCTTTCTTTCAACAACTCCATTTTGCTGTGGAGTTCCAGGAGCAGAAAATTCCTGCTTGATTCCATGGTTTTTGCAGAACTCTTCCATTATCAAATTCTTGAACTCAGTACCATTATCACTTCTTATTATCTTCACAGAATCTTTGACCAATTTATCCAGTTGCCTGACATGATCAATCAAGATAGATGCAGTTTCACTTTTTGTGTGCAAGAAATACACCCATGTGTATCTGGTGAACTCATCCACTATGACCATAACATATTTCTTATTTGCAATAGACATGACATTTACTGGACCAAATAGATCAACATGCAATAGGTGATAAGGCTCAAGAATTGATGATTCAGTCTTGCTCTTGAATGAGGATTTCCTTTATTTAGCCTTCTGACAAGAATCACAAAGGCCATCAGGAGCAAATACTGACTTTGGCAGTCCTCTCACAAGATCTTTCCTGACTAGTTCATTTATATTGTTGAAATTTAAATGAGAGTGTTTCTTGTGCCAATTCCAGCTTTCTTCAATTGATGCTCTACTCATCAGACAGATTGCAGAACCATTAGTACTTGTTGAAAGCTTGGCTTCATAAATGTTACCACGCCTGTATCCTTGCAGAACAACTTTGCCTGTAGATTTACTTACAACTTCACAGTGTTCTTCAAAGAAATCCACATGATAACCTCTGTCACAGATTTGACTGACACTCAGCAGATTGTGTTTAAGTCCTGAGACCAGAGCTACTTTTTTAATGATGACATTCCCAAGATTGATATTGCCATATCCCAATGTTTTTCCAATGTTGCCATCTCCATAAGAAACACTTGGGCCAGCCTTCTCCACAAAGTCTGATAGCAGGGCTTTATTTCCAGTCATATGTCCTGAACATCCACTGTCTAGAACTATGATGTTTTTCCTGTTGCCCTGCAATCACAAAGACCACTAATGATTAGTTTTAAGGACCCAGACTTGCTTGGATCTTTTGGCCTTATTAAGTTTGTTAACATTTGCAGCGGATTTAGCATCAGAGTTTATGTTAACATTTTTCTTATCAGAATTTACACTATCAGACTTTGAATCAGAACTTACACTAGAAGGAACAATGCTAACTTTCTTTAAAGAAGGTTTTATTTGATAATAATTATAGTACAGACTATGATATTCCTTACAAGTATAAATGGAATGCCATAAACTACCACAATAAAAACAAGGATTTTGTGGCTTATATCTAACAGACTGACTCTTAACTCCTGACTTTAAAGGTAAGGAGTTTATGTTCTTATTTTTCCTGCAAAAAGAAGCCAGATGGTTAGAACTTCCACAGTTATGTCATGTTTTTCTAGGAGCATCAGGAATAGGCTTATAATCATTGCTTTTATTCACACCTTCCTTTCCATTTCTATTTTTCCTAGGTGATTTTATCTTGTTTGCATTCTTAACATCTTTCAGCTTATGCTTAAGCTGCTTCTTTGTCATTAAGCCTACGTTTACTTCAGTTGTCTTTTCCTATTTTAGTTTGTCAGAAGTTAATTCCTTTTTAACTTCTGATTTCTCAGTATCAGATTTTATAGCTACAAACTTAACAGGTTTTAACTTTGGCTTTTGTTTAACAACTATAGGCTTAGTATCTACAGTTCCTTTATCATTCTTATCATCTCCATAACCTAAGCCCTCTTTCCAGTTTTCACTACTTAACAAATTCTGAGTTGTTCTTCCAGAGTTAGTTCAAGTCCTGATAATCTCTCTTTCCTTTTCTAACTCAGCTTTTAGAGGTTCATTCATTTTAAGCACTTCATCCCTAACATAGAAAGCATCATCTCTATCTTTCTGAGTTTGATGGAACATGACTAACTCTTTTTCTAAATAATCATTCCTCTTTTTGCAAGCAAGATTTTCAGAAGTTAATCTTTTACATGTTAAAGTTTGATCTCTGTAGCTAATAAACATGGTTTTAAGATATCTTCTCAACTCATTAATATCATCAGTATGAAAGGCATAAGTAGTTTGAGGTACCTTTAACTCAGCAGTTTCAGAACTGCTTTCAGCACTTGCCATATCAGCATTTGCCATCAAGACATAATTCTCCTCACTTTCAGAATCTGAGGTGCCTGTCCAGCTTTTGTTCTTTGTGACAAGAGCCTTGTCTTTGTCACTCTTTACTTTCTTGCAATCAGGAGATATATGGCCTTTCTCACCACAGTTGTAGCATTTGACATTTGTATAATCTCCTCTGTCAGACTTTCCTCCTTTGCCCTCAGATTTTCTGAAATTCTTCTTATCAGAACTTGGACCTTTTCTGGAAAACTTCTTTCCCTTCCTGGAATTCCTGTATGCAATCTTTGTGATTCCTTTCACCATAAGAGCACACAGCTTCATCATCTCTTCATCAGCATCCATCTCAGGCAAGCTTTCAGATTCTGAGTCATCATCATTATCAGAACTTGATGACTCAGTATCAGACTTTGTGAAGAGAGCTTTACCCTTGCCTTTCCTTGAGGTAGCTGCCTTGGGGGATTCTTCTTCAGCCTTAAGAGCAACTGTCCTTGACTTTCCTTCTTTCCTCTTGCTTCTTTGTTCCATCTCAAGTTCATGAGTCTTGAGCATTCCATAAATTTCATCAAGAGTCATTTTATCAAGATTATAGTTGTCTCTTATTGTTGTTGCCTTCAAATCCCAGCTTTCAGGAAGAGCCAATAGGAATTTAAGGTTTGAATCTTCAAGATCATACTCCTTATCAACCAGTGACAAATCATTCAAGAGTTTGACAAATCTATCATATAAATCAGTCAATGACTCATTAGTCTTTGAGTCAAAGTGTTCATACTCTTGAGTGAGTATTGTCATCCTGTTCTTCTTAATCGTATCAGTTCCCTGACATCTTGTTTCCAAGGTATCCCATATCTCCTTTGCAGTCTTGCAGTTTATTACCCTGTTTGACATTACATTATCAATGGTACTATGCAGTAAGTGTCGTACCTTAGCATCCTTAGCAATTGATGCGATATTTTCAGCAGTGTAGTCACTCTTCTCCTTTGGTACTGACTTTGCTGCTTCACCTGCAACTGCAACAGCAAGCTTGGTTGGTTTGTGAGGCCCTTCCTTGATTCTATCAAGATATTCTGGATCTGTAGCTTCCGGAAACATGGTCTTCCTCACCTTCCATATGGGATATTCAGATGGTCTCAATATGGGAATTCTAATAGTCTCATATCGGCTTTGAATTTGTGTCTTTGGAGGTTCTTCAGTTTTGGTGGGCTTAGTTGGAGTTTCTACTTCAGACATGATTATTTTTGGATCTTAAACTGTTTGTGTGTTAACAGATAAGCTCTGATACCACTTGTTAGGTCACACACACTGTAGAGGGGGGGTGAATACAGTGCATAACACAATCAAATCGAACTTTAATAACTCAAGTAACAGAAAACAAACTGTTATGGATCAAAACTAATATATATAATTGTTGTATTTAATACTAAGGAACGTGAGCTTCAAGGCTCGATTTGACTGCTCTTGTGTTTCGTGACTCAATCTGCCTTAACAAGATGCCTACGTACCTTGCTGATTGCCAAGGATCAAGTCAAAAAACGTAGTTCTGATCTATGGGGTGAGACCCCTTATATAGATGTTGGGAGTCCTTGAATTGGACTTGGTATAGGAGACTTGGTGGTCAAGTCTCTGAATTAGGATAGACTTAGGAGTCCTAGGGAGTAGGAAGCTGATTCCTTATCCCATGAGGTTCCTTGGAGGCCAATCTACAAGGATTTATATCCTCACTAGGACTTATCTTAATAGCTGTTTTTCTCCCTTATTTATTAATTACGAATTTAATAAATAACCAGGGTTTTTGGGCCTTCTTTGTCTCATCAGGCCTGATCTGGTCCATCAGGCCTGATCAACATGTTAACCTTTCTGGTCTGAATGTCATACATCTTCTTATTGGGCCTTGGAGCCCAAACAGTAATAACTAGTTATGTAATCAGGATTTATTCATCCCTATCATTTGCCCCCCAACTTTTTAGAAACCGTATAAGATTTCGCGAAAGTTAAGTTCACTTATTCCCTTACTGGGTATCGTTTTGCGTAAAGTGTGGAGCGACCTACACGTTTACAACGATTTACTTTTATTCCCTTTATTCAGGAATTATCTTAATTTTCAGGAATTTTTTCCCTTGACTCCGGGATTTTTTCTTAATTTTCTGGATTTTTTCCTTTAATTTCTGGAATTTATCCTTATTTTTCTGGGATTTTTCAGATTTTCAGCCCTTTTTCGACTAGGATCCTAGTCGAAATTTCGACCTGGATCCTAGTCAAAAATATGGGTCAGTCTTACAATCCTGGTCGAAGGAGTTCGACTAGGATCCACGACCTGGAATTCGACCAGGATCCTAGTCGAACTTTCGACCTGGATCTAGGTCGAAAACTTACCCCTCTTTTCAATTCCTGGTCCTGAACTTTTCGACTAGGATTTCGACCAGGATTCTAGTCGATGTTTCGACCTGAATCCTGTTCGAAAATTCTCTGTTTCTCATGCTTCCTGGTCGAAGGATTTCGACTAGGATTCACGACCTGGTTTTCGACCAGGATCTTAGTCGATTTTCGACCTGGGTTTTATTCTAGGTTTTAAACCCCATTCTTGAAAAATACTTGGTTCATTTCGACCTCATTCCTGGTCGAAGCTTCGACCTCAATCCAGTCCTGTAATTTCCGTTGTTTTCGTGTGCCTAGTCGAAAAATTTCGGGCAGAATTCACGACCTGGAATTCGACCTGAATCCTGGTCTTTTTTCGACCTGGTTTTCTACTAGCAAAATTCATTGGGCCTTACAACTTTTAGGACTACAATTTAGGTTATTATATTTTCCTAATCCTAATTGGATTTGGGCCTAGCCTTCTTTATTGGGCCTTTAATCTTATTGGGCCTCTTTATTGATTTGGAATTCTCTAGAATTCCTTGGAATTATTCTGGAATATTCCATTTTTCTGGGCTTTTTTCTTTGGGCCTCTTTCCTTAATGGGCTTTCGTCCCTTCAACTTCCCTTTTCCTCTTATAAAAAGGAGTAAGGAGAGGCTACTTCTGCTCACTTTCTCATTTCTAAGTTTTTCCTCCTTCTCCTCCTGCTAAGTTTCTCAGAGTAATAACAGCAAGTCGGAGCTCAAAGCCTTTTTTAGGAGCGCTTCTTCAGGTAAAATCCCTCCCTTTACTTCTTGTGTTTTCTTTTCCATTTTTTTTTAGAATAACATGTCTATGTGCCCCCCCTTCAGATGGCTGACAAGAAAATGACTCGCTTGGCCAAAATGAACGTGGCTAGAAAGTCCAACAAATTCCCTATTCGATCAAGGTATACTTCTTTAATCGACATGATCAACACTCGAGGGGATGAGTACCCGTCTGATGCGCATCTGGACGCGCACGACCATATTAGTGCTTTGCGGGATCCCAAGGAGCTGGAAAAGTTGAGCAGCTGCTTCAAAATCAAGGAACCTTTTAAGCTGGTTCTTGTAGGTCCGGCCGATAGGGCCTGTCAGTGGAAGAAGGACGCCTTATGCGTATATAGGGATACTCTAAGGGCAGGTATCAAACTCCCTTTTCATCCGTTCATTCCTCTATTACTGGCTGATGTGGGCATCAGCCCTTGCCAACTCCCCCTAATTCTTGGAGGCTCAGAAGGATAAAGCCTTTGACGGCTGGACGGACACCCAGGAGTTCAAGGACTTGATGGTGGAGCACGATGCCCTCCTACACCCAGTTAGCTATAAAGAAGGCTGGGATGCTGCTGTGGAGGCCGTCCAAGATGAATTTCCAGAAGTCCTTGAGCAGTCCTCCTTTCCTTGCCCTGTGCGAGTTCCGGAGCTTGGGGGTGTTATTGACAAGCTTGCTGATCTGATCAAAGATGGCCCTTCAGGGAGCCCAAGCCACAAGAGGAAAGAACTTGAGTCCAGCTCTTGGGAGGAGGAGACTTCTTCCAAAGAAGATTTTGCGCCTGCTGTGAAGAAGGTCAGGGTGGAGGAGCTTCCAAGGGCTGCGCCTCAGAATCCAGTATCTCCCGCATCATCCAAAGCATCCGAAGGCGGTTCTGATGGAACCTCTACGGGGACTTCTGAGGGGACGACTGAGACGTCCGAGGAGACTTCGGATAGTGGTTCCGAAGAATCCGAGCCTTCCGAGGCCTAAGTTTTTTTTTATGTATATCTTCTTCCTAGACAATATGTGAACTTTGTTTATGTCAGAACTTGTTACCCTTTGGGGTTATTACATATGCTGCTTTCCTTACTTGCCTCTTTCTATTTTATCTTTACAATCTTAATATGCATTTGAACTTTAAACATCCTTAGATTGAAATAATTTCAAATTCTTTAATATGAAGTCTGGTTTTCCAAAACCTTAAATAGCATGGGTTCGACCCTAATCAATAATAACTAGACAATGTAAATTCTACTGGAATATAAAATCCTACGCAAGAAAAGCTTCAAGGTGCTTTTAAACCTACTTGTCACAATGATAAGTGAGAATCGTACTTCGACTACCTTACACGTAGTAAACCTTCAGGTTTTGTGCGTGCCAGGTTCTTGGGACTTCAAAACCATCCATAGTCTCCAGCTTGTAGGTTCCTCTACCCTGAACGCTCTTGACTCTATACGGCCCTTCCCAATTTGGGGCTAGTTTTCCTTTCTGTCCTACACCAGAAGGTTCCACTTTCCTTAATACCAAATCTCCTTACTTGAAGTATCTCTCTTTAACCCTTAGGTTGTAATAAAACGAAGCTTTTTTCAGGTATTCCACTATCTTTGCATGTGCCTCATCTCGCACTTCATCAATTAGATCCAGGGCTAACCTCTGCCCTTCCTCATTTTCTTCTGCATTGAAAGCCCGAATCCTTGGAGAGGAATGTGATATCTCCACTGGAACTACTGCTTCTACCCCATATGCCAACATGAAGGGCGTCGCTCCTGTCGTGACTCTACAGGTAGTCCTATAGGCCCATAATATGGGAAGTATCTCATCCACCCAATTATTTCTTGACTTCTCGATCCTCTTTTTTAGTCCATCCAGGATTATTCGATTTGCTACTTCCGCTTGCCCATTGGCTTGTGGGTGAGCCACAGAGGTGAACCGTAACTCAATTTCATTTTCTTCACAATATTTCTTTAATTCCTCATTGTTGAATTGTGTTCCATTGTCAGTGACGAGGATACAGGGAATTCCATATCGGCACATAATGTTTTCCCACAGGAATTGTGCAACCTGTTTAGTTGTGATCTTGGCCAAGGGTTTGGCTTCGATCCACTTGGTGAAATAATCAATGGCTACAATCAGAAACTTCCTTTGTGCCGTGGCCATGGGAAAAGGCCCCAAAATATCCATTCCCCACATAGCAAAAGGAATGGGCGAGTTGATAGAGGTTAGCATCTCGGGCCGGGGGTTGTCTAACAACAGGTGCCTGCTTCTGACAGCGGTCACATTTCTTCACATATTCTTTGGCATCAGCCATCATTTCTGGCCAATAAAAGCCTAAACGAGTTATCTTATGAGCCAAGGCCCTGCCCCCCAAGTGTTGTCCACAAATACCTCCATGCACTTCTTCAAGAGCCAAGCGTGCCTCATCGGGCCTGAGACACCTCAAGTAGGGAACCACGAAAGATCTTTTGTAAAGAATCCCATCTATCAAAGAGTACCTTAGTGCTCGAACAGTTAACTTCCGTGCTTCGGTTGCATCACTTGGCAACCAACCGGTTTGAATGTGAGCCTTGATAGGATCAATCCATGACATCCCCAGGCCTATGGGAGCCACAAGCTTAACAACTATGCTTCGTGTCTTCAAAACACGGAAGTGCACACTTCCTGAACTTTCTTCTATCTCAGATGAAGCAAACTTTGATAGCACATCTGCCTTAGCATTTTCTTCCCTTGGAATGTGTTCGACATGGCATTCATTAAATTGGGTCATCACAACCCTTACTAGGCGGACGTACTTAGCCATCGTATCATCCCTTGCCTCAAATTCTCCCTTTACCTGGGATATGATCAGCTTCGAGTCTCCACGGACCTTTAAGTTTTTGACTCTAAGTGTCCCAGCTAGACCACGGCCAGCTATCAGGGCTTCATACTCTGCCTCATTGTTTGTGGTTGGGAAGTCTAGCTTCATAGCATACTCAATTAAGAACCCATCAGGGCTTTGCAAAACCAACCCTGCTCCACTGGAATTTGTTTTTGATGCTCCATCAAAATAGAGAACCCAATATTCTTTCTCCTTATCATCCTTCTCTCTGTCCCCATTATCGACTCCCTTGTCTTGAGGTATGGTATCTTCCTGCCCCCCGACTTCTTGGTTGGGTATGGTACATTCCACCACGAAGTCAGCTAATGCCTGGGCTTTTACGGCCGTACGTGGCTTATACTTGAGATCGAACTCTCCCAACTCTATTGCCCACTTAATCAATCTCCCACTTGCCTTGGGACTGTGAATGATATTTCTCAGTGGCTGATTCGTTAGCACCTCAATCTGATGAGCCTGAAAGTAAGGACGCAATTTTCTTGAAGCCATTACTAAGGCTAGAGCAAATTTCTCAATAGTTGAATAATTCAATTCAGCACCATGCAGAATTTTGCTGACATAATATACGGGTTTCTGGACTTTTAGCTCCTCCTTAACCAACACCGCGCTCAAGGCGCTCTCTGAAACAGCCAAGTACAAGAATAAAACTTCATTCAAATATGGTTTGGCCAACAACGGGGCCTGAGCCATATACTTCTTTAACTCTTCAAATGCCTTCTGGCTTTCCTCATTCCATACAAAGTCTTTGATACTCTTTAGTGACTTGAAGAATGACAAGCACTTGTCTCCTGACTTGGAGATGAATCGTCCTAGCGCAGCGACCCTTCCTGTGAGCTTCTGAACATCCTTGACAGTTTTTGGTGGTTCCATGTCCAGGATTGCCTTTATTTTATCGGGGTTAGCCTTAATTCCTCTCTTTGAGACCATCAATCCCAAGAATTTTCCAGATCCTACTCCGAAAGCGCACTTCGTATGATTCAACATCATCTTGTGGTACCTCAGGATCTCAAAAGCTTCCCTCAAATGGGTTATATGATCAGTCTTTACTAGACTCTTGACTAACATGTCATCAACATTGACTTCCATAGTCTTACCAATAAGATCCTTAAAAATTTTATTTATCAACCTTTGATAGGTGGTTCCCGCATTCTTAAGACCAAACGCCATAACAAGATAACAATAAACACCAAAGTCAGTGATAAATGATACCTTTGGAATGTCATCCTTGTGCATCTTAATCTGATTATATCCGCTAAATCCATCCATGAAACTCAACATCTCATGCCCAGCAGTGGCATCAATCAAAGTAGCAATCCTTGGCAATGGAAAACAGTCTTTAGGGCATGCGTCATTCAGATCAGTGAAGTCTATACACATCCTCCACTTTCCATTAGCCTTCTTCACCATTACAAGGTTTGCTAACCACTCCGGAAATTGAATCTCCTCAATGAAACCAGCCTCTAAGAGCTTCTCTACTTCCTGTTTTATAGCCTCTTGTCTTTCTGGGGCAAAAATTCTTTTCTTTTGTTTCACTGTCTTCCGGCTTGGATCCACATTTAGCTTGTGAGTAATCAACTCCGGGTCTATGCCTGGCATATCAGCTGCTGACCATGCAAATACATCACTATTTTCTTGCAAAAATTTCACCAACTTCCCTTTAAGGGGCTCCTCCAGTGTGGCTCCAATGAAAGTCATCCTCTCAGGATTCTCGGGGTCTAAAGGAACTGAAACCAAGTCTTCTGCTGGCTTTCCTCTCTTCTCGTCATTTTCTCGGACATCCATATCTTCAATAGGAAGAACCTGCCCCCGACTCCATCTGCCCTCAAAGAGGCCACATAACAGCTTCTTGCCATTTTTTGATCTCCTCTTTCTTCTCCAATCCCATCTCGAGTTGGAAATTTCATAACTGAATGATAAGAAGAAGGGACTTCCTTAAAGGCATGTATCCCTGTTCTTCCCATGATAGCATTGTAGGTCGAACTAGCCTTTACTACCACAAAGTCCAACATCTGTGTTGCTTGCCTTGGTTCCGTACCTATGGTGGTTGGCAACTTGATTATCCCTTCTACAGGACATTCTACTCCAGCAAATCCATATATCGGCATATCGGTTGGCGTCAACTGGGAGTCGTTACACCCCATCCTTAGAAAGGTATCGTGGAGCAAGATATCCACAGAAGCACCATTATCCACAAAGACCCTCTTAACTGGGCTATTTCCTATTATCGGTGTTATGACCAGGGGGTCGTCATGAGGAAACTTTACACCCTCTAGGTCAGAATCATCAAAAGCCAATGTTACCTCTGTCCTGGCCCTCTTCGGGGCTTCTCCTACAATATGCATAACCTCTCTAGTATATGTCTTTCTGGAATTTTTGGACAATCCAGCAGCAGTTGGACCTCCAAAGATCGTGTTTATCACAGGCCCTCGAGGTCGCGGCCCTCCAAAAATTACATTTATAACCGGCCCTCTAGGTTGGGGATTCCGCCCCTGATCGTCTTGGTCCCTCCTACGATCTTCAAAGTTCTTCCTTCCATTATTATTCCTGTCCCCTCCTTCTCCAGTATATTTATTCAATCTTCCTTTTCGAATCAAAAACTCAATTTCGTCTTTCAATTGCCTACACTCATCGGTGTCATGGCCAATATCTTTGTGAAGTCTGCAATACTTGCTCTTATCTAGTTTGGCGGGATCAGCCTTCAAGGGCTTAGGCCAGCGAATATCTCTATCTTTCTCAATCTCCATCAAAATCTCGCTTCTAGGAGCATTCAGCTTAGCATATTCAGTGAACTTTTGCCCAGGTCCTCCCTTCTTGGGGGTTGAATCAGAATTTTGTTCGGTTCTAGGATACTTGTCCTTTACAATATATTCTAAATCAGTTTTCCTCTTCTTGTTTCCAGTGGGCTCATTACTTACTACGGTCTTCCTCATACTTTCTTCAACCTTGATATACTTTCCTGCCCTCTCTTGGAGCTGCAACATGCTTTCAGGGGGACATTTGGCCAATGACATCTTGAAAAACTCATCCCTAGTTCCTTGTTGCAGTGCTATCATGGCCACCTTATCATCAAGGTCCGAGACTTTTAAAGCCTCCTTTGTGAAACGATTCAGGTAATCTCTCAAGGATTCCTTAGCTCCCTGCATAATACTCATAAGACATGCTGAACTTTTCTCATGAACTCTCCCACTGATGAACTGCTTAATAAAAGCCTGACTTAACTCTCTGAACGATCCAATAGAGTTTGGGGGCAAGCGACTGTACCATCTTTGAGCCATACCCGACAGGGTTTGAGGGAAGGCCCGACACTTTATAGCATCATTCACGGGTTGCAGCAGCAGTGCATTAGAGAATGTCCCAACATGATTAGCGGGGTCTCCCGTGCCATCATAGGCTTTGATAGTGGGCATCTTGAATTTCCTTGAGATATGGGCATTCATTATCTCTTCTGTGAAAGGTGGAGTTGGATCATCAGGATCTCCAAGGGGAAGGAGATTGCTTGGATCAGTTCTTGGGGCGACAGCCCTTCTTCGTACCGGACCATCCAGGTCTATGACAGGAGGATGATTTCTCCCCCTAGGAGGTATCTGGGGTCTGGTGGCCTGGTGAGCCTCCAAATCACGCCTCAGCCTTTGGATCTCAGCCTCATGAGCCCTGATCCTTTCCTGCACTTCTTGGGGATTCGCCCCTTGGGTGCTTTGAGGGTGTTGCCTTCCATCGGCCATTGGCTCTTTGCCAGGACGCCTCCTTCTTGGGGCCACTTCATCATCCGAAGATTCAGAGTCTCTCTCAGTGTAAGGACCAGAAAATTCCCGATCCTCGGGGATAGGAGCCAAACCTCGTATATAGGGGGGCGATTGCCCTCGTGCTTCACTTCGCCCAGCATATCCACTTCCTCCAACCTCGGGGTGAAGGGGCATCCCATAAGGGGGGTTAGTAGTAACAAAAGTTGAATATTCATACCCGACGGGTCGAGAATTCACAGGTATATGTACTTGTTGAACTTGAGGATTCGTACCTTGAATAGTCGGGGGAGTCGTCCCTTGTGGCTGAGGTTGAGTTGCCCCTATCTGGGTTTCCACCTGAGTAGATGCATAAGTTGAATGGGGAGGTATCTCCATGGTGGACGAAATCATCTGGGTTGTTCCCGATGGCATTCCTTCCTCCAGAGCTCTAGTTGTTCTCCGTGTTCTCGCCATGGTTGTTGTTGTGCTTTCCCACAGACGGCGCCAAATGTTATGGATCAAAACTAATAAATATAATTGCTGTATTTAATACTAAGGAACGTGAGCTTCAAGGCTCGATTTGACTGCTCTTGTATTTCGTGACTCAATCTGCCTTAACAAGATGCCTACGTACCTTGCTGATTGCCAAGGATCAAGTCAAAAAACGTAGTTCTGATCTGTGGGGTGAGACCCCTTATATAGATGTTGGGAGTCCTTGAATTGGACTTGGTATAGGAGACTTGGTGGTCAAGTCTCTGAATTAGGATAGACTTAGGAGTCCTAGGGAGTAGGAAGCTGATTCCTTATCCCATGAGGTTCCTTGGAGGCCAATCTACAAGGATTTATATCCTCACTAGGACTAATCTTAATAGCTGTTTTTCTCCCTTATTTATTAATTATGAATTTAATAAATAACCAGGGTTTTTGGGCCTTCTTTGTCTCATCAGGCCTGATCAACATGTTAACCTTTCTGGTCTGAATGTCATACATCTTCTTATTGGGTCTTGGAGCCCAAACAGTAATAACTAATTATGTAATCAGGATTTATTCATCCCTATCACAAACTTTATTCAAAACAATAAACTCTGTTACAGTATGGAACTGTCCTCTTTCAGTGATGAACAAATATCACGAGAGCTGCTAGGGTTACAATGAATAATCTTCTTAAAAATGATAACACTTATAGTGTAAACCCTATGTCTGTGTTTATATACTACACAGTTACAAGATAATCGCTAATTGATATGGAATATAATTCTCCTTCCTAAGATATATCAATTAGATATCTTTTCTTCCAAGTATTCTATTCTTCATAGAATTCCTTCTTCATGTATATCTCTTCTTACATTTGTCTTGATCTTCTCTTCCTGTAAATCAGCTGTCTTCCTTATCTGAACGTTTCCTTTAAGTCCTGATATTATCTTCTGATAAATATCTCCTGAACCTTAAGTACTGATGACTTAAGTTCTGACTTCAGTATAAGTGCTGATTTCAGTTAAGTACTGATTTGTCCTGTTTAAGTAAGATCTGAAAACTAAACATAAATCACATTAGTCATGACATTATCAAATATATCTAACATTTATCAATTAAATGAATCAACGCACAAGTGAAATTAATCCCAAAAATTCCCAAAATAATTTTTAAATTTTCAAAATATTCCAAACTTAAATAAATATGAGTTTCATAATTTTTAAAGAAATTTGGAATTAAATACGGATTTTACAAATAAATGCAATCAGAAAATCATACAGGACTAAATAATTGATGAAATATTGACTTCTGAATTTTCTAAAATCCCAAAAATCATTATTGTAATTATAAAACCATAAAAACAATTTTAGTGACAATCCAAATATTTATGCTAATAAATTTGCATTAAATCCACTTTTAAAAGTGAAAACAATTAGTACTACTCAATAATTAATTACGCGAACAACCTTGTACACCATAAATCACACATAGATAATAATAAAACAACACATAGTTGACAGAAGCTATACACATATTTTCTTTATTTAATAATTCCATAATTACACTTTTAAATAATACAAAAATACGCGAGTCGTTATATCCTTCCCCCGTTAAAAAGATTTTGTCCTCAGAATCTGATCTAACTAAATAAGTGAGGATAATTGTCAAGCATATCTGACTCTAACTCCTGAGTAGACTCTTCTACTCGAGGATTTATTTAAAGCATACTAATTATAGATATACACTCATTCCCGAGGTCTCGATCTAGGTTCTAAATTGGTTCGTACACATGGTCTTGATTCAATTCGAGGATATATCCCCCTGGCATAAAGACATTAAAACGTACTACAAGTATGCTACAGCTATGGCAACCGCGCTAACCTATAGGCGACTTTACCTATTTCCTCATTATCTTAAACAATCTGATATCCCTGGGGTTTAGCTTACTTTTATGCCTAAACCTCACTATTTATTTTCAAGGCGAAACTTTCAGCAAGACTAACGTTCCAACTTTTATCTCTATATCCTTCCGATACGAATCCGCATTCGCCCTTTGTATATCATGATTCGATTTTAATCTTTCCCAAATCAATACTCCGTATTCACAATCTAGTAAACTAGTTTGGGACCTGACAATTCCCTTATCTTTTCAATCAGTTTAGACTGAGGATGAACTTCATACAGTGGCTTCTTTTCACCCTTAGTTACTCAACTTCAACTCTTTTACATATCTTTTACTACACTGGCTTTGTTTTAGTGATTGTTAATTGTTTGAGTGATTGTTAATAGGGTAACCATAATCTTTTGGTAACCTCAACCAAAATTCCTACCTTGAAATCCCAACATACAGTTTCCCCTTTCTATCTTCGTATCCTTTCAATACAAATCCGCATTCTTTCTCTGTCCATTCTGAGGTGCTTCAACTCTTTTCCAAACCAACTCCATTTCATCCTTGGTGTACTTAATTAACTTAAGACTTGAAAAATTCTTTTCTCCCACTTCACCTTAATAAGGTGGGGACCCACACTTATGTCCATAAAAGACTTAATAATGTGTCATTGTAATACTGACATAACAATTATGGTTAGAGGATAACTTTATTATCAACAAATGACCATCATAGTTTCCCTTAAAATTCCAAAGCACATACTCTCAACATATCAGCTATCGGTTAAATTATCCTTCTACTTTGACCATCCATTTTAAGGCTGGTAGGTGATATTCTTCTTCTACTTAGTTCCTAAACATTCCTGGTTACCAATAGTATTGCTTCAATTCTGATACATCTTGTTATTCCCAGGTGGATAGGGAACTTGAAGTCATGGGGTCCTCGCCAAACTTCACTCTTTCATTAAGCTACACTAGAAATCCATATTTTTGAGGAAACCTGAACATACTTTTGCTATTATTTTGAGTACAATTTCTTTTCCATCCAAACTATCCCATCATTTGTTTCACAATCTTTTCTTAGCACTTTCTGATTCTTTCCATCACCTTTGGTGAAAAAGTGGTCTCATACCATTGCTCTTTACTATCTTCTGAACCCGATTTTCAATTTATAACTTTTCAAATTCCTTTACCAACTCCTCAACAATCTTAATGATATTCTATTTTTCTTTTCTACTCAGGAAATCTGTCCTTAAATAAACCTTGTCTGGGTGGTAGTTAATCAAACAATCGTAGCTCATAATCAATTCGGACTGGAATTCATACTTTTAAAAACTTAGTATACAATTGCTGCTTCCCCACCTTCTTAGGGAAATTTTCAGGTGTCCAGCCCGGAAATATGGTTGGGTTAGTGAAAGAGAAAGTGAATTTGGAAGCTAGAATAGTTGAGATTGTGAGATAAATGAAGTTGTTAATGGTTGAGATTCAGATTGTTGGTAGAAGTGATGCTGAAGGGGTTGATTTTGAGTTGGAAGAGTTGAAGTTAAGAATTTGTGAAATTGTTGTTTCATATCATTGAGGTTACATGCAGTGTCAGACGCAGAATTTTTTTTGGATTTGAACACTGGTCAATGGGGAAACTACATCATCATCAACCAGCTAGACTACGAGCAGAAGTCAGTTTCTAAGTATACTACATGAAAGATGTGACACCCTCAATCTCGGGGTTAGGAAATGAGGACCCACACACCATTAAACTAACAATAATTAAGCATAAACCCCGATTAACTATTAACATGATTTAAACAGAATTAGGTTTGAGACAAGACATAACTACTAACCAGTAAGTATTATTACAACCCAAAATATAATATTAAATTACATAATCGATTCTAACTTGGAACCGATAGATAACCCATTGTATCCTTACAAACTTTCCATTATAGCGCTTACTCACACATCCTGTACTACCTGCTCTGACATCTGGAAGCCTACGCCACGGTAGGGGCCACCAGGTACGCTCTTACGAGCAGTGCGCCTAAGTCTGGACATCCTCTTGCTTAACTGTCATGGTTAGAACAAAGCAAAATATATGAGCACAAAAAGCTCAGCAAGTACTATATGACAGTTCTATCATGCAACAATATCAAATATCCAAAATAACTTTATGGCATTCTACTTTAATTCTCTAGGTGGCAGATTTCCATCTTTTGGTGAAAAAGGTATCGAGAAAGGGTTTTGGGCTTCCAAGGTTCAAGGGTTATGACAGAGTGAAAGACGACATTCATCACAAATCAATAGCAGGATCTCTATGGATTTTCAAGTGGAAAGCAAGAATCTATTCAACTCTGGGAATCAATGATTAATAACAATATTAGAGATAAAAATCAGGGTTCTCAAAGCTATATGTTAAACAATAACACAATCAGCTCATCTCAATTCAATTTAAATCATTTCATTTTCAAGGAAGCAATCGCTAAGGAAATGTATTCAATTACTCTTTATAAAGTGATAGGGAACCCTTGATTGGACTATTTTAACTTTTATAAATAATAGTACGGGTGATCAGCCCCTACCGACCTCCATCTGATCGTTAAGGTACCTATGACATAATTTCAGCCTTAAATTGGTCTAGCCCCGCTAGCCTCTTATATGACTGGACTAGTCCCACTAGTCTCTTACGTCTCAATCCAATCTATCAGGAATTCATTTGAAAAACCTTGTGTTGGAAAAGAAAGGTTTGACTAAGTTCATTTTATCATTACCAAGAATATGAAATCAGTCGGACTCTTTCAAGTCAAAAATCATTTTTGAGTTCAATTCAAGAATTCAAGGACAGTGAATGAATCAAAGGTAAGCAAAGATCAATGTAAAGATCTTGATCAAATAATAAATAATGTACGCAAGTTAGGAAATCAGAACAATTCTAAGGATCATTATAGAATAAGGGATATAAAAGAATGAAGGACTTAGGTTACTCGAAACAATACGCAAGGGAGTTCATAAAGGTTTTTATAGGGTTTACGAGAATTCTAGGTATTAAAAGGAATCAACAGATAATAAGGATAAGAATCAACAGGGTTACTATAAAGGTTTGAACAATAATCATATCAAATAATTACAAGAACAATATCAGGGTGGTTCAAGGAATCAATGACAGGTTATCACAAGTGTTAATAAAAGATCATTACTCTATCATGGCATCATCGATATCCTCTCTATAATAAATTTATACAAGTAGGCAGAGTTACTTGCCTGAAATTGCTTTCCTGCTTTACGGGGTTTGAGCTACTACCACCTAGAATACCTTTCCCTTTTCTAGCCTGAATGCCTTCACGATCCGAATCTACAAACTAAAAATTAAAGCCCTAATTAGATTCCCACTCGACGTTCCCGAAACGTTTAATAATTACCCCAATTCATTCTAACGCTTAACTTTAATCTCAAGCATACTCACATAACACATAAAACAATATACTTTACTTAAATCTAAATACTATAGTCATACCGACCAACTTTACCATTTTAGAATTGAAACGACTCAATCCTTCTTTTTAATTCACATAATTCGAACCAAAACCAAACAAATAATCCCTAGTAACTCAACATGCATTCTCTCATCTCTATATGCATGACTCTAAATCTACATACAAGCTTAATTATAATCTTAATTTTGACAATTATCGACCAATCAACACCAATTTCAAATCACACAAGTTTATTTGATTAATTTCTTTCTTGACACAAAGCAATCATTCGGCCCTAACCATATAGATCAACATGCATAATTCAAATCAACTTCACTTTTCATTATATCCCAAAATCATCTAACAATTTCTATAACACATCATTCACAAGTCATTTTATCAATATTAATTATTCTATTCTTTCTATAAACAACTATCCACAATCAATTTCATTATCAAAAAGCAACTTAATTTCTTTTGAAATCAAAAACCCATTCGGTTTTATAGAAAACACCATATGCAAACACTAAAATTCGAGTGTATATAGTCAAGAGTTCAGTTTACACATCATAACTCACCACCGGTTCACCGGAGTTCATCACCGGTGGCGGTGGCTTCATGGTGGTGCCCCCATTCGGGGGTTTCCAACCTTAATATCTCTGATTTCAAACCAAAAATACAGCAGAACACACATATAATACATAATTTTCATAGAAACTACACAATCACAAGTCAAGCATTCAAAAGAATCAAGAATCTCCGCTCTCGGCTCAACACCGAGCCCAAACACACACACACACACTCATACAATCGCATGCAAGTACACACACATATATATCTTTTGGAACCCATATATAGAATAAGGATGAAGTTTTATGGATGATTTCAAAAAAATCAAAGGAGAGAGAGAGAGATATGGTACCGAGAGAGAGAGAGAGAGAGAGAGAGAGAGAGAGAGAGAGAGAGAAAATGAGAGAGAAGAGAGAGTAACGGGGGTGAAAAAAAAGAAAGAAGGGGGGTGGGGTGTGGGTTTATATAATAAGAGACAAGAGTAGTTTAGTAATTAACAAAACACTTTTTATTTGATTTTCTTTTTCTCTTTTTATTCTGAACTAAAAATGAATTTGAATAATATATATCTCTCTCAGAAAAATGGAAAATGACACGAATAACAATTTTGGAATATAGGATTTGAAATTAGCTTTCTAACCATATTTTAAAAATAATTTTTGAGCGTACCATTTATTTTCTATGATTTTTACAAGATCAGACTCAAAATAGAAATATAACTTGTTAAAATCATTTTAAAATACATTGATCACAAAATAATTCCATCCACTATTTTTAGAAAGTCTCTAGGACTATTTCGAAGATAACAAAACATATATCATGTCTTGACCATACTCAGATAATTTTATAAAAATATACAAAGGCTCGATAAATCTTATTCAAATCAAATAATTCTTTTTAAAATTTTCTAAAAATAATCAGAGCACATACCCAAGCACATTATCAAGCAATGGCATGTATTCAAATATTACGACTCATCTTACATCACAATCAGTCTTAAGAAATTCCCCTTTTTGTTCATATTAACCATTCGCATAGAACACGCTTCATAATCAAACCTTTTATACCAACTGTCATATTTTACCTTTCATAGAACACCTTCCTTTCCATTCCTATTTTTCCTAGGTGATTTTACCTTGTTTGCATTCTTAACATCTTTCAGCTTATGCTTAAGCTGCCTCTTTGTCATTAAGCCTATGTTTACTTCAACTGTCTTTTCCTGTTTTAGTTTGTCAGAAGTTAATTCCTCTTTAACTTCTGATTTCTCATTTTCAGACTTTACAGTTACAAACTTAACAGGTTTTAACTTTGGCTTTTGCTTAACAACAGGCTTAATTTCTTCAGTTCTTTTATCATTCTTATCCTCTCCATAACCTAAGCCCTCTTTCCAGTTTCCACTACTTAGCAAATTTTGAGTTGTTTTGCCAGAGTTAGTCCAAGTCCTGATAATCTCTCTTTCCTTTTCCAAACTCAGTTTTTAGAGATTCATTCATTTTTAGCACTTCATCCCTAACATAAAAAGCATCATCTCTATCCTTCTGAGTTTGATGGAACATGACTAACTCTTTTTCTAAGAAATCATTTCTTTTCTTAAAAGCAAGATTTTCAGAAGTTAATCTTTCACATGTTAAAGTTTGATCTCTATAACTAATAAACATGGTTTTAAGATATCTTCTCAGCTCATTAATATCATCAGTATGAAAAACATAAGTAGTCTGAGGTACCTTTGTTTCAGCAGCTTCAGAACTGCTCTCAGCACTTTCTTTATCAGCATTTGCCATCAATGCATAGTTCTCCTCACTTTCAGAGTCTGAGGTGTCTGTCCAGCTTTTCTGCTTTGTGACAAGAGCCTTGCCTTTGTCACCCTTTACCTTCTTGCAATCAGGAGATATGTGGCCTTTCTCACCACAGTTATAGCATTTAACATTGGTATAATCTCCTCTGTCAGACTTTCCTCCTCTGCCTTCAGATCTTCTGAAATTCTTCTTATCAGAACTTATGCCTTTCCTGGAAAACTTCTTTCCCTTCCTGAACTTCCTGTATGCAATCTTTGTGATTCCTTTCACTATAAGAGCACACAGCTTCATCATCTCCTCATCAGCATCAGTCTTAGGCAAGCTTTCAGAATCTGAGTCATCATCACTTTCAGAACTTGATGACTTGGTATCAGACTTTATGAAAAGAGCTTTACCCTTGTCTTTCCTTGAGGAAGCTGCTTTGGGGGATTCTTCTTCAGCCTTAAGAGCAACTGTCCTTGACTTTCCTCCTTTCCTCTTGCTTCTTTGTTCCATCTCAAGTTCATGAGTCTTGAGCATTCCATAGATTTCATCAAGAGTTGTTTCATCAAGATTGTAGTTGTCTCTTATTGTCGTTGCCTTCAAATCCCAGCATTCAGGAAGAGCTAACAGTAATTTAAGGTTTGAATCTTCAAGATCATACTCTTTATCAACCAATGACAAATCATTCAAAAGTTTGACAAATCTATCATATAAATCATTCAATGACTCATTAGTCTTTGAGTCAAAATGTTCATACTCTTGAGTGAGTATTGTCTTCCTGTTCTTCTTAATTGTGTCAGTTCCCTGACACCTTGTTTCCAGAGCATCCCATATCTCCTTAGCAGTCTTGCAGTTGATTACCCTGTTTGACATTACATTATCAATGGCACTATGCAGTAAGTGTCGTACCTTAGCATCCTTAGCAATTGATGTTATATCTTCAGCAGTATAATCACTCTTCTCCTTTGGTACGGTCTTTGCTGCTTCACCTGCAACTGCAACAGCGAGCTTGGTTGGTTTGTGAGGCCCTTCCTTGATTCTATCAAGGTATTCTGGATCTGTTGCTTCCAGGAACATGGTCATCCTTACCTTCCATATGGGATATTCAGATGGTCTCAGTATGGGAACTCTGATAGTCTCATACCGACTTTGAATTTGTGTCTTTGGAGGTTCTTCAGTTTTTGTAGGCTTAGTTGGAGTTTCTGTGTCATACATGATTGTGTTTGGATCTTTAACTGTATGTGTGTTAACAGATTAGCTCTGATACCACTTGTTAGGTCACACACACTGTAGAGGGGGTGAATACAGTGTATAATACAATCAAATCGAACTTTAATATCTTAAGTAACAGAAAATAAACTTTATTGAAACAATAAACTCTGTTACAGTATGGAACTGTTACCTCTCAGTGATGAACAAATATCATGAGAGCTGTTAGGGTTACAATGAATAATCTTCTTGAATATGATAACACTTATAGTGTAAACCCTATGTATGTGTTTATATACTACACAGTTACAAGATAATCGCTAATTGATATGGAATATAATTATGCTTCCTAAAATATATCAATCAGATATCTTTTCTTCCAAGTATTCCATTCTTCACGGAACTCCTTCTTCATGCATATCTCTTCTTATGTTTATCTCGATCTTCTTTCCTTTACTCAGCTGTTGTCCTTATCTGAACGTCCTTCAGCACTTAAGTTCTGATATCTAACTTCTGATGATTATCTCCTGATAATATAAGTACTGATATCCTTAAGTCCTGACTTCCGGTATAAGTACTGATTAATGGTTAAGTACTGATTTGTCCTGTTAAGTAAGATCTGAAATCTAAACATAAATCATATTAGCCATGACATTATCAAATATATCTAACAACATATTTCATGCCTTGATCATACTCAGATAATTTTATAAAAATATACAAAGGCTCAATAAATCTTATTCAAATCAAATAATTATTTTTAAAATTATCTAAAAATAATCAGAGCACATACACAAGCACATTATCAAGCAATGGCTTGTATTCACATATTACGACTCATCTTACATCACAATCAGTCTTAAGAAATTCCCCTTTTTGTTCATATTAACCATTCGCGTAACAGGTCGCGTCCTTTCTGATGGCCCGACGCTGAGCGTTTTCGAACAAACTTCATAATCAAACCTTTTAGACCAACTGACACCACAACTGGACTATAACATTTACTTAAACATTCCTATTTCACACAATAACACATAGTTCACATTTAAATACCTTAAATCCCTATTTAAAACGGGTTCCGTTCAACCTGACGGCCCGACAACACTGCCTATCCCCTAAGCTGACTCGTCAAACTGGAACGGGTCATTTTACGTTCCTAGTTACTATTATACAATAAAGACAATTAACCAACAAAATCATTTAACCCTTTATTTATTCACATAATTTAGAATTATTACACAAAAGTATACTTTATTCACTTAATCACGTCGCGAATTTTCTAATCGCCTAAAAAAGATATTTGAAAACTTAATGGGGCGGGGACCCTCTGGACCCTAGATCCGCGTCTGGTTACATGGTAGTTTTGTACTGTTTTATTGACTTGGTGATAAAACATTTAATGCTCATTTTCATTTTAAACCAAGTGATTAACCTTTTCAGATCAATTCCCCTACATTATAGGCGAACCAACTAAGCAACATTATGAGTAGCAGGTTTGAGTGTCTGCATTTTATATTTTGATTACATTCGATGTTTTGATGCTTGATATCTGAAAAGATAACTGGAACTAAAGATACATATAAAGTATCAATTAGCACAGATATGTATCTTGTAGGAATATATACAAAAGCACAGATATTAGATAAGTAGCTCGAGTGTAAAATGGCTCCATATAGCAAGCTATAGAATTCAGATCAAGCCTGTAAGAGTAGGACTGTAGGAGTATGCTCCGAATAATGGTAAAAATTGGATCCTTGAGATCATGAGCAAGCTCAAGGACTGTTTACAAATGACTTCTCTCTGGATCTTCGAATAATGATAAATGGTCAAGTGCGATGCTACCATTTTCAGGACTGAAGCAAAGTTTGGTGTAGGGTTGGTTGACAAAGTACTTGGTAATTTGCTGAAAGTAAATAAATGATTAGTAGGATTAATCACCCATCTCTTATATGTTTAGAAACTTCTTGTGCAATTGATTTGGTATTAACTATTAAGTATCTGAGGTTTCTTGCTCTCTTAGGTTAATATGACTCCGTTTATGTTGATTATGTCTTCAGGAGCTACCGTCTGAATATTTTTACCTCTTCTTAATCACAATAAACAAATTTATATTCTCATACATTATTTGACCAAATTTGTTTTCTATAGAGAACAGTCTATTAATCTTCTGCAGTTCTTCAGTATATATACATCAAAATGTAATCGAAAGTTAACATAATCAATCATATCATCTGTTAAAACAATCTATCAATATGCCTTCTTCCAATAAAATCAGTATTTGTCTTATTTCTCTTTTAACCTTCACTATCTTCCTCCAAACACCATTTGCATTTGCAGCTAACCCCCTCAGTTACTATTGCATAAACCCGCAAAACTTTACTGCAGGAACTCCCTATGAGCTCAACCTCAACCAACTCACAGGCCTTCTCGACTACTTAACCCAACCCTCTGGCTATGCTCAAGCTTCCATTAGCCAGCAGGTATACGGGCTTGGTCTTTGTCGAGGGGATGTGTCCTCATTCGACTGTCTGACCTGCATTTCCGAAGCTGGTATTGAGGCCCGGAAACTTTGTCCAGGAAACAAAGGGGCTGTTATATGGTACGACAATTGCATGTTCAAGTACCTCGATCAAAATTTCTTTGGTCAGATCGACAAAAGTGTCGTTGTTTCCCTTTTGAATGTCAACAACATAACTAATAATCAGGATCTTTTTAAGCAGAGAAACAGTGAGTTATTGGGTAACTTATCACAAGAGGCTTCTATTAGTTCAAAAAGATACGCAAGAGGGGAGATAGCCATTGATGAGAATACAACGATTTACGGGTTAGCTCAATGTACAAGGGATCTTTCGAGCTATGACTGTAAGAAGTGTCTCGACGACCAAATTTATAACAATTTACCCCAGGAAAAGATAGGTGGAAGAGTCCTCGGCGGGAGTTGCAATGTAAGGTATGAGGTATACCCTTTTCTGAAGCTGTGAAAGGCTTCAAGGAGGATTTCATGCAAACTGGAAGCGTTGTTCAGGGTTTATGTTGTATTTGATACATGTTTGATTCTTTTGTATTGATTTAATAATGTTGTGTTGCTTTGTTAATAAAAAGACTATGTTGATGAATTGTGTAATGAGAAGGCCAAATTAGATTATATTTTTCACTCCCAAGAATGAAGTTGGCCTAACGTCATTCTAAATTATAATCCTTTCTTATCTGAAAGAATTGTGTAGTGATAATGCATTTTGTTTTTCAAAAAGGTCGTTTATTTGTTTACTTGTGATGATTAGGTTGATAGCTCCTTTCATGTTCTTTTTTCTCGCAACTCTTATTTTGTTCGTTAGACCTGAATGGGGTTTAAAAAAAATTCTTCACCAGAAGAAGGATTTAGTTCTATTATCTGACACATGGCCAAGAACATCTTCCGTTGTATTCATTCATTTAACAGTACATAAACTACCTACATTCCTACATTTCAAATTGATTTACAAAATGAAACTGCTACTAAAAACCAGAAAGGCTTGCAGCCCCTGCACACAGGTAGAATGTGAAAGCTGAAGCGCTAGGAGAGAGATGCAGTTCGTGACCTGATCTTGCATTTTCAGTATCATGCTCATGCAGTCCTTTTTCAGATTGTCATGCCATGCTCTAAAAGCGTCTGATTGATGGTTTAGATTCAGATTGTTGGTGGAAAATTTTGAGTGCGAAGAGTTGAAGTTGAAAATTTGTGAAATTGTTGTTTCATAGCATAGAAATTTCATGCAGGTAGGTTTGTACTTTGTTGAAATTGTGTTTTTGGTATGTTTTGCATGTAAATGTGTATTATGGTTGGTGTTTGAGTTGAAGCAAGAAGTTTTTGATATATGTGGAATGTGGTTTGATGTACATAGAAGCATAGATATGTTACATATGTAGCTCCAGTGTAAAATCCTTAAATTTTCAATTTTTTTCTGATGAATACAGTCTGAGTCTATTCTTAGTTCCATATAATTATAATTTCTAAAATCATCATAAAGCAGCGTATATAGTGCAAATTAGCTGGACTACTATAAGAAACTACTTGTCATCACTCATGACCTTAGTACATTAAACAAACTTAAAACGGTGCCTCATTAGTAAAAAGTTTACTAATCCTTATATCCACTTATCCTTGCAAATCAAAGGTATCTAAAGCTAGGTTACTTGTTTAGCTTTGGTACAAGTAAAATTATCATATATAAAGAAAATTGTTTAAGGATTCAAGTCTCCTTGTCAGCCTTTAGTTAGTTGGACAACTAAACAACCTTGTAAATAAGCAGACATATAACTGCTCGACACCCTCGAAATCTTCCGAGTAGAATGTACTGTGTATAAAACATACTTGAAGTTTGATTTGTCAGAGCATCTTGGATGGTTGCCGCCCTTAATTTTGTCACATTATTAAAATTGTCATTATATTTTATTCTTTCTCTTTACAGGTGTTCATTCCAATTAAAACACACAAATTTTGTACACTAAACATTTTCCTTTTAAAATATCAACTACACTAATTTAACAAAACAAACGCTTAAAAAATATAATTAAAAAATAATATTTTTATGCACCATTGGTACAATGAATAAAATTGACATTCTAATTTATTTGACATTCCAAGTTGACACCCCAATAACATCCCCCAACTTAAATGAAATGTTAACAAGGGTGTTATGACACTTGAAGTAGGCATCCTTGGAATTGCTTATCCTTCATTGAAATTGTTCTAAGAGCATTTTTAATGGGGTGCCCACCAAGATTGTCAATAATGTCAAATCATTCAAAATATTAATATATTATTTTCTTTTTCTTCATTAGTATTTTTTGCACTTTTCTTACAAAAAAAAATGCTTCAATATTTAGCACTTAACATTATCAATTTAGTCATACAAAGCATAAATTAAGGTTTAGATAAAAGGATATATGTATTTAGCGGGGGATGTAACCCTTTTTTTTAATTTTGGGAGGGTGTTGAGTGTCAAAAGTTGATTATTTTAATTGACACCCTTAAGTCTTCAAATGATAATAAATAAGAATGTTATGTCACATTGTACCGCGAGAAATGTTAAGTTCCCAAAAACTATTCCCGAAACAGTTCATGAATGATGAATTGTAATCATAATATTGAATATTTACTTATAAATGAAGTGGACTCTCGTATATTAATATGAATTTCAAAAATAAAAATATGACATATGTCATTTCAGAAAAAATTTAAAAGAAAATTTGAATACATAATATTACTCTTATGCTGCGTAATATTTTGAAATTATTTTTGTTACCTTCGTTATAAATGCACCGAGAGACATGTCTTTTATACTTCTTTTGGCAAAGCTTTGGTTTAGGAGAAATGAAGTACCGGAGTTCTAGCCACCACTTTTCCATTATTCGACCTTCATCCATCAATCGATCAAACCCCCCTTCACTCTACCATCTCCTCTTTATTTATCTATTATTTTCTCAATAAAACCAAAATCTAATTATTTTTGGGTGAGATCTTGTCGAGTACCTTGTTATCAAGGTTGTTAGTCGTGCCCATATATTTGGGATGTTAGTGTTTTATGTTATGATGTTATTTTATCTTTTGTTGCTGGTTTCGGCCGCTCTGAAAAGGATTTATATGATATTTTTTAAGATCCATAAGGCTTGTATCAGATCTGAGACGGTAGTGGATATCGCAAAAACTCACATTTCACAACAAAAAAGTGTTCATATTTTAGGGTTTTTGTTGCTCTGATATCAATTGATATAATTGATGGTTCAGAATATTGGGCTACAGATGATACTTATGTGAAAGTCAATTGTGTTACTACTAATTTCAGAATTGATGTAGGTTGGATTACTCGAGATGTCATTGTAATACTTTTTAGATTAAAGAATGTGAATATTCTATGCGTTGAACAATCTGAAAACAAAATAGCTATTTGGTTAGCTCGATTTTTGTTTCACAATCAGGTTCTAGTTGACAATTCGGGGGTTTGTCCCGGCTGGGATTCAATGTTTTAATGAAAATCTTCATTTTGTTCGTAAAAAAAAGAACTGTTTTAAAAAGAAACACTTGGATACACAAGTTTAACTAATCGTGCCTCTAATTTTTCCATGATTCCTAGGAAAATAATGCTAAAAAAGGTTTTAAGAATAATTCTCAAATGCCATATTTGTGTTCTGGAATTATAATTTTACGATAATAATTTGGAGATAATTAATCTTATCAAAATTATTTATATGTGTTAAATAATTCTATCATTTGTTTGTTTGGAAGGATGAATTGTAGGATTGGACTATAATTCTTTAAAAATGTTATCTTATGTTTGGTTTGAGGGTTAGTACTTGAATTTGAAATATAATTTTTTTAATTTTCCAATCATATGTTTATTTGACACGTGATTACAATAAAAGAATTATAATCGTTTACCAAAGAAAAATGACTTGTGAGCGATGATAAAACAATACCGGCTGATGTTTTAATTATAGTCAATCCTTCACTCCAACAAAATAAAAAAACATGAAGTATGATAATTTAAAAATTATAATTCTCCAATAAAACAAACAAACACGAAATATGATAATTTACAGAATTATAATTTTTAGATAATTCTTCACTAATTTGTTATAAAACAAATATGAGATTGAATAATTTAAAAAATTATAATTCAATTTTATCTCCTACTTAACAACATGAAACAAACAAGACCCGTATGTTAACAATATATTTATCTCTGTTTTTAGGGATGGCAAATTAATCCGATTTGACGGATATCCGATCCGAAACCCGAAATTTTGGATATACCGAACCCGAAGTTTTGGATTTGGATTTGGATTTCAACGATACGGAACTGATAACCGATCCAAAATCCGATATCCAATCCAAACCCGATCCAAACCCGAAATTCAATTAAAACACAACACATGTATTATAGATTATATGTAATATTTTAGATGTAATACATATAAGTTACATATAGTTATTGTATTATTTGAGTAATAGTAGATTATTATCAAGATTGTCGATACTTATTTAGTGAATTATAACTTTTTATTTCAAAATCAGCTTTTATTATGTAAGATGTACTTTATATATATATATATATTTATAAAAAAAAACTATTTTGCGATGAAATTCTAAATATTATGTTATCAACGTATCTTAGATATTACCCGCAATAATATGTTTAATTACTTATTAGTTAATATATTTCAATGTTAGCTATTATATAAATGTAATTAATATGATTTGTATGTATAAATAATATTAAACATGACTACATTATTCATAATTTTATATACCCGAAAAATACTCGATCTAATCCGAAACCCGACGGATTTGGATTTGGATAACCCCAAAATATTTGGATTTGGATTTTACAATACCCGATCTGAACCCTACCCGTTGCCATCCTTGTTCGTTTTCTTTTTTTTTTATATAAATTTACTTATATAAAATTATAATCACTACTACTTTTTTGATAGCCCGTGCGAAATACGAGCCGAATTAATTTATTTAAATAATTTTTAAAAATCATAATAGAATAACTGCCATGTCAAAATTTATAATTTTTTCTCAAAAAACCAAACCCAAACTATTTTTTGAAAATGAAACGTGGATTGTAAAGGAATCCAGCACTCGGTTGAAGACCAAAACATGCATTTAGGTCATTTTATTTTTTTGCCAAACGATCCTCTGAAATCTATAATGCGTTTTGGGCTCGAATAAGTCGGAAAGGAGTGAATCTAAACATGCACTTAAAGTTATAACCAAATTTAAAAATGAGGGAAATTAAAAAGTTTGATGAAATAGAAAACGTAAAATATATTGAATCAAAAATACATAAGAAAATTAAGAACACAAAGGGGTGAAACAAAAAACAAAAAAACTTAGAAGTATAAAGAAATAAAAATAAAATAAAATCATAAGATGTGCAAAAAAGTTTTCCTTTTATTTTAAAACTCAAACTTTCACTCATGAAAGGCCAAGTATAAGATAACAAAAGTAAAATTAAATTTAAGAGGATCATAAGACATGTAAAAAGTATAAGATATACATAAAAGAATAAAGGGTGTAACCAAAAGTTTTAGTAGAATTAAAGAATATACAAAAGAATTATAAGAAATACATGAATGAATAAGTGAAATCAAAAGTTGATGGTATAAAAAACTGGTAAAACCAAAATATATACATGTGTACCCCTTAAAAATGAGTTTCGCTTAAAAAACTAAACTTAATAGAATCATAAGACATGTAGAAATAAAAGATAATAAAACTAAACTTAATAGAATCATAATACATGTGAAAGTATAATATACATACAAAAAATAAAGGGCGTAACAAATTTTTAGTGAAATTAAAAGACATATTATAAGATATATATGAATGATAAGTGAAACCAAAAATTGGTGATTCCAAAATCGGTGAAATTAAAATAAATGTTTATGTACCACTTAAAAAGAGGTTTTATTTTATTATTAATTTAACTTACACATAATATAAATATAATGGGCATTAGTGTAGATTAATGCACATACAATTATCGAAAATTATTATTACTAGGAATATTGCCCGTTCCGCTGGACATTAGTAAAAAGAATATTTGGTAGTTTCTAAAGAGAAATCGTGTTTAGTTTGTAATTTGCTATTCATATTTTGATTGGCCCATGTAAAAGTTCAATTTGTTATATAAGTATAACCATGCAAGTGAATTCGTTAACGATATTAAAATGGTCAGTTAGATAATATTCTGCATTATCGGGGGAGAGAAAATTTAGAAGATATTTCTTCATAGTGCATAATAGAAGCGTTTTAGTAGTGCATTTCAAAGTACAAAAGTTGCACTTATTTTCGCAAAGATTTCAATTGTTATCCATATGTGCTGCTTTCCTTGTTTCTTTGACACAACTGGTGTTTGGAAATTGAGTTGAGACAGTCCATCCAAATGATAAGTTAAGTTTGAACTCTGCAAGAAATTGGAAAGAATTGAGGTGTAAGTTGTTATACAGAATTTGTAACTTTCATAGTCATGCACCATTGTGTTATTAGTAAATGATAGTGATATTTGTTAAGTTATTAGTATGCTCTACCTCAGGGTAGGTTGATGGGTTTGCTGACGGATGCATGAGTTCATCTGTTGATGTATTTTCCTTCATATTCATTGTCTCATTGTAGAAACCTTTGACAATATCTGTTGTTTGGTAAGACTGAATCTGCCTCTCGATATTCTATTTTGTAATCATCAATTTTACTGCATAGTCATGGTTTTCAATACATTTAAGGAGTAATGGGAAATTATTCTCATTCTTCTTCTGCATGAATGGAAATACATGGTTAGAGTTAATTCAAACTGGTTTATTGATATTTGAGGAGAAATTGGTTGTACCTCAATTTCTGATTCCTCCACCGTCTTGTTCAACAGTGATCTGATCTCACGATCGCAGAGTAAAATGTCAATCTTACCAGTGTCATCTGAAGCTTCAACGTATAAGAAGAACCTTTATATTGGATCATGTCAAACTCGGTACATGATCAATAAGTTGGCTAGAAATAAACTCGTAGCTAAAAATTGTTACCTTTTTTTAGGATATGGAACTCTGCGCATACATGGTACACATTTGAAGATATTGTCAACTAACTCAATTTGGCGAAAGCATGAGGTGCATACATAGATAAACCAAGGGGTGAATTCAAGGACGGTGCAAATTTTGGCTTGACAAACAATTTCTTTCTACAATTGCACGAACATATATTACTTTGTGTAAATAGAATACATTTAAAGAAATATAGTATATGTATTCGTCTGTAACCTTGTGGTAAGTTTAATCCAATTTAAGTATATCCTCCACCTTTAGAATTTGAAGTCTTTCTTTTTTCTGGCTTGAGAAATCATATTTAGCAAACAGAGGAGTAGTCAACCTGTGTGAAATAGTTTAAAAATCAGTTAAAGGTACATAATTAATGTTCTTAATTTATAAATAATGTTCACAGTATTTAATAATATGAACTTTATCCTTACAACTTTTGTATTTGGAAACACTGTGGTGATCATAGTTTAGGTAGAAAGCGGTGGCAGTGACATGGATATACATGGTGCATCTGCAATTGCAATAAGTTATAAATGATTGTTTGGACATGTTAAATGTGTGAGTAACAAAGTACTGTAGGATATTTACCTTCCCATAAACCTATCTTGCAGCTTGCAATAATGATAATTATTGGTAGTTGTAAATCCTCCTTCAGTTTTTTGTCCAGTTCTTTTGCGAATGAGTCCCAAAAAGTTATCCTTATGCTACATCTGCATTTCAAAAATCATTGTGAAATTTATATTAATTTGAATATGAAAACAAACCATAATGAGCAGCTTTGTTGCTATTATACCTTCCATCTGTTATGGAGAATATCATTTTCACTTATTTCACTCTGTTGCTATTGATGAGCTCTTCTAAAGGTTGTTCTTTTTCTATCACTCCAATGACATCTAATTTTTTTCAGTGTATAAGCATTCTGGAAAAATTCTTATGATATTAGGATTACATAGTCACGTACCTGTGAGATAGGTATTATCATTTGCCATTGGTCTGAGTTCATCCAAATCGTAGAAGTCGAATGTGTTATGTGGAATTAAAGCATCAGTTTGAGATATTTTCTCAACTTTGGTGTAGTTTGTGAACATGATTTGTTTCTCACTGTGAATATATTTAAACTTTTCATCACTTTTATAGTTTTTTACAGTGAAGTTGAATATCTTATAAATATTCCCTACTTCCAAAGTTTTTTGCATGTCATCTGCTTGAGCACCAGGAACAAAAGCTGCATCTATAGCTCTGTATACTCTTTCTGATTTTGTCTTTGATAACTCCTAGTGTGACTGACTTGTTTCTCCCAATCATAATAAGCAGCCCCAGGTACGTAGTATTTTCATCCACCTCGTTCATATTCAAAATTCCACAAATAACACTCATGTTCTGTAAACTCGTATTCGTGCTGAAGTAGATTGATGACTTCTGAACATTCACCATTTGCCCAGATGCTACCTCAAAAGTCTTGAGCAAAGCCTGCATCTTCCCTACCTCTTCTTCGTTCGCACCACAGCATATATAGCTATCATCCGCAAACAACATGTGGGTGATGCTTGGAGCTTGACGACAAATTCTAACCCCTCTAATACATCGCTCTTGTTCGTATTTATGCATTAAGGTTGATAACCCTTCCGCACATAAAATAAAGAGATATGGTGACAATGGGTCACCCTGGCGGATGCCCTGGGTAGGTCGAATAGGCCCCATTTCTCTCGATCCATGATTAATCCAATAAACCACTGATTGAACAATCTGCATAATCACATAAATCCACCATTCATGGAAGTACATCTTCCTAAGAATTTCCCTCAAGTAGCCCTATTCGATTCGGTCATACGCTTTACTCATATCGAGTTTAAGCGCTATACACCCCTCTTTCCCTCCACGCTTCCTTTTTAAGTATTGCATTAGCTCATATGACACCATAATATTATCTGTTACGAGCCTCCCAGATATAAACGCTCTTTGATTCTCTGAAATAACATCTTCCAACAGGTTTTCATACGATTGGAAATAACTTTTGTAATGATTTTTACCACCACATTACACAACGATATGGGTCGCAAATCACCAATCACAGAGGGGTTTTTTTCTTTGGAATTAACACTACATTTGTATCGTTAAGTCCCTGTAGTATTTCACCCATTTGTAAAAATTTTGTAACCAACTGCACTACCTCCTCTCCCACAATTAACTAGTATTTTTGAAAAAACGCGAGAGTCATGCCTTCCGGCCCTAGCGCCTTATCTGGGTGTATTTGAAATATAGCTTTTTTCACTTCCTCTGGTATGATATCCACAAGTAGCTGCTGATTGTGCTCTGTTGTGATCTTCATTGGCACACACTTGATAACAGCTTCCCAATTCGAGTTAGAGGCTTTAAACAAGTCACCATAGTAACTGCAAATTAGATTGTCCAGGCCTGTATCCCACTCAAACCACTGACCCTCATTATTTTTAAGCTTACTGATTTGGTTCGTCCTTCGTCTATTACTTATCGTAGCATGAAAATATCTGCTATTTTTCTCTCCAGAATGCAGTTATAGCTGCTTTGACCTTTGGCGCCAGAAAATCTCCCTTTGTTCCAAAATATTTCGAAGTTTTGATTTTTCTTCCTTGTACTGTTCCTGTGACTGACTATCTATCTTTTCCCTGAGCATCTTCACCTCATTTTTGCAGCTTTTTATACGACCACCGAAATTGCTGGTAACCTCTTTTCCCCATTCATATAGCTTTTCTCCACAAAACTTTATTTTTTTCTGGATACCTGCCCCTGAACTCTCCCACCTATCTATAATTAAATGTTTGCACATGGGTTCCTTTATTATTGCATTCTCAAATCGAAATCTCCTTGTTTGTCTAGCTTGCTGCATTATTCGAGGTCTCAATAACAATGGATTATGGTCAGATGGTGACCCTTCCATGTTAAACAGCTTGGCTTAAGGCTATAAATCTAACCATGAATGACTAGTTAAAGCCCGATCCAATCTTACTTCAGTCCAATATGGTGTTCTTCATCCCCTTTCCCATGTGTACTGGTGTCCAATCAGCTCCATATCAATCAACCCGACATCATTAATTGGTTTTGTGAATCCATCTATCATCCACTACGGGTACTAGGCACCTCCAATTTTATCATCTTGCGATAACACATTGTTAGTGTTTCCTATGACACACCAAGAGCGATTAGCGTCTCTCGCTAAGTTACGAAGAAGGTCCCATGTTTTATGCCTTTGAGAACGATTTGGTTCTCCGTATAAACCCATTAACCTCCATACACCCATACCTTCCACCTTTGCTTCAACATCGATATGATACTGGGAATAACTGCGAACACTTGCCTGATCGGCTTCTTTCCATATTAGAGCAATCCCTCCGCTCCTTCCCTGTGGTTTTACCATAAAAAGACCATCAAAATTTAGATTTCTACTGAGCCATTCCATCCTTCCTTTCTTCGTAACTCAAGGTGCTCATGATTCTAGGTGGGACTGCATTGCAGCTCCCTCCAGTAAGTCATTTTTTTGGTTCCCTGTATTGATAATTTGGTTTATCCGGCATAGTTACGTCTTCTGTCTCTATTTCATCATTTGGGCCGTATTTGTTGGGCTCGTCTACCTTTCTTCTTTTTGGATCCACAGTTAGTAGCCCATTATTTTCCATATTCGTGATATTGTCCCCCCCCGGTTGCAGAATTTAAATTTGAGCCTGACACGCATTTATCATGGAAATTACCATCTATCCCGCCACCTCCATCAATTATGCTTTTTTGATTTTTCTGTTCAACAACTTCCTTCTTTATCCCTACAATTTCGGGATTGTGCTCAATCTCTGTACCCACTTTCGTAATTATCTAGCCCACTGTGTTAACCTGGTTTCTAACCGGAAATATACCTTGATTTGTCACCGGAATTTGACCACCTTGTCTCAACCATTTTGCCCCAATAGTATGATTTCTCCTTCTGGGCTCTGCACGCATCCACACTCCATACGGCTTTTCAATTGATTCCAACGACGTGTCAAAAATTCTTTCGCATAAATTTTCGTTGTGTCCTACCAGACCACAAATAAATCAGAAGGTTGGGATACCTTCGTACTTGGTCTTAACTGTGTGCGCACTTCCATGTAAATTTTAATAGCATTTTAACACAAAACCATTAACTCCTCATTTTCGTAACAAGTTTATAAGATTTTTTACACACACTCAAAACCCCATAATTAACCATGAATACCAGAACCCCGAAACCATCTAGCATGAAATGTACAAGCAGCAGCTCTGGTAAAATCAAATTCGAAAAGTACCAACTAGGCCACATACTAGGCTGTGGTAGCTTCGTAAAAGTCTACCATGGACAATCGGTATTCAATAAAATCTCTGTAGCAATCAAAGTCATGGAAAAATCCTCCGTTCCTGATCCAAAAATGGAACTACATTTAATCCGATAAGTGTCCGCAATGCGCCGCCATAATAACCACCCAAACATCATAAAACTGCCTGAAGTCATGGCAACTAAAACCAAAATTTATTTAGTCATGGAACTTGCTGCATGGGGAGAAATTTTTACTAGACTTTCTCGAAGAGGGTGTCTCTAAGAATATATTTCGAGACTGTATTTTCAGCAACTTGTGTCTACTCTTCATTTTTGTCATCAAAATGGCGTTGTGCATCGTGATTTGAAGCCTCAAAATTTGTTATTAGATGGCGCGGGAAATTTGAAAGTGTCGGATTTTGGATTGTCAGCTTTGGAGGATCAAGTTAAAGGTGATGGAATGTTGTACAAAACATGTGGAACTCCGGTATACACAGCCCCTGAAGTTGTACGGAGAACATGATACAATGTGCGAAAGCGGATGCATGGTCTTGTAGAGTCATCTTGTTTGTGATGTTAGTAGGGCATGTTTCGTTTGATGAAAGCAATTTGGATGTTATGTATAAAAAGATGTATAAGCGGGATTTTTTTTCCAAATTGGGTGTTTAAATCTGCTAGGAATGTTATCTATAGGTTACTTAGAACCGAATCCGAGTACAAGAACTAGTGTTGATAGTTTGATGGGGTTGAGTTGGTTTTAAAAGTCACTAAAACCAGGCCTGAGAAATGTGTTAGGGTGTATATTGGGTGATGATAAGAAAAATGATTCGGGTATGTGTATGAATACGTTTGATATAATTTCGATGTCATCCGAGCTAGATTTATCGTGTTTGTTTGAGTTGGGTTCGAGTAAAATAGAAAGGAGGTTTACCTTAAGAGGGAGCATGAGAGGTGTTGGAGAAAGGGGAAGAATTGGGTTATAAAGTTAAGAAAGGGACAGGGATAGATCATATGGTTGGGTTAGTGAAAGAGAAAGTGAATTTGGAAGCTAGAATAGTTGAGATTGTGAGATAAATGAAGTTGTTAATGGTTGAGATTCAGATTGTTGGTAGAAGTGATGCTGAAGGGGTTGATTTTGAGTTGGAAGAGTTGAAGTTAAGAATTTGTGAAATTGTTGTTTCATATCATTGAGGTTACATGCAGTGGCAGACGCAGATTTGTTTTTGGGTTTGAACACTAGTTAATGGGGAAACTACATCATCATCAACCAGCTAGACTACGAGCAGAAGTCAGTTTCTAAGTATACTACATGAAAGATGTGACACCCTCAATCTCGGGGTTAGGAAATGAGGACCCAAACACCATTAAACTAACAATAAATAAGCATAAACCCCGATTAACTATTAACAGAATCTAAACAGAATTAAGTTTGAGACAAGACATAACTACTAACCGGTAAGTATTATTACAACCCAAAATATAATATTAAATTACATAATCGATTCTGACTTGGAACCGATAGATAACCCATTGTATCCTTATAAACTTTCCACTATAGTGCTTGCTCACACATCATGTACTACTTGCTCTGACATCTGTAAGCCTACGACACGGTAGGGGCCACCAGGTACGCTCTTACGAGCAGTGCGCCTAAGTCTGGACATCCTCTTGCTTAACTTCCATGGTTAGAACAAAGCAAAATATATGAGCACAAAAAGCTCAGCAAGTACTATATGACAGTTCTATGATGCAACAATATCAAATATCCAAAATAACTTTATGGCATTCTACTTTAATTCTCTAGGTGGCAGATTTCCATCTTTGGGTGAACAAAGGTATCGAGAAAGGGTTTTGGGCTTTCAAGGTTCAAGGGTTATGACAGAGTGAAAGACGACATTCATCACAAATCAATAGCAGGATCTCAATGGATCTTTTAAGTGGAAAGCAAGAATCTATTAAACTCTGGGAATCAATGATTAATAACAATATCAGAGATAAGAATCAGGGTTCTCAAAGCTATATGTTAAACAATAACACAATCAGCTCATCTCAATTCAATTTAAATCATTTCATTTTCAAGAAGCAATCGCTAAGGAAATGTATTCAATTACTCTATATAAAGTGATAGGGAACCCTTGATTGGACTATTTTAACTTTCATAAATAATAGTACGGGTGATCAGCCCCTACCGACCTCCATCTGATCGTTAAGGTACCTATGACATAATTTCAGCCTTAAATTGGTCTAGCCTCGCTAGCCTCTTATATGACTGGACTAGTTCTACTAGTCTCTTACGTCTCAATCCAATCCATCAGGAATTCATTTGAAAAATCTTGTGTTGGAAAAGAAAGGTTTGACTAAGTTCATTTTATCATTACCAAGAATATGAAATCAGTCAGACTCTTTCAAGTCAAAAATCATTTTTAAGTTTAATTCAAGAATTCAAGGACAGTGAATGAATCAAAGGTAAACAAAGATCAATGTAAAGATCTTGATCAAATAATAAATAATGTACGCAAGTTAGGAAATCAGGACAATTCTAAGGATCATTACAGAATAAGGGATACAAAAGAATGACGGACTTAGGTTACTCGAAACAATACGCAAGGGAGTTCATAAAGGTTTTTATAGGGTTTACGAGAATTCTAAGTATTAAAAGGAATCAACAGATAATAAGGATATGAATCAACATGGTTACTATAAAGGTTTGAACAATAATCATATCAAATAATTACAAGAACAATATCAGGGTGGTTCAAGGAATCAATGACAGGTTACCACAAGTGTTAATAAAAGATCATTACTCTATCATGGCATCATCGATATCCTTTCTATAATAAATTTATACAAGTAGGCAGAGTTACTTGCCTGAAATTGCTTTCCTGCTTTACGGGGTTTGAGCTACTACCACCTAGAATACCTTTCCCTTTTCTAGCCTGAATGCCTTCACGATCCGAATCTACAAATCAAAAATCAAAACCCTAATTAGATTCCCACTCGATGTTCCTGGAACGTTTAATAATTACACCAAATCATTCTAACGCTTAACTTTAATCTCAAGCATACTCACATAACACATAAAACAATATAATTTACTTAAATTTAAATACTATAGTCATACCGACCAACTATACCATTTTAGAATTGAAACGACTCAATCCTTCTTTCTAATTCACATAATTCGAACCAAAACCAAACAAATAATCCCTAGTAACTCAACATGCATTCACTTATCTCTATATGCATGACTCTAAATCTACATACAAGCTTAATTATAATCTTAATTTCGACAATTATCGACCAATCAACACCAATTTCAAATCACACAAGTTTATTTGATTAATTTCTTTCTTGACACAAAGCAATCATTCGGCCCTAACCATATAGATCAACATGCATAATTCAAATCAACTTCACTTTTCATTCTATCCCAAAATCATCTAACAATTTTTATAACACATCATTCACAAGTCATTTTATCAATTTTAATTATTCTATACTTTCTATAAACAACTATTTTACAATCAATTTCATTATCAAAAATTAACTTAATTTCTTTTGAAATCAAAAACCCATTCGGTTTTATAGAAAACACCACATGCAAACACTAAAATTCGAGTTTATATAGTCTAGAGTTCATTTTACACATCATAACTCACCACCGGTTCACCGGAGTTCATCAACGGTGGCGGTGGCTTCATGGTGGTGCCCCCATTCGGGGGTTTCCAACCTTAATACCTCCGATTTCGAACCAAAAATACAGCAGCACACACATGCAATACATAATTTTCATAGAAACTACACAATCACAAGTCAAGCATTCAAAAGAATCAAGAATCTCCGCTCTCGGCTCAACACCGAGCCCAAACACACACACTCACACACTCGCATGCAAGTACACACACATATATCTTTTGGAACCCATATATAGAATAATGATGAAGTTTTATGGATGATTTCAAAGAAATCAAAGGCGAGAGAGAGAGAGAGAGAGAGAGAGAGAGAGAGAGAGTGATGAGAGAAAATGAGAGAGAAGAGAAAGTAACGGGGGTGAAGAAAAAGAAAGAAGAGGGGTGGGGTGTGGGTTTTTTTAATAAGAGACAAGGGTAGTTTAGTAATTAACAAAACACTTTTCATTTGATTTTCTTTTTCTCTTTTTATTCTTAACTAAAAATGAATTTAGATAATATATATCTCTCTCAGAAAAATGGAAAATGACACGAATAACAATTTTGGAATATAGGATTCGAAATTAGCTTTCTAACCATATTTTAAAAATAATTTTTGAGCGTACGGTTTTTTTTATATGATTTTTACAAGATTAGACTCAAAATAGAAATATAACTTGTTAAAATCATTTTAAAATACATTGATCACAAAATAATTCCATCCACTATTTTTAGAAAGTCTCTAGGACTATTTCGAAGATAACAAAACATATGTTAGGTCACACACACAGTAGAGGGGGTGAATACAGTATATAATACAATCAAATCGAACTTTAATATCTTAAGTAACTGAAAACAAACTTTATTAAAACAATAAACTCTGTTACAGTATGGAACTGTTACCTCTCAGTGATGAACAAATATCACGAGAGCTGCTAGGGTTACAATGAATAATCTTCTTGAATCTGATAACACTTATAGTGTAAACCCTATGTCTGTGTTTATATACTACACAGTTACAAGATAATCGCTAATTGATATGGAATATAATTCTGCTTCCTAAAATATATCAATCAGATATCTTTTCTTCCAAGTATTCCATTCTTCACGGAACTCCTTCTTCATGCATATCTCTTCTTATGTGTATCTCGATCTTCTTTCCTTTAATCAGCTGCTGTCCTTATCTGAACGTTCTTCAGCACTTAAGTTCTGATATCTAACTTCTGATGATTATCTCTTGATAATATAAGTACTGATATCCTTAAGTCCTGACTTCCAGTATAAGTACTGATTAATGGTTAAGTACTGATTTGTCCTGTTAAGTAAGATCTGAAATCTAAACATAAATCATATTAGCCATGACATTATCAAATATATCTCACAATCTCCCCCAACTTGTAAATTAGCATAATATACAAGTTTAACAGATATTTGATGATGTCAAAAACATTAAGTACAAATGCATGAGAATTAGACTAGATAACTACAACTTACAGTCCTTAAAGCTTTACCAATATTTAACTTCTGATAACAACTTCAGTCTGTACAAATATCAGAATTTAAGCAGTTGTAGATCTTTGACTTGGCTTCATTATCTGATCTCTCTGATGTCAGGAGTTGTTCTGAGATAGTTCTTCAACAAACATCTCTCAGCATATCTAAGTTCATCAATCATTCTCCTTTTGGCATCTTTAAGCTCTGCAGTATCTTCACCAATTTGAAAGATTGCAGCTCTGAGATCATTGATCTTTGCTTTTCTTATATCCTGATCCAGTCTGATCAAATAAGCTTTATCAGACTCAAGATTGAATTTCACAGCCCTGTACCCTAGAAAGGTAGTTATAATTTGAGCAGAATTGGGCTTCATTTCAACTATATCACCCTTGTGATCTCTGTACTTTGGAACGTATGTGCTGTCAGACTTAACAGAATAAAGCCTTTTCTGTCTCTGAATCTGATCCTTCAAATAGTTTGCAGCAGTCCCTGTCAATCTGTCATCCACTTGAAGTAAGAATAGTACATGCTCCAATTCTTCAAAATACTTCAATGGAATGGCATTTTGTCTTATATGATAAACCCTACCATCTGTCATGAAATACAACAAGATGTATTCTTTCCAGTAGGTATGGTAAACCATTTGTGCAGATTCCAGTTGATTCAATCTCTCAGGAGTTGCTCCAATACCTGGTTCACTCAAGGAAGTTGGATCATTGGTAGTGTTCTGTATTCTTCTTTCATCAGCACTTCCCAATCCAGTTTTATCTCTTGCTTCCTTTCCAGTAACTACTCTTGCTTCAAAACCACTTGCAGCAGTCTTTAAAGGTTGAGTATGTTTTGCTTTAGTGAATCCTGGTAGGAGTGTCTTTGGTCTAACTTCTGATATCAAGTTAACTTGAGCTGTGTAAGAGGTTACTTGCTTCTTCAAAATATCAGAACTTACAGCTTCTTGACTCTAAACAACTTGGGCCATGTCAGAGGTTATTTTAAGAACTTTTCTTGAAGTCAGAGCAAGATTATCCTTTTCATCAGTAATTTCTTCATTCTCAGGAGGCACATAAACCTTGATAGGTTCACCAACCTTTTCTTTACCCTTGGATCTTGGATCTATCTGCGGTTGTGATCTAGCCAATGTTGCTTCAGTATGTGTCCTTTCTTTGATCACAATGCCTTTGAGTTTTGGAAGTGGCTTTTTACTAGAAGCTTCATATTTAGATGCAACTTTCTCTGATTTAAGTCTGGCTTCTTCTTCCATTAAACTCTCCAAGTCCATTCCTGGATTTTCCTGAAGAAATAACTGTCTTGACATTTCCTCATCAAGATCTAAAAGTTCATCAGAACTTATCCTTATACCAGTAGCAGAACTTATTCTTTTCCCAGTATTAGAACTTGTCCTGTGACTTGTGATTTCAGCTTGTCTTGATGTGAATCTTCTACCTTGACTATGACCTCTACCCATTCCAGAGCTTCCTTGATCATCTTTTCCATCATCCTTCCCTTTCAGTGTCTTGTCAGTCTTGCATTTGGACTTAATTACTTTCTCCCCCTTTTTGGCATCAGCAGGTAATAGAAGAGAGACAAGCAATTCCACTGAAGATTGGATTTCATTAAGTTGTGATTGCTGAGAAGCTTGATTTTTCAGAATATCACCAATCTGAGCTTGTTGATGATCTTGAGTCTTCTCAATAGAAGCAATCCTGTCAAAGGTAGGTTGGAAGAACTTTTTCTTATCAATTTTCCAAACTTCTCCTTGCTTAATAAATTCTTCTTGAATCTTGTGTAGCTCTGCACGAGTAGTTGAATGAAGACCTTGTAGATGCTTAGTACTCAATGCAGTGACTCTAAGCTAGGTTTTGAAATCATCAGAATTTAACATTTCATTAGCTTTAGTCAAGTGCTCAGCAAGATGAATATCATTTGGAACACATGAAACTGAGTTTCATTCCTTAGTCCACTCCTGTCCTGCAGGAGTTTCACTCCAAGGCACTGGTGCTTCTCGGGTAACAAACTTTTTAATAAGTTCAGACTTAATAATAGTTTGTTGAGGAGCATGTCCTGAAGGACCTGCTTCATCAGCATCTGCAGTTGGAGCAGCATCACCAGTATCTCCAGCATTTGCAGCATCAGAACTTAAAGAATCAGTATCTTCTGATAAGACAACAGTGTGTGTAGCAATGGAGGCTTCAGCATCCTCCAATTGCTGATCTGGTTCGAAGTTCTGATCAACAGCCATATCCTGATGCTCACCTAAAGTCTGATCATCAGCATCTTGATGCAGAGAAGGTGTTGTAGATAACTCTGGAGTTTGAACAGCATCAGTAATAGGTGTTGTTGAAGGATTAGTTGCTGTTGGAGCTTCTAAGAGAATTACTTCAGGCACAACCAAGTTTTGAACATCAATATCAGCACTTGTGCCTGGATCAACAGGAGACACAGTTGGTGTGTTAGCCTTTTCAGAAACAGCTTCCTTAGATGGAGTTGATGGAGAAGAGGTGACTGTAGCAAATTCCTTGTCTTGTGAGATCAGAGATTCCTGATCCCTTTTCTTAGTTGCTTCCTCTTCATCATCTGAAACTGGCATTTTTGCCCTCTATTTCATATATCTCTTTGTTGATTTAGATTCCTTGGGAGTTTCAGGAACTGTCATTCTTCTAAGCCTTTTGAGAAGCCTAGATCCCCCAATTCCAGAATCCTTCTGAGAAGTCTCTTTCTCAGCTTCACTTACAACAGGTTCTGAAGAAGGAACCTGGTCCTCAGTATCAGATTCATCTCTCAAGGCAATCCTCCTTCTCTTTTGAGGTGTTTGAGGAACAGTCTTTGTCCTTTTTGGCTTGGAGGATGAAGGCTTCACAGTAGGTGCTGAAGATGAGGGTTGAAAAGTCCGTGAAATGGAGAGATAGGATTTGAGATATTTCCTGAGGGTAGGTTGAGTAGAATGAGTGGTAGGTGCTGATTGTTGTGGTGTTTGGGTGGTTGCAGTTGGTTGGACATCAGAATAAACAAATTTATAAGTATCAGGATCAGCATTTACTAAGATCTGTTTTACAGACTGAGGAATCTGTAATGGTCTAACCACTGATTTCTTAATGTCAGCATTTACCAGGTCATTAAAGTAGCATTTTGTAACTTTAAAAGGTGGAGTTGAGGAACTAACTAATTGAGGTTCATCAGTACAAAAAGTATATATAAGTTGACAGAATCTAGCAAAGTACACAACATTCCTATCCTCTGTCATCCTATCCCCAATAAAACCAATTATACCAGTTGCAAAATCAAAATAAGTTTGATTTATGATAGCATACCCGATGTGCTGACTGAGAATTGGGATAGCATCAAAATTCGAACATTTGTTCCCAAAAGCTTTGGTGATGCAGTCGAAGAAGAAGCTCCATTCTCTTCTGATATGAGCCCGTTTCAACTGCCCAAGTTTGGCCAAACTCTTTTCATACCCCAAATTTGCAATTAACTCCTGAAGAGCTGATTCTTCTGGAATTGAAAAGGTACAACCTTCTGGGAGATGTAGAGCCTTGCGTATTGTACCAGGAGTGACTGCATAAGAAGAATCACCCACTTCGAAAACAATACTAGGAGTGCCATGTCTACCACCATCATCAAAGTGCCCAGTCCGCCAAAATGTCAGAACTTGTTGGCTCGAAAAGACTGAAGGCTGGGTTAATGCATACCCAATCTCATTGTGTGCAAGAAGATCTTGCATAAAATGCAATTCAGATGGAGCTTCAGCATGATCAAGAATTGTAGCATAGTTGTTTGGAACAAACTTAGCTCCATCAATGATTAAATCCTTAGGTGCCATGTGAAAAATTGAGATTGAAGAGTGCCTGTTAGGTGTTTGATAAAATGTCTGTATGAAAAACCAACGTGAGAAGAAGAGAGAGAGAGTAAAAGCAAGTAGAGAGAAAAAGTATGAAAGAAAATAAAAGATTAAAAGAATCCTCTCTATGACGTACTTATACTCTGAAAAAAATGTTACCGTTGGACACCTGTCAGACATGCAGTAATAACGGATAGTTACTGGGCGCGAGAAAACAGTAATCATTACTTGCCCATTTGCCTTTTTTTAAGGAAAAACCGTTCCACTTACCCAGATATTCCATTAATCAAGGTGAAACAGTTTTAATTCAAAATTGAAACCGTTCCCACTTATTTAATTAATTTTCACTGCAACATTAATATTCTGAAAAGAAATCAAGTGAAAATGACCAAGATAAATCATATGAGTAAGTACTGATAAAGAAAAATCAGAACTTAAATTAAAACAGAATTTATATGGTCATCAGAATATGAATATCTACAAGGATTTATCAATACATTACAAAGTATCTCAGAGATAAAATTCTTGAAACAAAAACAAATTTCATTAATATATCAAGTGAATACATTCATGAAATTGAAATTACATCAGCACTTGTACAAGATTTTCCTAAGCTACTAAACCTAACGTCAACAACCTTTGTCCTAGCTCAAGAAGCAGGGCAAGGCTGATGATGAAAAAAACAGGAAGAAGAAAATAAATCATTTCTTCTTCCTACTCTCGACAAAAAGAATGGCGAGTCGGATGATTCGCTCTTGCTGGTGGAGAGCTTCCAGCCTTTCCTCCTCCAATCGCTCCAGATGGCGATGGTAATCCATATAGAAGAACAGAAGGTGGGTCAGTACCTCCTGTGGGACAGAGTCCCATATCTCCTCAGGAATGGCCGTGATGTGCCATTCCTGCTGCCATTCAGCACAGCTAAGCTCCATATTAAATGTTTGGTAATTCAAAAACATGTTGTATCTGACCATTGTGTTTTTGAAAGAAAAAGTATGAAGGTAAGTTTGTGATATAGAATTTGATGGGAAGGCTGATGTGAAGTGGTTGCTTATATAGGCAAGTGAATGCCAGGAGACGCAAAGGAATTTAATGCTGACAGGTAGAATTAATTCTACCTCGTCTCCCCAGACGTGGAAAAAGAATAACATTCATTGGAAAGAGAAAACATGGTTTAATGCGCACAAGAAACAAGTAAAAGTGGACTGTTCAAGTACGAATACCATTAACCCTAACCATAGTGACTATTAATCTTCCACTTCAACATATTCTAGTTTGAACCGAGACTGTTATCAAATTTTATCCACAGATAACTCAAGTAAAGAATTTAGACTGTAATATCATAACTTAGACTTATATCAGAACTTAACAGTCATCAGAACATAATTTCTTAACTCGAAAAAGGAATGCCTGTCTGAGTAAATCCTCATACAAGTTCTGAGTTATACTCTTCAGAACTTAATCTTCAGAATATGCAACCAGAACTTGTCCTCGGAATTAGTGCAAAATGACACAATGACTGTTTATCTAAAACAACATAGACCACCACAGTAATTTTCATCATTCAGATGGAGTGATTAGTGTGTGCATCAAGCTAAATAGCAGACAAAGAGTAAAGTCTGATTCACTTCAGTATATCTTAGAAATAAGGCATAACTAAAATTTTACTAAAGAGCTGTCATTATCCTGAAACCTACTGATGAATGAGTTCATGCTTGAGTCCACCTCAACTGTTCTGTGCTAATTTTATGCATCTTTTTAAATTCTATTTTACAGTGGCTTCTCAGTGTAAGTGAGTCACGACTGCTTATCAGAATTTATGCTATTATCAGAGTATTTCTCCAGTAATCATAGAGTGTGAGAAGTCACCAAGAAAATATTTTGCTTTTCTAATGTATATTTATTTAATACCAGCAATGCACTTGGGTCGTCCCTTCCACATTTTTACTCTAGATCTCAAAGGAGTACCTGATTTTATTCTTTGATCCTTTTGCTTTTTCTTTTGATAAGTGAGGTATATCAGCACTTAGTACATTCAGCAGTTTTACTAGTATCAGAACTTAACAGATGAGTAGCATTATTCTAATTTGTGACTTAGTAATAAAATAAACAAAGTCAACTCAACTAAGCTCAATTATCAGAATTTGCTTGTGTCATAAGATTTCCACAAAAATAATTACTTCTTACATGGGATCATTTGTTTATTGAAGACTACTAGGTCAGTATCTAGCACAGTTATCCTCATAGGATTGAATAGTTACTTAAACAGACATATGACTTATCAGAGTTTAGAAACATATATCAGACAACAATCAGTACTTAAACGCATATTTCAATTAATCACAGAATACACAAAGAGATTACATTCTGTAAATACTGATCATAAAGTCTGATGCATCAGAACAAAACTGGGCAGATTTAGAAAAAGAGCCTGAAACCATTCCAAGTTCATTTACCAATCTTGTAAAAGTGGCTTCACACAATGGTTTTGTGAAGATATCTGCTAGTTGTTGATCTGTTGGAACAAAGTGTAATTCCACTGTACCTTCATCCACATGTTCCCTTATGAAGTGGTACCTGATGCTGATGTGCTTTGTCATAGAATGTTGAACTAGATTACCTGTCATAGCAATAGCACTTTGATTATCACAGTAAATAGGGATTTTGAAATATGTTAACCCATAATCCAGTAACTAATTCTTCATCCAAAGAATCTGTGCACAACAGCTTCCTACAGCAATATACTCTGCTTCTGCAGTTGATGTGGAAATTGACTTTTGTTTCTTGCTGAACCAAGAAACCAATCTGCCTCCAAGGAATTGGAAGCTTCCACTTGTGTTTTTCCTGTCAATTTTGCAACCTGCAAAATCTGCATCTGAGTAACCTATTAGTTTAAAATCTGATTCTCTAGGATACCACAATCACAGATCAGTTGTTCCTTTAAGATACTTAAAAATTCTTTTCACAACTGTTAAGTGAGGTTCTCTTGGATCTGCTTGAAATCTTACACAAAGACAGGTAGCATACATGATATCAGGTCTACTAGCAGTTAGATAGAGTAGAGAGCCAATCATACCTCTGTAATCAGTAATATCTACTGATTTACCAGTATCCTTATCCAGTTTTGTTGCAGTGGCCATGGGAGTGGATGCACTTGAACAATCTTGCATTCCAAATTTCTTCAGCAAGTTTCTGGTGTACTTAGTTTGACAAATAAAAGTGCCTTCTTCATTCTGCTTGACTTGAAGGCCCAGAAAATAGCTAAGTTCCCCCATCATACTCATCTGATATCTTGACTGCATCAGTTTGGCAAACTTCTTGAAAAGTCTGTCATTTGTAGACCCAAAAATGATATCATCAACATAAATCTGGACCAGAAGTAAGTCCTTTCCATGGTTGAGGTAGAACAGTGTTTTGTCTATTGTTCCTCTGTTGAATCCACTTTCCAGAAGAAACTGAGCTAAAGTCTCATACCATGCTCTAGGAGCTTGCTTAAGTCCATAAAGTGCTTTATCAAGCCTGTAGACATAATCTGGATGTTTGGAATCTACAAAGCCTGGAGGTTGTTCAACATATACTTCCTCCTCCAATTCTCCACTGAGAAAAGCACTTTTCACATCCATTTGAAAGACAGTAAACTTTTTGTGAGCAGCATAAGCCAAAAATATCCTTATGGCTTCTAACCTAGCAACTGGTGCAAATGTTTCATCATAATCAATTCCCTCCTGTTGAGAATATCCTTTTGCAACCAGCCTTGCCTTATTCCTTGTAATTATGCCATCACTGTCAGTTTTGTTTCTGAATACCCACTTTGTACCAATAACAGATCTATTCTTTGGTCTTGGCACTAGGGTCCAGACATTGTTTCTTTCAAATTCATTTAACTCTTCCTGCATTGCTTGCACCCAATCAGCATCTTGAAGAGCTTCTTCCACTTTCTTTGGCTCAGTCTGAGAGAGAAAAGAATTGTAAAGACATTCATTTGAAGTACCTGTTCTAGTTCTGATACCTGCATCAGGATTTCCAATTATCAAATCAGGTGTATGTGATTTTGTCCACTTCCTTGCAGATGGAAGGTTTTCTCTAGAACTGGATGCTCCCCCATGATCCATGTTGTCTTCATTTTCATTTTCTGATGCTCCCCCTGAAACTATGCTCTCTGAGTTGGATTCTTCAGAATTTAGATTTTCAGCACTATTAGAACTTGGCTTATCAGAACTTGACGAATCAGAACTTGAAGAGCCAGATGTATGTTCTGATGTTTCTTGAGATGTGGTAAGATCTTGAGTATGCTCCCCCTGCATAGGTGCATCTTCCTTTGACGTAGTCACCACAGTTTCAATAACATCAGAGTTTAATCCATTAGAGTTTACAGTATCAGGATTTAGACTGTCAGGATTTTCAGTATCAGAATTTGAGTCTTCATTTTCAAATCTCAGCTGATCATGGTCAATGAAATCTTCAAGACCAGTAATCTTCTTGTCATCAAAAGAGACATTGATAGATTCCATGACCACTTTTGTTCTCAAATTATAGACTCTGAAGGCTTTTGTGGAAAGTGGATATCCAACAAAGATTCCTTCATCAGCTTTTAGATCAAACTTGGATAGCTGTTCAGGATGAGTCTTGAGAACAAAACACTTGCATCCAAATACATGAAAGTACTTCAGATTTGGCTTCTTTTTCTTCACCATCTCATATGGTGTTTTTCCATGCTTGTTAATAAGTGTTGCATTTTGAGTAAAACAAGCATTCTGCACAGCTTCAGCCTAGAAATAGGTTGGAAGCTTTGCTTCTTCAAGCATTGTACGTGCAGTTTCGATGAGAGTTCTATTCTTCCTTTCAACAACTCCATTTTGTTGTGGAGTTCCAGGAGCAGAAAATTCCTGCTTTATTCCATGGTTTTTGCGGAACTCTTCCATTATCAAATTCTTGAACTCAGTGTCATTATCACTCCTTAAGATTTTCACAGAATCTTTGACTATTTATTCAGATATTTGACATGATCAATCAAGATAGATGCAGTTTCACTTTTTGTGTGCAAGAAATACACCCATGTGTATCTGGTGAACTCATCCACTATGACCAACGCATATTTCTTCTTTGCAATAGTCATGACATTCACTGGACCAAATAGATCAACATGTAGTAGATGATAAGGCTCAAGAATTGATGATTCAGTCTTGCTCTTAAATGAAGATTTTCTTTGTTTGGCTTTCTGACAAGAATCACAAAGGCCATCAGGAGCAAATACTGACTTTGGCAGTCCTCTCACAAGATCTTTCTTGACCAGTTCATTTATATTGTTGAAATTTAAATGAGAGAGTTTCTTGTGCCAATTCCAGTTTTCTTCAATTGATGCTCTACTCATCAGATAAATTACAGAACCATCAGTACTTGTTGAAAGCTTAGCTTCATAAATATTACCACGCCTGTATCCTTTCAGAACAACTTTGCCTTTAAATTTACTCATAATTTCACAGTGTTCTTCAAAGAAATCAACATGATAACCTCTATCACAGATTTGACTTATACTCAGCAGATTGTGTTTAAGTCTTGAGACCAGAGCTACTTCTTTAATTATGACATTCCCAAGATTGATATTTCCATATCCCAATGTTTTTCCAATGTTGCCATCTCCATAAGAAACACTTGGGCCAGCTTTCTCCACAAAGTCTGATAGCAGGGCCTTATTTCCAGTCATATGTCCTGAACATCCACTGTCCAAAACTAGAATATTTTTCCTGTTGCCCTGCAATCACAAAGACCACTAATTATTAGTTTTAAGGACCCAGACTTGCTTGGATCCTTTGGCCTTATTAAGTTTGTTAACATTTGCAGCGGATTTAGCATCAGAGTTTATGTTAACATTTTTCTTATCAGAACTTACACTATCAGACTTTGAATCAGAATTTACACTAGAAAGAACAATGGAAACTTTCTTCAAAGAAGGTTTTATTTGATAATAATCATAGTACAAACTATGATATTTCTTACAAGTATAAATGGAATGCCATAAACTACCACAATGAAAACAAGGATTTTGTGGTTTGTATCTAACAGACTGACTCTTAACTCCTGATTTTGAAGGTAAGGAGTTAATATTCTTATTCTTCCTGCAAAAAGAAGCCAGATGGTTAGAACTTCCACAGTTATGACATGTTTTCCTAGGAGCATCAGGAACAGGTTTATAATCATTGCTTTTATTCACACCTTCCTTTCCATTCCTATTTTTCCTAGGTGATTTTACCTTGTTTGCATTCTTAACATCTTTCAGCTTATGCTTAAGCTGCCTCTTTGTCATTAAGCCTATGTTTACTTCAGCTGTCTTTTCCTGTTTTAGTTTGTCAGAAGTTAATTCCTCTTTAACTTCTGATTTCTCATTTTCAGACTTTACAGTTACAAACTTAACAGGTTTTAACTTTGGCTTTTGCTTAACAACAGGCTTAATTTCTTCAGTTCTTTTATCATTCTTATCCTCTCCATAACCTAAACCCTCTTTCCAGTTTCCACTACTTAGCAAATTTTGAGTTGTTTTGCCAGAGTTAGTCCAAGTCCTGATAATCTCTCTTTCCTTTTCCAAACTCAGTTTTTAGAGATTCATTCATTTTTAGCACTTCATCCCTAACATAAAAAGCATCATCTCTATCCTTCTGAGTTTGATGGAACATGACTAACTCTTTTTCTAAGAAATCATTTCTTTTCTTAAAAGCAAGATTTTCAGAAGTTAATCTTTCACATGTTAAAGTTTGATCTCTATAACTAATAAACATGGTTTTAAGATATCTTCTCAGCTCATTAATATCATCAGTATGAAAAATATAAGTAGTCTGAGGTACCTTTGTTTCAGCAGCTTCAGAACTGCTCTCAGCACTTTCTTTATCAGCATTTGCCATCAATGCATAGTTCTCCTCACTTTCAGAGTCTGAGGTGTCTGTCCAGCTTTTCTGTTTTGTGACAAGAGCCTTGCCTTTGTCACCCTTTACCTTCTTGCAATCAGGAGATATGTGGCCTTTCTCACCACAGTTATAGCATTTAACATTGGTATAATCTCCTCTGTCAGACTTTCCTCCTCTGCCTTCAGATCTTCTGAAATTCTTCTTATCAGAACTTATGCCTTTCCTGGAAAACTTCTTTCCCTTCCTGAACTTCCTGTATGCAATCTTTGTGATTCCTTTCACCATAAGAGCACACAGCTTCATCATCTCCTCATCAGCATCAGTCTCAGGCAAGCTTTCAGAATCTGAGTCATCATCACTTTCAGAACTTGATGACTCGGTATCAGACTTTATGAAAAGAGCTTTACCCTTGTCTTTCCTTGAGGAAGCTGCTTTGGGGGATTCTTCTTCAGCCTTAAGAGCAACTGTCCTTGACTTTCCTCCTTTCCTCTTGCTTCTTTGTTCCATCTCAAGTTCATGAGTCTTGAGCATTCCATAGATTTCATCAAGAGTTGTTTCATCAAGATTGTAGTTGTCTCTTATTGTCGTTGCCTTCAAATCCCAGCATTCAGGAAGAGCTAACAGTAATTTAAGGTTTGAATCTTCAAGATCATACTCTTTATCAACCAATGACAAATCATTCAAAAGTTTGACAAATCTATCATATAAATCATTCAATGACTCATTAGTCTTTGAGTCAAAATGTTCATACTCTTGAGTGAGTATTGTCTTCCTGTTCTTCTTAATTGTGTCAGTTCCCTGACACCTTATTTCCAGAGCATCCCATATCTCCTTAGCAGTCTTGCAGTTGATTACCCTGTTTGACATTACATTATCAATGGCACTATGCAGTAAGTGTCGTACCTTAGCATCCTTAGCAATTGATGTTATATCTTCAGCTGTATAATCACTCTTCTCCTTTGGTACGGTCTTTGCTGCTTCACCTACAACTGCAACAGCGAGCTTGGTTGGTTTGTGAGGCCCTTCCTTGATTCTATCAAGGTATTCTGGATCTGTTGCTTCCAGGAACATGGTCATCCTTACCTTCCATATGGGATATTCAGATGGTCTCAGTATGGGAACTCTGATAGTCTCATACCGACTTTGAATTTGTGTCTTTGGAGGTTCTTCAGTTTTTGTAGGCTTAGTTGGAGTTTCTGTGTCATACATGATTGTGTTTGGATCTTTAACTGTATGTGTGTTAACAGATTAGCTCTGATACCACTTGTTAGGTCACACACACTGTAGAGGGGGTGAATACAGTGTATAATACAATCAAATCGAACTTTAATATCTTAAGTAACAGAAAATAAACTTTATTGAAACAATAAACTCTGTTACAGTATGGAACTGTTACCTCTCAGTGATGAACAAATATCATGAGAGCTGTTAGGGTTACAATGAATAATCTTCTTGAATATGATAACACTTATAGTGTAAACCCTATGTATGTGTTTATATACTACACAGTTACAAGATAATCGCTAATTGATATGGAATATAATTATGCTTCCTAAAATATATCAATCAGATATCTTTTCTTCCAAGTATTCCATTCTTCACGGAACTCCTTCTTCATGCATATCTCTTCTTATGTTTATCTCGATCTTCTTTCCTTTACTCAGCTGTTGTCCTTATCTGAACGTCCTTCAGCACTTAAGTTCTGATATCTAACTTCTGATGATTATCTCCTGATAATATAAGTACTGATATCCTTAAGTCCTGACTTCCGGTATAAGTACTGATTAATGGTTAAGTACTGATTTGTCCTGTTAAGTAAGATCTGAAATCTAAACATAAATCATATTAGCCATGACATTATCAAATATATCTAACAACATATTTCATGCCTTGATCATACTCAGATAATTTTATAAAAATATACAAAGGCTCAATAAATCTTATTCAAATCAAATAATTATTTTTAAAATTATCTAAAAATAATCAGAGCACATACACAAGCACATTATCAAGCAATGGCTTGTATTCACATATTACGACTCATCTTACATCACAATCAGTCTTAAGAAATTCCCCTTTTTGTTCATATTAACCATTCGCGTAACAGGTCGCGTCCTTTCTGATGGCCCGACGCTGAGCGTTTTCGAACAAACTTCATAATCAAACCTTTTAGACCAACTGACACCACAACTGGACTATAACATTTACTTAAACATTCCTATTTCACACAATAACACATAGTTCACATTTAAATACCTTAAATCCCTATTTAAAACGGGTTCCGTTCAACCTGACGGCCCGACAACACTGCCTATCCCCTAAGCTGACTCATCAAACTGGAACGGGTCATTTTACGTTCCTAGTTACTATTATACAATAAAGACAATTAACCAACAAAATCATTTAACCCTTTATTTATTCACATAATTTAGAATTATTACACAAAAGTATACTTTATTCACTTAATCACGTCACGAATTTTCTAATCGCCTAAAAAAGATATTTGAAAACTTAATGGGGCGGGGACCCTCTGGACCCTAGATCCGCGTCTGGTTACATGGTAGTTTTGTACTGTTTTATTGACTTGGTGATAAAACATTTAATGCTCATTTTCATTTTAAACCAAGTGATTAACCTTTTCAGATCAATTCCCCTACATTATAGGCGAACCAACTAAGCAACATTATGAGTAGCAGGTTTGAGTGTCTGCATTTTATATTTTGATTACATTCGATGTTTTGATGCTTGATATCTGAAAAGATAACTGGAACTAAAGATACATATAAAGTATCAATTAGCACAGATATGTATCTTGTAGGAATATATACAAAAGCACAGATATTAGATAAGTAGCTCGAGTGTAAAATGGCTCCATATAGCAAGCTATAGAATTCAGATCAAGCCTGTAAGAGTAGGACTGTAGGAGTATGCTCCGAATAATGGTAAAAATTGGATCCTTGAGATCATGAGCAAGCTCAAGGACTGTTTACAAATGACTTCTCTCTGGATCTTCGAATAATGATAAATGGTCAAGTGCGATGCTACCATTTTCAGGACTGAAGCAAAGTTTGGTGTAGGGTTGGTTGACAAAGTACTTGGTAATTTGCTGAAAGTAAATAAATGATTAGTAGGATTAATCACCCATCTCTTATATGTTTAGAAACTTCTTGTGCAATTGATTTGGTATTAACTATTAAGTATCTGAGGTTTCTTGCTCTCTTAGGTTAATATGACTCCGTTTATGTTGATTATGTCTTCAGGAGCTACCGTCTGAATATTTTTACCTCTTCTTAATCACAATAAACAAATTTATATTCTCATACATTATTTGACCAAATTTGTTTTCTATAGAGAACAGTCTATTAATCTTCTGCAGTTCTTCAGTATATATACATCAAAATGTAATCGAAAGTTAACATAATCAATCATATCATCTGTTAAAACAATCTATCAATATGCCTTCTTCCAATAAAATCAGTATTTGTCTTATTTCTCTTTTAACCTTCACTATCTTCCTCCAAACACCATTTGCATTTGCAGCTAACCCCCTCAGTTACTATTGCATAAACCCGCAAAACTTTACTGCAGGAACTCCCTATGAGCTCAACCTCAACCAACTCACAGGCCTTCTCGACTACTTAACCCAACCCTCTGGCTATGCTCAAGCTTCCATTAGCCAGCAGGTATACGGGCTTGGTCTTTGTCGAGGGGATGTGTCCTCATTCGACTGTCTGACCTGCATTTCCGAAGCTGGTATTGAGGCCCGGAAACTTTGTCCAGGAAACAAAGGGGCTGTTATATGGTACGACAATTGCATGTTCAAGTACCTCGATCAAAATTTCTTTGGTCAGATCGACAAAAGTGTCGTTGTTTCCCTTTTGAATGTCAACAACATAACTAATAATCAGGATCTTTTTAAGCAGAGAAACAGTGAGTTATTGGGTAACTTATCACAAGAGGCTTCTATTAGTTCAAAAAGATACGCAAGAGGGGAGATAGCCATTGATGAGAATACAACGATTTACGGGTTAGCTCAATGTACAAGGGATCTTTCGAGCTATGACTGTAAGAAGTGTCTCGACGACCAAATTTATAACAATTTACCCCAGGAAAAGATAGGTGGAAGAGTCCTCGGCGGGAGTTGCAATGTAAGGTATGAGGTATACCCTTTTCTGAAGCTGTGAAAGGCTTCAAGGAGGATTTCATGCAAACTGGAAGCGTTGTTCAGGGTTTATGTTGTATTTGATACATGTTTGATTCTTTTGTATTGATTTAATAATGTTGTGTTGCTTTGTTAATAAAAAGACTATGTTGATGAATTGTGTAATGAGAAGGCCAAATTAGATTATATTTTTCACTCCCAAGAATGAAGTTGGCCTAACGTCATTCTAAATTATAATCCTTTCTTATCTGAAAGAATTGTGTAGTGATAATGCATTTTGTTTTTCAAAAAGGTCGTTTATTTGTTTACTTGTGATGATTAGGTTGATAGCTCCTTTCATGTTCTTTTTTCTCGCAACTCTTATTTTGTTCGTTAGACCTGAATGGGGTTTAAAAAAAATTCTTCACCAGAAGAAGGATTTAGTTCTATTATCTGACACATGGCCAAGAACATCTTCCGTTGTATTCATTCATTTAACAGTACATAAACTACCTACATTCCTACATTTCAAATTGATTTACAAAATGAAACTGCTACTAAAAACCAGAAAGGCTTGCAGCCCCTGCACACAGGTAGAATGTGAAAGCTGAAGCGCTAGGAGAGAGATGCAGTTCGTGACCTGATCTTGCATTTTCAGTATCATGCTCATGCAGTCCTTTTTCAGATTGTCATGCCATGCTCTAAAAGCGTCTGATTGATGGTTTAGATTCAGATTGTTGGTGGAAAATTTTGAGTGCGAAGAGTTGAAGTTGAAAATTTGTGAAATTGTTGTTTCATAGCATAGAAATTTCATGCAGGTAGGTTTGTACTTTGTTGAAATTGTGTTTTTGGTATGTTTTGCATGTAAATGTGTATTATGGTTGGTGTTTGAGTTGAAGCAAGAAGTTTTTGATATATGTGGAATGTGGTTTGATGTACATAGAAGCATAGATATGTTACATATGTAGCTCCAGTGTAAAATCCTTAAATTTTCAATTTTTTTCTGATGAATACAGTCTGAGTCTATTCTTAGTTCCATATAATTATAATTTCTAAAATCATCATAAAGCAGCGTATATAGTGCAAATTAGCTGGACTACTATAAGAAACTACTTGTCATCACTCATGACCTTAGTACATTAAACAAACTTAAAACGGTGCCTCATTAGTAAAAAGTTTACTAATCCTTATATCCACTTATCCTTGCAAATCAAAGGTATCTAAAGCTAGGTTACTTGTTTAGCTTTGGTACAAGTAAAATTATCATATATAAAGAAAATTGTTTAAGGATTCAAGTCTCCTTGTCAGCCTTTAGTTAGTTGGACAACTAAACAACCTTGTAAATAAGCAGACATATAACTGCTCGACACCCTCGAAATCTTCCGAGTAGAATGTACTGTGTATAAAACATACTTGAAGTTTGATTTGTCAGAGCATCTTGGATGGTTGCCGCCCTTAATTTTGTCACATTATTAAAATTGTCATTATATTTTATTCTTTCTCTTTACAGGTGTTCATTTCAATTAAAACACACAAATTTTGTACACTAAACATTTTCCTTTTAAAATATCAACTACACTAATTTAACAAAACAAACGCTTAAAAAATATAATTAAAAAATAATATTTTTATGCACCATTGGTACAATGAATAAAATTGACATTCTAATTTATTTGACATTCCAAGTTGACACCCCAATAACATCCCCCAACTTAAATGAAATGTTAACAAGGGTGTTATGACACTTGAAGTAGGCATCCTTGGAATTGCTTATCCTTCATTGAAATTGTTCTAAGAGCATTTTTAATGGGGTGCCCACCAAGATTGTCAATAATGTCAAATCATTCAAAATATTAATATATTATTTTCTTTTTCTTCATTAGTATTTTTTGCACTTTTCTTACAAAAAAAAATGCTTCAATATTTAGCACTTAACATTATCAATTTAGTCATACAAAGCATAAATTAAGGTTTAGATAAAAGGATATATGTATTTAGCGGGGGATGTAACCCTTTTTTTTAATTTTGGGAGGGTGTTGAGTGTCAAAAGTTGATTATTTTAATTGACACCCTTAAGTCTTCAAATGATAATAAATAAGAATGTTATGTCACATTGTACCGCGAGAAATGTTAAGTTCCCAAAAACTATTCCCGAAACAGTTCATGAATGATGAATTGTAATCATAATATTGAATATTTACTTATAAATGAAGTGGACTCTCGTATATTAATATGAATTTCAAAAATAAAAATATGACATATGTCATTTCAGAAAAAATTTAAAAGAAAATTTGAATACATAATATTACTCTTATGCTGCGTAATATTTTGAAATTATTTTTGTTACCTTCGTTATAAATGCACCGAGAGACATGTCTTTTATACTTCTTTTGGCAAAGCTTTGGTTTAGGAGAAATGAAGTACCGGAGTTCTAGCCACCACTTTTCCATTATTCGACCTTCATCCATCAATCGATCAAACCCCCCTTCACTCTACCATCTCCTCTTTATTTATCTATTATTTTCTCAATAAAACCAAAATCTAATTATTTTTGGGTGAGATCTTGTCGAGTACCTTGTTATCAAGGTTGTTAGTCGTGCCCATATATTTGGGATGTTAGTGTTTTATGTTATGATGTTATTTTATCTTTTGTTGCTGGTTTCGGCCGCTCTGAAAAGGATTTATATGATATTTTTTAAGATCCATAAGGCTTGTATCAGATCTGAGACGGTAGTGGATATCGCAAAAACTCACATTTCACAACAAAAAAGTGTTCATATTTTAGGGTTTTTGTTGCTCTGATATCAATTGATATAATTGATGGTTCAGAATATTGGGCTACAGATGATACCTATGTGAAAGTCAATTGTGTTACTACTAATTTCAGAATTGATGTAGGTTGGATTACTCGAGATGTCATTGTAATACTTTTTAGATTAAAGAATGTGAATATTCTATGCGTTGAACAATCTGAAAACAAAATAGCTATTTGGTTAGCTCGATTTTTGTTTCACAATCAGGTTCTAGTTGACAATTCGGGGGTTTGTCCCGGCTGGGATTCAATGTTTTAATGAAAATCTTCATTTTGTTCGTAAAAAAAAGAACTGTTTTAAAAAGAAACACTTGGATACACAAGTTTAACTAATCGTGCCTCTAATTTTTCCATGATTCCTAGGAAAATAATGCTAAAAAAGGTTTTAAGAATAATTCTCAAATGCCATATTTGTGTTCTGGAATTATAATTTTACGATAATAATTTGGAGATAATTAATCTTATCAAAATTATTTATATGTGTTAAATAATTCTATCATTTGTTTGTTTGGAAGGATGAATTGTAGGATTGGACTATAATTCTTTAAAAATGTTATCTTATGTTTGGTTTGAGGGTTAGTACTTGAATTTGAAATATAATTTTTTTAATTTTCCAATCATATGTTTATTTGACACGTGATTACAATAAAAGAATTATAATCGTTTACCAAAGAAAAATGACTTGTGAGCGATGATAAAACAATACCGGATGATGTTTTAATTATAGTCAATCCTTCACTCCAACAAAATAAAAAAACATGAAGTATGATAATTTAAAAATTATAATTCTCCAATAAAACAAACAAACACGAAATATGATAATTTACAGAATTATAATTTTTAGATAATTCTTCACTAATTTGTTATAAAACAAATATGAGATTGAGTAATTTAAAAAATTATAATTCAATTTTATCTCCTACTTAACAACATGAAACAAACATGACCCGCGTGTTAACAATCTCTTTCTCTGTGTTTTTAGGGATGGCAAATTAATCCGATTTGACGGATATCCGATCCGAAACCCGAAATTTTAGATTTGGATTTGGATTTCAACGATACCGAACCGATACCCGATCCGAAATCCGATATCCAATCCAAACCCGAAATTCAATTAAAACCCAACACATGTATTATAGATTATATGTAATATTTTAGATGTAATACATATAAGTTACATATAGTTATTGTATTATTTGAGTAATAGTAGATTATTATCAAGATTGTCGATACTTATTTAGTGAATTATAACTTTTTATTTCAAAATCAGCTTTTATTATGTAAGATGTACTTTATATATATATTTATAAAAAAAACTATTTTGCGATGAAATTCTAAATATTATGTTATCAACATATCTTAGATATTACCCGCAATAATATGTTTAACTACTTATTAGTTAATATATTTCAATGTTAGCTATTATATAAATGTAATTAATAGGATTTGTATGTATAAATAATATTAAACATGACTACATTATTCATAATTTTATATACCCGAAAAATACTCGATCTAATCCGAAACCCGACGGATTTGGATTTGGATAACCCCAAAATATTTGGATTTGGATTTACAATACCCGATCTGAACCCTACCCGTTGCCATCCTTGTTCGTTTTCTTTTTTTTTTATATAAATTTACTTATATAAAATTATAATCACTACTATTTTTTTGATAGCCTGTGCGAAATACGAGCCAAATTAATTTATTTAAATAATTTTTAAAAATCATAATAGAATAACTGCCATGTCAAAATTTATAATTTTTTCTCAAAAAACCAAACCCAAACTATTTTTTGAAAATGAAACGTGGATTGTAAAGGAATCCAGCACTCGGTTGAAGACCAAAACATGCATTTAGGTCATTTTATTTTTTTGCCAAACGATCCTCTGAAATCTATAATGCGTTTTGGGCTCGAATAAGTCGGAAAGGAGTGAATCTAAACATGCACTTAAAGTTATAACCAAATTTAAAAATGAGGGAAATTAAAAAGTTTGATGAAATAGAAAACGTAAAATATATTGAATCAAAAATACATAAGAAAATTAAGAACACAAAGGGGTGAAACAAAAAACAAAAAAACTTAGAAGTATAAAGAAATAAAAATAAAATAAAATCATAAGATGTGCAAAAAAGTTTTCCTTTTATTTTAAAACTCAAACTTTCACTCATGAAAGGCCAAGTATAAGATAACAAAAGTAAAATTAAATTTAAGAGGATCATAAGACATGTAAAAAGTATAAGATATACATAAAAGAATAAAGGGTGTAACCAAAAGTTTTAGTAGAATTAAAGAATATACAAAAGAATTATAAGAAATACATGAATGAATAAGTGAAATCAAAAGTTGATGGTATAAAAAACTGGTAAAACCAAAATATATACATGTGTACCCCTTAAAAATGAGTTTCGCTTAAAAAACTAAACTTAATAGAATCATAAGACATGTAGAAATAAAAGATAATAAAACTAAACTTAATAGAATCATAATACATGTGAAAGTATAATATACATACAAAAAATAAAGGGCGTAACAAATTTTTAGTGAAATTAAAAGACATATTATAAGATATATATGAATGATAAGTGAAACCAAAAATTGGTGATTCCAAAATCGGTGAAATTAAAATAAATGTTTATGTACCACTTAAAAAGAGGTTTTGTTTTATTATTAATTTAACTTACACATAATATAAATATAATGGGCATTAGTGTAGATTAATGCACATACAATTATCGAAAATTATTATTACTAGGAATATTGCCCGTTCCGCTGGACATTAGTAAAAAGAATATTTGGTAGTTTCTAAAGAGAAATTGTGTTTAGTTTGTAATTTGCTATTCATATTTTGATTGGCCCATGTAAAAGTTCAATTTGTTATATAAGTATAACCATGCAAGTGAATTCGTTAACGAAATTGAAATGGTCAGTTAGATAATATTCTGCATTGTCGGGGTAGAGAAAATTTAGAAGATATTTTATCATAGTACATAATAGAAGCGTTCTAGTAGTGCATTTCAAAGTACAAAAGTTGCACTTATTTTCGCAAAGATTTCAATTGTTATCCATGTGCTGCTTTCCTTGTTTCTTTGACACAAGTGGTATTTGGAAATTGAGTTGAGACGGTCCATCCAAGTGATAAGTTAAGTTTGAACTCTGCAAGAAATTGGAATGAATTGAGGTGATAAGTTGTTATACAAAATTTGTAACTTTCATAGTCATGCACCATTGTGTTATTAGTAAATGATAGTGATATTTGTTAAGTTATTAGTATGCTCTACCCTGAGGTAGGTTGATGGGTTTGCCGACGGCTGCATGAGTTCATCTGTTGATGTATTTTCCTACATGTTCATTGTCTCATTGTAGAAACCTTTGACAATATCAGTTGCTTGGTAAGACTGAATCTGCCTCTCGATATTCTGTTTTGCGATCATCAATTTTACTGCATAGTCATGGTTTTCAATACATTTAAGGAGTAATGGGAAATTATTCTCATTCTTCTTCTGCATGAATATGGAAATACAGGGTTAGAGTTAATTCAAACTGGTTTATTAATATTTGAGGAGAAATTGGTTGTACCTCAATTTCTAATTCCTCCACCGTCTTGTTCAACAGTGATCTGATCTCACGATCGCAGAGTAAAATGTCAATCTTACCAGTGTCATCTGAAGCTTCAGCGTATAAGAAGAACCTTTATATTGGATCATGTCAAACTCGGTACATGATCAATAAGTTGGCTAGAAATAAACTCGTAGCTAAAAATTGTTCCCTTTTTTCAGAATATGGCACTCTATGCATACATGGTACACATTTGAAGATATTGTCAACTAACTCAATTTGGCGAAAGCATGATATGCATACATAGATAAACCAAGGGGTGAATTCAAGGACGGTGCAAATTTTGGCTTGACAAACAATTTCTTTCTACAATTGCACGAACATATATTACTTTGTGTAAATAGAATATATTTAAAGAAGTATAGTATATGTATTCATTTGTAACCTTGTGGTAAGTTGAATCCAATTTAAGTATGTCCTCCACCTTTAGAATTTGAAGTCTTTCTTTTTTCTGGCTTGAGAAATCATATTTAGCAAACAGAGGAGTAGTCAACCTGTGTGAAATAGTTTAGAAATCAGTTAAAGGTACATAATTAATGTTCTTAATTTATAAATAATGTTCACAATATTTAATAATATAAACTTTATCCTTACAACTTCCGCATATTGGAAACACTGTGGTGATCATAGTTTAGGTAGAAAGCGGTGGCAGTGGCAATGGATATACATGGTGCATCTGCGATTGCAATAAGTTATAAATGATTGTTTGGACATGTTAAATGTGTGAGTAACAAAGTGCTGTAGGATATTTACCTTTCCATAAACCTATCTTGCATCTTGCAATAATGATAATTATTAGTAGTTGTAAATCCTCCTTCAGTTTTTTGTCCAGTTCTTTTGCGAATGAGTCCCAAAAAGTTACCCTTATACTACATCTACATTTCAAAAATCATTGTGAAATATATATTAATTTGAATAAGAAAACAAACCATAATGAGCATCTTTGTTGCTATTATACCTTCCATCTGTTATGGAGAATAGAATTTTCACTTGTTTCACTCCGTTGCTATTGATGAGCTCTTCTAAAGGTTGTTCTTTTTCTATCACTCCAATGACATCCAAATTTTTTTCAGTGTATAAGCATACTGGAAAAAATCTTATGATGTTAGGATTACATAGTCACGTACCTATGAGATAGGTATTATCATTTTCCATTGGTCTGAGTTCATCCAAATCGTAGAAGTCGAATGTGTTATGTGGAATTAAAGCATCAGTTTCAGATATTTTCTCAACTTTGGTGTAGTTTGTGAACATGATTTGTTTCACACTGTGAATACATTTAAACTTTTTATCACTTTTATAGTTTTTCACAGTGAAGTTGAATATCTTGTAAATATTCCCTACTTCCCAAAGTTTTTTGCATGTCATCTGCTTGAGCTCCAGGAACAAAAGTACGCAATCTATAGTTCTGAAAATTTTGTATAATAAACTTTAAAGTCTTAGTTTCTTAATCAAGTGGAGTAATTAATACATAAAGTTCAAATGTTAAATATAAACGAAGTTCTCTAATTTAAATGGAAGTAAAAACATACCTTGTCATCCGGTAGGAGTAAGTTGAATCCCTTGAATGGTTCTCCTTTTCTTGAAACTACCCTCCATATTCGAATCACCCGGACTTTGATCCTCCAGTTATAGCTACCAGGTGCAACTTCTTTCAAACTGTGACAAACTGTAGTGGACATATTGCTGAAATGTGAGAGAGACTCTGAAATGGATAGTTTGAGTTGGTGATATTTGGTAGGAATGAAGGTGTAATATGGTATAGTAACTTTTTACTTAGGCGGATTTGAAGGAAAATTACAATTTCGTTTTGAAAGTATGGCTTACTTTATCTTTGATGGGAGTTGATGGGAAGTTTACTTTTGTGGCATTGGTTGTAAAAAAAATAGTAGGTGAAGTAGGTTAACCCAGTAGTTGTAGTATTAGACGGCGCTTTGTTCACTATATTAACCATAACACTGTTACCCATCCCATTACATCTCACTTTCTACACATTGAACTGATTTAAAATTGGTTTTAAGGTGGTTGGAATTTCACATGTGGTTAATTGCAAGGAGATCGTAATTTGTTTTCAAATAAGCGAACTTGAATACATTGGCCAACTGAATAAAGTGTTATACAAAAGTAATGGATCAAAGTGCAGAAATGTGAAAGCATTAGTTACAATTCCTTAACAAAAGAGAGTATTCAAAATACGGAATTGATCAAAGTCCATGAAATGAGCACTCAAAATTCTTGTCAGTTGGATGTAATATAGGTTATACGAAAGGTCTTTTAGCCACATTTCTGGAACACCTTCTCAGTTTTGAGAGCTTTCATATTTGTCAGGGTTGTGTTCTCCATTTCCAAATCCTTTTCTTTGTCGGTATTTTTGCGTGCCCTAGTCTTCATACCAGATTTCTTTGTAATCGTAAGCTCGGTTGGGGGGTGATTGTTTCAGCAGCCTACGTTATAATTTTGTCAATATTTCAGCGATGAGTATCATTATACGTGAGACTCATTTCAGAGGAGTTCAACATGATATTGTGGGTAATAAAACTTATATCCGCTCTTTAATTTTGCATGCTTCTGGCGTTTCATACTGAATATCCATTTCCAAAATTGCAGTTGTTTCAATTTCCTGTGAATATATCATGTATCAACTGTGATAATCGTGAATTCATAAATAAAAATGAAAATTTTTAAGAGATATTCGTATTTACGGTTTCATTCATGTTCTGGTTGCTCTGAGCGGAGCTGTCATTGGATGGAGAATTTGGTGTTATCATCTTGCCACCTTTAAGAACTTCAATGGCAGTGTAGATTTTACTTCCTTTCTTCACCTTATCTTCCGTAACAATCAGTGTGACAGTGTATGTTTGCAGCTCAATATCTCTTAGAAGAGAGGGGTAGTTGTTTGGCTAGCCAATGTAATATAAAAGGTTTGAACTAAATTCTTCGGAATGCGAACATGGAAAATGAACAATAATAAAGGGAATTTTACCTGGGTGTCTTCCAAAATTACTTCGAAAACATTTTTTCCGGTAATTCTGCGAACTTCACGGTCTAGGAAGATGATTATGATATCGGCTTTTTTATCAGAGCAAACAGCATGCAGTTGGAACCTATACCAGGTAATTGTAAGTGCTTGATTATTAATGAAATTGTGGCAAATGTTATTGGTAAGGCATTTTCTTACCTCTTGTCTGGGAATGGAATTCTACGCCTGCAACTTGGATATTTGTACCTATCATTGTCAATGACCAACTCCTCTTCACAATTATTACAGACATAAATGTATCATAGATATTTTTCTTCAACATGCCTCACAACGACTTCACACGTGATCTCTTTTTGTAAGGGATTAGTGTTGAAATATATTTTGTTGATAGATTACAAAAGGAATATAAGGTACTAATGTTCAAATCATATCCCAATATATTCTTCAGCCGCATCTTTAATAGCTTGAACAGAAAGGCAGATGTTGTCATTAACCAAGGGATTAACCTCATCGTTCAAGTTATGGTGAAAGAAAGAGACAACCGCCGCTCTAAATTAACACAGGCAAAAATATTTCAACTTTAATTTTTTAAATCATTTTGAATATTTAGACATTTAAGCTATATACATGTTTCAATAACAGCACAACAATGTATTACTTGTGGAGCAGGTCGTTCACAGTTACAAATTAATGAAATCTTGTGAAATTTTAAGAATTGGAGTACCAACCTTGGTATTTATGGGCTTTGGCACATGTAATAACTATGACATTGTTAGCTTCAGTAAGTGTCGTTAGCTCTGCTTCAAATTTCTTAGCAAACTGATCAAAGAATGTTACCTTACGTGTATAGCTGGGGATAAATATATAAAATTAATTTTGTTGGTATATGTCATAAATTTAATGTATTATCAAACATGTTTCTTACCTGCCATCAGTTATTGAGAAGTTTTCTTGAACTTTATTCCCATTCCTTTCATTGATGTACTCTACTATTTCCTCTCCTTGAGTGATGACACCAACTACGTCTTAAAGAAGGAATTGATTCTTTAGTTAACATCTATGGGAAAAAATATGAAATCATTAATGTAGATGTATATAATTATAAATACTTTTATATATAAACAATTTACCACATAGATAACGTGTGTCACTTTCGAACTGTGAAACGTCCATGAGATGAGATAGATCAAAACTATACTCAGGTATGCTCAACCTATATGTTGAGTCTTTCTCCAGTTTTATAAAAGCAGCAAAGTATAAATGCTTTGGATTCCTGAGACATCTACTTGTTTCATGTCCAACATATTCTTTTACAATAAAGTTGGAGATCTTGTAAGTAGCACATTCTTCCAGTTTGTGCTCAAATAGATCTGTATATTGAGCATTAATAAAAGCATGAATCCGGCATTTCTACGGAGAAAATAAAGATACAAATTTACTTTCACAATTTTTATTGATTTGTAGTTATGCAATATAGAATGGTACCGAGTCATCGAAGAACACAAGATTAATCCCCTTGAATTATTGTGTCTCTCGGTTCACTCCTCGCCATATTGCTTGCGTCTTTACCCGAATAGTCCACCTTATTTTTGAATTGTTCAAGTTCATGAGTGGGGTATAATCGTGAAAACTCATTGCACCAACTAACCTTCAAAAATTTAAAGAAATTTGTAAGGATATTTAATGTAATTTATAAGAATACTTACAGATCTGTAATTTAAAGAAGAATACTTACAGATCTGGTTGTGGTATATATATGAAATTTGTTAAAGCTCAAGTGTCCCCAACTACCTCGTTTTCTATTTCCTTATAAATGTATCTACTACCAAAATTATGCCAGAATAACTTTGTGAAATAATGTAATATAATGACCGTAATTTTAAGAATTTTTGCATTGAAGAAATATGGAAAAAAGTAATTAATTTGTGGAAGTCTCAGTTCCCAATAAATAAAAAAGGTATGTGTTTGGGAGAAGCACAGAGAAATTAGTATGACACAAAAGTAATTTTGAATTGGTATGTATTATTAATTTTATTCATTGTTACAGATTTCGGAAATCGGAACTATTCGGTTGAGATACCGATTTACGATTTATCGAACGATTTTAAAAAAATCAGATGATTTATCGGCGATTTATCAGAAATCGGTCCAATCAGACAAATATTTTGACTAATTTTTAATGATTTATCGGCGAATTTTGAAAAATTGGTTGATTTCTATAACAGAAATTTTATTTGAAAATTTGATGAATTTTAAATTTGAAATGCCATTCTTAAAATATTTGTTCTGAAATATCATGCACGAAAATGAAACATATATATATATATATGCATGTCTATATTTCAGTCAGTTCAGGTTTCTTTGTTTTTCTATTATTTGTAGTTTGAAAAAAACATAGGGAAAATGTGACATCAGTGTAGTTTATATGCTTTATATTATTGAGCATAAAGAAAATAATATATGTCTATTTATAATTGAATTTTTTCATAATAAATTGAACCTTTTTCTAGAAAACTTATTTACAACTGCTAAATGAAATACATTAATGTTTGACTTTATAAGTAAAAAGTCATACGCAACTTAATTATTTTATATAATGCAAATATTATGTACGAACACCACAGTGATAAACTTGATTAAGTGTTAAATTGCAATTCTATCGGACTTGAATTATATAAAATGTGGCATTCTAGGCGCAAATGAATGAACGGAATTTTAAAAATTTAAACTAACACTTTTGAAACGGTTGCAATATTATGAAAGTTTAGAAATTATCTCCAACTGGTCGAGTTAGTTGAAAAAATATTACAGCGCTGAACTGTTAATAGTTGAGATGGAGTGGTATTACAAAAGTCTTAACAGTACACTTGTCTTACAAAATAGTAGGAAAAAATTAGTACGTAAACCCAACATTTTACTCCACCAGTAAGGGAAGCTATAGAAAACCTTAAATGACATTCACTTCCCAGAACCTGTAACAATTTTTGTTGATTTAGTTATAATAGTAAACATTTGGTTTTACAGAAGTGATTATGATTGCGGTATATACCTTCGACGAAGAGTATCCAACATGTCACAATTTTCATTCACATACAACTTTGTGGCTGTAGTATTTGAAAGACTGATAAAACCGTTATAATTGTTACGAACAACTTTGCAACTGGACGAGATTATTATAGCAGACCGAACTTTACATTGTTCTAATTCAATTTTGCAAGCTCTAGCAAAATCATCCCATAAACGGATTTGAACTTTTTCCCTGCACGGAAAGGATTTCTTAATTTCGATATATTCATGTTAGTCCAAAAAAAATATGAGGGCACTCACACTGAGTCTGTAATCCATACATCCATGAAACATCCATCTTCACCATTGCTTTTGGTACAACTTTCAATTGATTTGGCAGAGTCAATGATCCCAACAATATCTGCTAAGTTATTTTATTCAAAATTTGATTGTAATTTCAATGTAAAATCAATTATTTAGTAAAATTACTCTTACCAATAAGATATTTGGCGTCAACTTTAAGTTCGTGAATTCTTTTAAGATTAATAAAGTTGAAGATGACATCTGCAATCTCGCAATGGTAACCCGGTAGATGGATAACTTTAGATGCCTGGGATAGATTGATGTGTTTGGAAGAGTCAAAACATTTATTTTCAAAGGTATAAGCTTTCACTCCGAAGTGTTGAATGGCGTAGGTCTGATGATCTACCAACAGTCCCACGAAATGTGCCAACACCGCTGAACATACCCACCCATGCATACGTTGCCCCTAAATAAAATTGAAAGTAAAAATGTCTAAGTAATATATTTGGTAAGTCATGAATAGGTTTAGTGATATATAGAAATAGATAAAAGATTACATATTTGTCCACAAAGATAAGGTTGACACCCTCGAGCAAACCGTTGCGCGGATTATAGTTGTTCCATTTCCTAGAAACTTTCACGATTACTGGAAATTCAATTGTGGGGCTCTCCTCAAGCTCCTCTAGACTGGTATATTCAATGAAGGACATGGTTTCGTAAGTGGAGAAAATAATGAAAGGATTGGGATTAGTTCAAAGGTAATGAATTAGTATGTGTTAGGTGAAGGATGGATGACCACACTGTTGAAAAGCTGTGCTTTCACTTTTTCATAGACTAATACTTGACGTTATAGATAATGGCACGTGAAATGGCAGACGATGTTAATATAATGAATTAATGGAAATATATCGGTATGGTATTTGAAAATACGAATAATCACTACTAATGAAGTACTAACAATTTTCCGACAATATTAGTTGTTTAATAAAAGACATTTCTTTGAAAGAAAGTGATTTTTTTAAAAAATCCAACGGTGTGATCCAAATTATCCTTTACAAGTTTATAATACATAAATATTATATTAAACCCTTTATTTTAGATTTTATATGTAACCATTATCAACTATTTATATTAGATTTTATTTAATATTTAATTTAAAAACAATATTTTTAATATACGTTAAAAATTTAAAACTGATAAACTATTATTTTATTAATACATTCATTTCATTAATTAAGATATTACGCATTATTATCATTCATTAAATAATCATGAATCATTTTCAAAAATAATAAACTAATATATACTATTAAGAAAACTATTATTTTATATTTACGCTAAATTGGGATCAGTAAATAGTGGTTATCCAAATTTGGATCCAAATGTATTCACTGATCCAAATTTGGATCTCTATTTGGATGACAGTTGCAGTTGCAGGAGAATTTGGGATAATATGCCTAAAATTTGAATCTTTGGATCAATGTTGGATATACTCTTAATTCTAAATTTCGTCTTCGCATAATATTTTACTTCACCAAAAAATTGAACTTCGTGTATCTCAATCTATTAAATACGATCCACACTTTATTATATGAATAAAACTAATAGTACCTACAACTCGTTCTACTACATCTCAATAATAGTCTACAGAACCGATCAGATCTTTTAAATAATTGAACTTAACATCATAATGACAGGTTTGATTGTAATTAAATTATAATAGTATAGTTTAATATCGTTACACTTCTTCAAAAGTTCTATAATTTTCAATAATATAATTTAATTTGTACAGTATTTAAGGGTAGGTAATTCTTCAAATTTTAAATTAACTGGCCAACCGAAAATATTGTGAGTTACTATCATGGTCATAGTCATCTATCTTTAATGAGTAAATATGAATCATATTTTCTAAGTGTGGATGTGAATGCAGAATTAGACATTTTTCTCTTGAATTTATCAATATTATACTGAAATTTCTTAATATCATATAAATTTTTGTACGTGATATGATATCATTTCTAAAATTTCAATTCAGAACATAGGGTTCAAATAAATGACTTGAAATGAAGATTTTTTTTAGAATAATCTAATAGCATATACTTGAAGTGAACATAGGGTTTGAAGTGAATTTTAAAAAATGATCAGACACCATTTAATACGCTTATGCTTATAAAACATCTCAAATCAATCGAATTAAGGTTTTTGGTGTAAGTTTTTTTTTACCTATAAAGGTAGAACATTTACCGCATTCAAAGATTAGTAAAATTTAGGCCTTCCCCAAGAGTTTTAATCCAAAAATCCAAATTTGGATAACCGGTTGATCAAAACTCTGATCCAAATTTTGATCCAAATTATCTTTTACAAATTTATAATACATAAATACTATATTAAACCCTTTATTTTAGATTTTATATTTAACCATTATCAACTATTTATATTACATTTTATAGATTATTTAAATTAAAGACAAAAAATTCAATATACGTTAAAAAATTTAGAACCGATAAACTATTATTTTATTAGTACATTCATTTCATTACTTAAGATATTAAACATTATTATCATTCATTAAATAATCATAAATCATTTTTACATATAATAAACTAATATATACTATTAAGAAAACTATTATTTTATATTTGCGCTAACTTGGGATCAGTGAATTGTGGTTATCCAAATTTGGAAAAGAAGTATTCAATGATCCAAATTTGGATCGCTATTTGGATCACTATTGCAGGAAAATTTGGGATAATCTGCCCCAAATTTGAATATTTGGATCACTGTTAGAGATGCTCTTAGTTCTAAATTTGGTCTTCGCAAAATATTTGACTTCACCAAAAGTTTGAACATCGTGTATCTCAATTTAGTAAATACAATCCACTATTTATTATATGAATAAAACTAATAGTACCTACAACCTTTTCTACTACATCTCAATAATAGTCTCTAGAAGCGATAAGATCTTTTAAATAACGGAACTTAATATTGTAATGACATGTTTAATTATAATTTAATTATAATAGTATAGTTTAATATCATTACGCTTCTTGAAGAATTCTATAATTTTCAACTGTATAGTATTTTCTAAGGGCGGGTAATTCTTCAAATTTTAAATTTAGTGGTCAATCGAAAATATTGTGAGTAACTATAATGGTCACAGTCGTCTATTTTTAATGAGTAAATATGAATCATATTTCTAAGTGTAGATCTGAATGCAGAATTAGACATTTTTCTCTCAAGTTTATAAATATTATACTGAAATTTCTTAATATCATATTAATTTTCGTACGTGATATTGTTAGGTCCCAATGTGTTTGTAGAAGGGGGGTTGAATACAAACGTCACCAAATAATCGAATTAAATGCGGAATAAAAAATGTGAAACAAAATTCAAGTTAAATAAAAATATTATTAAACTTGAAAGGTGTTACAACAACTGTATCGATTACAAGGAATTAATCTCAAATTAATTATCACAAATCTAGAATAAATTCGACATGAACTTTTTCAATTTTTGCAATAATTAGAATCAAATGCTAAACGCGATTTGAGATTAAGTTCTAGGGATTTTAATCCGCTAGATTGATACACAAGAACAAGATAAATAATTCTAGTGGTTTGGATTTAACATTAACAAACTAGAAATTGATCTTGAATTTCTGCAGAGAAGATGATTTTATATTTCAAGGCGGTTGCACTTTTGTTCTTGACTTGTGTGTTGGATGATGGATTATTGAAAGAAGGTCTTCTGCTTCTTTTTAATCAACAAACCAATAGAATTGAATTGGCATGACAATCCTATAGCTGGCAAGACTTTCGGTAGGACAATTGAATGAACTAGCAAGATAATCTGAATGAACTAGCATGACAATCAGAATGAATTAGCAAGACAATCAGAATGAACTAGCAAGACAATTATCCTCCTAGAGTAACTTTCGGTATGACAATGGAAAATGGCCTAGCATGACAATCGGTATGACAATCCAGATTGTCATGCTAGTTCATTTCCATTTGTCTTGCTGATTTAAGATTTGAATTTAATCCAATTAAACTTCTGAAAATTCCTAAAATTAATTCAGAATTAATTAATCAATTAATTCAATTAATAAATAAATTATTCTTCGCAGATATAATTTATTTTCTTAATTAAATTAGATGAATTAATTAATTAATAGAGAATTAATTCTAGTCTTGAGCAGCAACCATTCTTCTGCAAATCTTCTGAAAATCACTGAAAATTATGAATCAATTCCACCACTTCAACGTTGACACTCGATGTACTGTCTGGTTCATGAGTGACTAACTTCCGTGACGTTTCTTCATGTCTTGACTCTGACACTTTAATTTTCTTCAGATTAAATCCTTGTAATTAATTGATACTCTGACGAGATCTCTGTCACTTGATTAAATCCACGATCTTGATTTATATCACTGAGGCATGATCAACTTCTTGAACTTCTTCCAGTGAATTACCTCCTCAAGTCTGTAGATGAACCTTGTTTCTGAATCCTTTGACAGATATTACTTTGCGAGATCTCTCTGACGGTAGATCCACTATTTACTTATTACATTCTTATTTGAGTTGAGTTGAATCCTCGAATATACAAATAGGTCTATGACATATGACTTACAATCTCCCCCTATTTGTTTGTTAGACAATAACACACAAATACCTAGAGGATAACTCAACTAACAAATAAGAAAAAGATATAAACAGAAATGCAAAGTAAATAGTAGAAAAGTTCTGGACTAGATTTAACATTTTCCAGATTCCAAGTAGATGTTCCTCTAGACTGAACATATCTTCAAGTAGTTCCATCTTCATTTGTACAACCATATTTCCTGTTGAGAAGCCCATATCTCTTGCTTCTCCCCCTATGAGAATCAACTGATTAAAGAAGATCACCTTCGTTTTACCACCTCTCCCGTACAATAGGATCCGCAGATAAAAACCAATGGTACTCCCCTAACAGCTTCTTCCCTTACTAGGAAATCACCTTGTGTTTACCACCTCTCCCGTACAATAGGATCCGCAGATAAAAACAACAATGGTGTGGTGTAGTGTACATATAGGATCTTTTCTTCCTCCCTGCTATTTCTCCCCCTTAGTTGAGGAATCCTCCAAACTATTACTTAAGCTTTTATCTCCCCCTTAAAGAAGGAATGTATGCCGTCGTCTGAAGGAGTTCTCATATTTCACTTGGTTGGAAAAGAAATAACAAGTAGTTTCTCTTTCTTCCTCACTGTGAGTGTGTGATTGTGTTTTAGTGTACCTCACATGTGTTTCACTCTTCTCTCCACTCGTGTTTACACTCATTCTCACAAGTGTATCACTCTTCTCTCATAGCTCCATAATCCAGCTGTACCTGCAAGGAAAATCACCGTAGCCATCCTTAAGGAGGTCACAGGTGGTGCAATGGGAGTTCACAAATCCCCATCCTTGTTAAACTCGTCAGATGAATCTGAGTCATAATCTACAAGTTGCTAGTTTCCCTTTTAGGATTCCAGATTTGAATTCTGGGAAGGTAAACAATGATCCAACGAATTTAGCATAAAGATCAAAGTTCCCTTCTAATGTCTGTGAAGACATTTCCTTGTGACTTATCAGGTAATATCTGAATCATTGTCAACAAGTTGCCGATCTGCACCTATGTCAGATCCACTATCCGCAGATGCATCCAGGGGATTTAAGCCTGGGGAGGTAGACACTGACCACTGACATATGGCTTTTGGATCAGTATCCTCTCCTAACACCTGTAAAGGCAATTGGTCCACTAACGAACCTTGAACAATCGAATCTGACCTTAAAATGGTCGAAACTCTTGTTTCCGTCAACTCATCCTTTGTGTGTGTAACCTCTCCTTGTGCATCAAGAATTGATTATATTTGAAGTGGTGACACTACATCGGATACCTTGGCCGACAGGCAAAATTCAATAGACTCACCCTGTTGAGAGAATGAATCTAGTAACTGTTTTTGTGCCTTTTCAGCCATTACATCTTTTTGAGAAGATGTATGGGGGCTAGCAGTTGTCTCGGTTTAAATACTACTCATCTATGTAGGAGACAGAGCTACTGGGTTGACTACAGAACCTTCCTTATGTGGTGCACTAAGGCACTATCTCCCTCACGCTCATTCATACTATATTTAGTGGTAAGAGAGTGTTGGTTGGTTCTGTTTCTGTGTTTGTCTTTACAGTCTGGGATAGACGTTGTGGGTTTTCAACCTTATGACTGTCAATGAAAGAAAGTCATTGGAGACTGAACCTGTAACACAGAATATATGGTAATAGAGAGAAAATGATTTACAATAGTGATTTCAAAAGATTTTACATGAAATAAGAAATCACTAATGTAGAAAGAAGTTTAATTTTTATTTTTCACTATGAATGAGTTTTTGATAAAACATTGATCACTTAGGGTAAAGTCTAAGTAATTCTCATTCATGTCAAAAGCTTACAAATATCTGCAACATAATGTTAACAACATATCATTGACCGATACTTGTCAAGTACTTTAGATACTAATTGTTATGTTGCATTAACAATATACCACTGCACATATAAAACAATATGATTGTGCCTAGTGATAAGATAGTTATTAATATGACGACTCTACTTATTCATATAAAATTATAACTTCAGTTAGAGTGCCATACCATGTCCTTGACGATTGCTTGAGCAGTATACTAGTTCATACCAACCTGAAGTGAGACTGTGAAGAAGAGATTGCATAGTCCAATAGATCTGCAGCTGCAAAGTCCATGAACTGTGGTGCATTGACTTCCTCTTTTGACTCACAAACCAGGAGTACACTTGTACACATCTTACTAGAGTACAATTCCAAGTGTAATGTGCAGCAGGTGCCTGATATGTCGTAATATTCTCAAGTTTCGTCACTGGTGCTATATGTTAGATACTGCTTCCTAATAATAACCTAGCACAATATACAAAATTACAATGATAACATTCCCAGCTTGCAAACAGCCATATCCCTCAGATAAACCTTTGCTGTTATCTCCAAAGGTAATCAGGGGGCCAGCTTTCTCAATCCACATTTGATAGCAGGGCTCTATCTCCGGTCATATGTCTTGATGATCCACTGTCAAGAATCCACACTACCGGTTACACCTGTATACTGCCCTGCACTTCAAATGGATTAGACCTTCTTCGGAACCCAAACTTGGTTGGGCCCGGCATACTTGTAGAACTGTCCTTTGTCAGACAAAACAACATTTTTAATTTTAATGGTCTCAACATTCTCAATGACTGAACATTTGACCTTGTAAACAGCCTTAACAAATTTCTGTTTAAGCTTAGGCACAAATGTCTCCTTTCTAGCCTTAGAAGGACTAGTAGTCTTAGACCTATCATGCTTCTTGTTATTCACATGCTGACGAGGAGTAGTCTTATCATTAGACACATGCTTACCATTAAAATAAGCATACATCATATTAAAAGCACAAGACATACAATTAGCAACACTACATGCTTCATGAGAGTGATTAACAGCAGGTAATTTATGCATGGTAGACAGGGAATTATTGTTATCCAACTCATGTGTGTCTGAGTTAGTCTCAGTTGCTTTCACAACTTTGACTGGAACTTTCGACTCACTTGACTTGGAAACAATCTTCTCATTAGCATGATCTTCAGCACGTATTTCTTCATGAATAACAGAAGAGGTCGCATCAAATGGTTCAGCAATTGATGCTTTATAGAGGGGTTCATCAACACCCTTAAGCACATGTGGTACTTCCCTCCCTTTAGCACAAACATGAGGAGGGGACTTTATGCCTAATTCTCCAATAGCAGCATTGTAATCATATCCTATTCCAGATGTTTGATTAACAGCTTGCTTACTGTAGAACTCTTTAGCCTTCGAACAAGAATTGAAGTAGGCTCTAACCTTAGTCTCAAGACCGGTGATCTTGTCTTTGAGAATAATTTCGAGTTTTCTATAACAGTCAACTCTATTCTCTAGAAAAGATACCTGTTCTTTTAATTTGTCTTGATTAATGTGCACAAGTCTTAATTCATTGACCTCTTTCTCAAGGTCTGTGATCTGTAAACTTAACAGTTCATTATCACGACGTGCACAATCTAAGTTACCTCTTAGATGATAAACCATTTCAGCATCAGAAAGTTTTACCTCTATTCTTGACGATGAAGCTTTTCCATCAATAGCCATAAGAGCAAGATTTCCTTCATCTTCATCTTCACTGTCAGTATCATCCCAGCTTCTTCCCTTTGCCAGATAAGCCCTTTCAGAGTTCTTTCTTACTTGCTTTGGCTTCCTACATTCTGTGGCAAAGTGTCCCAACTCATTGCAGTTATAGCATCTGATGGTGCTCCGATCAACCATCCCTGTTTTGTATCCACCACTGCTGGTGTTAAAGGATGAAGATCCACCTTTCTGGAATTTGTTGTAGTTGGACTTGTACTTAAGCTTGGGATTCCTCTTGAATCTGACATGGGAGAATCTCTTGACAATTTGGGCCATTGACTCGTCTTCCAATTGCTCCAGCTCTTCCAAGGAATAAAAATCATCACTTGATTGATTTGTAGTAGGAGGATCATATTCTGCTACTAACTCATTTTCCTCAGCCTTGGAAAACTGTACCATTCTCTCCAATTGTTGAGATTGCTGTTGTTGTTGACCTTCAGCTACAAGTGCAGTAGATGTGCTGACCATTCTATCCTTCCCGTAGACTTCCTTCTGTTGAATCTGCTCCAACTCATAGGTTTTTAACACTCCATAGAGCCTGTCCAAAGAAATCTCACTCAGATCTCTAGCTTCTCTAATGGCAGTGATTCTATGTTCAAGATGAGCTGGCAGTGTTAAAAGGAACTTTTTGTTGACCTCCCTGATTGAATAATACTTTCCATTGATGTTCAGGTTGTTGATCAACGCATTGTACCTCTCAAACACTTCAGTAATTCCTTCTCCTGGATTTGATTTGAAATGTTCATATTCAGAGGTTAGGATTTCCAACTTGTTCTCCCTAACTTCCTCTGTGCCTTCATTAATCACCTCAATAGTTTCTCACATGTGTTTGGAATTTTTACAGTTCATCACATGTCTGTTCATCAAGGGATCAAGGGAATCAATTAATATTAATTGAAGGCTGGCATCCAAGGAGGCTTCTTCCTTCTCAGCAGGAGTAAAATCTTCAGGCTCTTTTGGATAGGTTCTAGCTTCAGTAGTCACCACACCATCTATTATTACCTCCGGTTCAATAATCATCGGAGTTTTTATACCCTTCTTTAACAAGTTTGAATATTTGGGATTTGCAACTTGTAAAAATAATAGCATCTTCTTCTTCCACATGATATAATTCTCTTTATCAAATTGTGGAATTTTAACGGTTCCAACTTTATGTGAAGTCATTATGAATTTTTGAATGAATAAAAATTCAAAGAGTTGAAAAATCACAAAAGTCTAGGATCTTGATTTGTTCGTTAATCAGAAGGCTCTGATACCAATTGTTAGGTCCCAATGTGTTTGTAGAAGGGGGGTTGAATACAAACGTCGCCAAATAATCGAATTAAATGTGGAATAAAAAATGTGAAACAAAATTCAAGTTAAATAAAAATATTATTAAACTTGAAAGGTGTTACAACAACTGTATCGATTACAAGGAATTAATCTCAAATTAATTATCACAAATCTAGAATAAATTCGACATGAACTTTTTCTATTTTTGCAATAATTAGAATCAAATGCTAAACGCGATTTGAGATTAAGTTCTAGGGATTTTAATCCGCTAGATTGATACACAAGAACAAGATAAATAATTCTAGTGGTTTGGATTTAACATTAACAAACTAGAAATTGATCTTGAATTTCTGCAGAGAAGATGATTTTATATTTCAAGGCGGCTGCACTTTTGTTCTTGACTTGTGTGTTGGATGATGGATTATTGAAAGAAGGTCTTCTGCTTCTTTTTAATCAACAAACCAATAGAATTGAATTGGCATGACAATCATATAGCTGGCAAGACTTTCGGTAGGACAATTGAATGAACTAGCAAGATAATCTGAATGAACTAGCATGACAATCAGAATGAATTAGCAAGACAATCAGAATGAACTAGCAAGACAATTATCCTCCTAGAGTAACTTTCGGTATGACAATGGAAAATGGCCTAGCATGACAATCGGTATGACAATCCAGATTGTCATGCTAGTTCATTTCCATTTGTCTTGCTGATTTAAGATTTGAATTTAATCCAATTAAACTTCTGAAAATTCCTAAAATTAATTCAGAATTAATTAATCAATTAATTCAATTAATAAATAAATTATTCTTCGCAGATATAATTTATTTTCTTAATTAAATTAGATGAATTAATTAATTAATAGAGAATTAATTCTAGTCTTGAGCAACAACCATTCTTCTGCAAATCTTCTGAAAATCACTGAAAATTATGAATCAATTCCACCACTTCAACGTTGACACTCGATGTACTGTCTGGTTCATGAGTGACTAACTTCCGTGACGTTTCTTCATGTCTTGACTCTGACACTTTGATTTTCTTCAGATTAAATCCTTGTAATTAATTGATACTCTGACGAGATCTCTGTCACTTGATTAAATCCACGATCTTGATTTATATCACTGAGGCATGATCAACTTCTTGAACTTCTTCCAGTGAATTACCTCCTCAAGTCTGTAGATGAACCTTGTTTCTGAATCCTTTGACAGATATTACTTTGCGAGATCTCTCTGACGGTAGATCCACTATTTACTTATTACATTCTTATTTGAGTTGAGTTGAATCCTCGAATATACAAATAGGTCTATGACATATGACTTACAGATATGATATCATTTCTAAAATTTCAACTCAGAACATAGGGTTCGAATGAATTACTTGAAATGGAGATTTTTTTTTAGAATAATTTAATAGCAGATACTTCTTTGAAATGAAGTGAATTTTAAGAAATGATCAAAAACCATTTAATACGCTTATGCTCTTAAAGCATCTCAAATCAATCGAATTAAGGTTTTTGGTGTAAGTTTTTTTTACCTATAAATGTAGAACATTTACCGCATTCTAAGATTAGTAAAATTTAGGCCTTCCCCAATAGTTTTAATCAAAAAATCCAAATTTGGATAACCGGTTGACCAAAACTCTGATTCAAATTTTTGTAGAACTCCAACGGCGTGATCTAAATTTTGATCCAAATTATCTTTTACAAATTTATAATATAAAAATATTATATTAAACCCTTTATTTTAGATTTTATATTTAACCATATCAACTATTTATATAATATTTTATACATTATTTAAATTAAAAATAAAAATTTTAATATACGTTAAAAAAATTAAAAACTAATCAACTATTATTTTATTAGTAAATTCATTTCATTAGTTGAGATATGAAATATTATTATCATTCATTAAATAATCATAAATCCTTTTTTGGCTAAATACCATTTACAAATTTATAATATAGAAATATTATATTAAACCATTTTTAAACATAACAAACTAATATATACTCATAAGAAAACTATTATTTTATATTTGGATAAGAACTATTCACTGATCCAAATTTGGATATCTATTTGGATAACAGTTGTAGTTGCAGGAGAATTTGGGATAATCTGCCCCAAATTTGAACCTTTGAATCACTGTTGGATATGCTTTTAGTTCTAAATTTCGTTTTCGCAAAATAATTTACTTCACCAGACGCTTTAACATCGTGTATCTCAATTTAGTAAATACAAACCACTCTTTATTATATAAATAAAACTAATAGTACCTAAAACCTATTCTACTACAACTCACTAATAGTCTCTGGAACTGATAAGATCTTTTAAATAATGGAACTTAACACCATACTCACAGGTTTGATTGTAATTAAATTATAATAATATAGTTTAATATCATTACGCTTCTTCAAAAGTTTTATAATGTTCAATAGTATAATTTAATTTGTACGGTATTTTTAAAGGGAAAGTAATTATTCAAATTTTAAAATTAGTGGTCAACTAAAAAAATTGTGACTAACTACAATGGTCACAGTCGTCTATCTTTAATGAGTAAATATGAATCATATTTTCTAAGTATAGATGTGATCCGAATTATCCTTTACAAATTTTTAATACATAAATATTATATTTAACTCATTATTTTAGAATTTATATTTAACCATTATCAACTATTTATATAAGATTTGATAGATTATTTTATCTAATTACAAAATTTTTAATATTTATTAAAAAAATTAAAAACCTGATAAACTATCATTTTATTAATAAATTCATTTCATTAATTAAGAGATTAAACATTATTACGATTCATTAAATAATCATAAATCATTTTTTTGGCTAAATAATCATAAATCATTTTTAAACCTAATATACTAATATATACTAATGAGAAAACTATTATTTTATAGTTGCGCTAAATTTGGAGTAGTGAATACTGGAAATTTGGATAAGTACTATTTACTTATCCAAATTTGGATCTCCATTTGGATCATGTAGAATTTTGGATAACCTGCCTGAATTTATCATTATTATAGTCATAAATTTTAATATAATATTATTTTTCTCTCAAATTTATCAATATTATACTCAAAGTTCTTAATATAATATTATTTTAAGTATGTGATATACTATCTTTTCTAAATTTTCAATTTTAAATTATATTTTGGAAAAACATGAAACTTATTTGAAATTTTCAAATGTTAATAATTGACAGCTCTGTACCACATATACATTTATTGCACTTTCACATTAGGCCACACCTAGGATTATACATGCAGTACGTCCATAACTTTACAGTAAATAAAGGTGCACTAATCAGTCCATAAAATGGAGATTTATGCAAAATATTTTATTTCTCTATTCCAGGAGTATATACACAAATGTATCCAATTTACACCTTTCTTAGGAAGTTAATGGTTTGTGACCGTGCTTTCATCAAAATAATGTTAATTTATGTGTTTTCTTCTACTAAAAGCTTCCCCATGTGCTTGATTTGATATTGTGCATAATTCAACCATACCTTTATCATTGTATTGTAAATATTGAAAATTAAATCCTTATTTCAGCTTTGTTGTGAGTGCGGATGGAAGGATATCCGGGGAGATTCATAATGTCATGTGCAAACTATTTACTTACATTTCATAGATAACATTTAACTATACCATTTATTAGTAAAATGATAGAAAAGATGACATGTAATGTAGTCAAAAATGAAATTGTAATTACCACGTACAACTTTCTTGGCTTCCAATGCGGCCATCAACGTAGTTGGCAGTTGAAAATGTTAATTACAAAAAGGACTAACATCAATGTAAAGGTAAGCATTACACATCGGACCTCATCCAGAAATAGGAAGTGAATTAGGTGAAGAGGAACAAAATATTCTTGACCAAGGTAAAATTATCGGTAAAGTACAAAATTCTTTGGTCTTTTGATATTTCATGGTGAAGTACTGCCCTACAACATTAAAGATATTTAATAAGAAATGGTCATTGAGGGAAAATACCAAAACTACAATACTGGGGCAGGAGCGGAACATGAAAGCTAACGTGACTGGAAAAAGGCACAGTTTGGTAAAGGATGGAGTAGATTCACCAGTGACAACCTCATGCAAATTACTAAACTACTTGGTTTTTCAGTTACACACTTTATTTTTTTCTAAATGAATTATATTGCAAGTACTAAACTACTGTGAAAATACGGCATACCAAAAGGTATTTGAAGTTAACAGCTCCAAATAAGAAAATAGAGAGCAACTTAAAAAAACAACTCAGTAAAGCCCCAAATGAGAAACAGAAATAGAGTGAACTAATATGTTCAAGTACACATGAAATCACTACGCCTACTAAGCTCACAAAATAGAAATTACACATCAAACTATAAACCAACTAAACAGTAGGAACATTACAGAATATCTCCTTGTAAACAACATTATCAGTCTTTCCGGTACTACAACTAGCTTCGTCGTCAACAAAAATGTGCAAACCTTCCGGAGAAGTCACTCGGCTTACAGTAACATAAAACTGGCCGTGTGTAAACACAAAATTGGGTAAATATAACCCTGCTGTCTTTAAAGATTGTCCGTGCGATTTGTTAATCGTCATGGCATAACAGATTTGAATTGGCATTTTGTTTGTGAATAAGTTTGAAGGGTAGTCGACTGTCACTTGGGCAACACTCCATTCTAGGAATGAAATGATGTGTACCAACATTTGAACCACATATAACGTCACACTGGACAACATTCTTCAAACATTTTATGATGATGAGCCTAGTACCATTGCATAATCCAAGGGTCTGATTTAGATTTCTCATTAATATTACGACGACTCCTTTAAGTTTTAACTCATGTTGGGGCATTCCTGGAATACTCAGTGAATTTAAGTACTCAATGGGGAAATTAAGACCCAATTCAGTTTCAGTTCCACCAAAATCCTCAACCCTGTCAACACTGTAGTATGAAATCGCGTCACCTGGAAGTTTATCGAAAATAAGAGAATTAAGATGAGAAACTGTTTAATTTGTTGGAGTGGGAATAGCTCGCTCAATAAGATATTTTGGGAATTGGAAGTTGGTGAGAAACTTTGGATAGATTGCAGCCATCATTTTCTCAAAAGAGTTAGATTGCTCAACATTACAGAACTGAGGTGGAATCTGAACTTCAAACTCGGTACAGGAAGGACCTTCATCCTTAGAAATGTAATTTTAACCTTCACCAATACCTAGTACCCATCGGGAAAATATACTCAATACTTCATTACGTTCATCAGAATTACCTTTGCTAAGACGCATGTTGTGCTTCAAAACAAAGACTTTACATGCAGCCCATAATCTAGACCTGGTAATGTTGGCAGAGACAATATCAGCATGATCTCCGTAGGGTATGACAGGGAGAATTTGTCAAAAATCCCCACCAAGCACCACAATAATTCCACCAAATGGTATATGATAACGTTTTGGTGAACAGCCTTCATCAAATCCCTTAAAGATCTGTCTAAACATTCAAACGCATGACGATGTTGCATTGGTGCTTCATCCCATATAATTAAACTTGTATGTTTCAGAATTCCAGCTGTCTCCGAATTATGACCAATGCCACATAAAGAATAATCATCAATGACAATTGGTATCTTAAATCGTGAATGCGCGTTCCTTCCTCCTAGAATTTAAGTTGCTTCTATTCCTGACGTGGCTACTGACAACACTATTTTTCCTTCAGCTCTAAGTTTGAAAATAAAAGTTCTCCAAAGATACGTTTTACCGCACCCACCACTGCCGTAAACAAAGAAAAGACCATTTTCATTTTTTCCAATAGCATCAAGGACATGATTATGTACTTCCATGTGTTCTTCATTAAGTTTACAATACTGTTATTCCTAGAGGACTAACAATGAGATTTACAGAAGGGGGGTTGAATGTAAATCTCAAAACTTTTTCAGGTTTTGAGAAGTTTATTAAAGCAGTGTGTTCTAGATGAACAAGTGTATGAATTGCTTTGAGCTAATGCAGACAGATATATATTCAAACACAAAATGTAAAGAACACAACAAACTTTAAAAACTTTTCTGGTGGATTTGTTGTTCCACCAGAGATGGTATATTAGAAAATCTGTGTTCAACAATGTTGATCACAGCTGCATCCTAGTACAAACTAGATGAATTTTCTCTCAAGATATTTCTTAACAGCTCTGGAAAATCTCTCTCTAATTACTAGCTTCTTCTTGGTTTATATATTACCAAGTGTACAAGTGAAAAACAATATAAAATTACAATAGTAAAATAAGTTCTTCACTTGCTTCTTTTCCTGTTCACTCCAGTACTTTGTTGACTATTGCATCTTTGTACTAAAGAAGAACGGCTGCTTTTTCTGTTGATCCTGAAATTCGGCTGCCACATCTCAGTTTTCTCTGTCAACCCATGTGCCTCTGTCTGTAGGTACAACTACCACTTATCAACGGCTAATTAGCAGAACATCCGTTGAAGCTTTCATCCGTTAATGACTTCATCCGTTGAAGGATGTTATCCGTTGAAGCTTTCATCCGTTGATGCATTTATCCGTTGATGCTCTCATCCGTTGAAGGATGTTATCCGTTGAAGCTTTAGAGACATCCGTTGAAGCTTAGCTTCTCATCCGTTGAAGGTCTTTAAGTCATCCGTTGATACCACTTCATTTATACAAAATTACAAGGCATGAAATATTTACAATTGGCCTTCCTATCTGCATATCATCTAGTAGTCAACATGACTTATAGTTTCTCTCAACTTCTAAGAATTACATTTTAAATACAGAGACTGAAATATGCTACAATACTAGACTTATTTCTAAGTAAAGCTACACCATCAACGGATAGCCAAAGTGGTCTTATCCGTTGAGGCTACTGACACTAAATTTCTACTTAAGTATTTTGTTAAACATATCATCAAACTAATGCACATATATTCCTAACAATCTCCCCCTATTTATGTCTATAAGAATTGTAGGCATAAATTCAGGGTTAACTTGATGATAACAAAACACTTAACAAATATTTGAATTGAAACTAAGTAGAAATATAAAAGTGCTGCAAAAGTGTATGTACTAGGAGGTAATTGAAGATTTACAGTATTTCCAAGGGTGCTCCTCTAGCCTGAGCAAATCATTATTTTCTTCTTTGTTCCCTGGTTTTCTTTCCTAGCCCTTTGTCATTTTCCTCAAATTGGAGTTGGAGTTGTCTGAAGAATTCAGCTTCATCTTCATCACTGATATCCAACTTAGATTGCATTTCTTTGAGAGTTTCATTGCTGGCAATCTTGAGTTGGTCTTCAAGTCTGAAAAATCTTCTGACTCCTTTGTCATCTCTAAATTCCATCAACCAATGAGGTGATTTGTGAATTTTAGTTCCCCTTTCTTGTATGAGTAAGGTTCTGGGCAAAGCATTTGGTTCCCTCCAAGTCTTCCTTATGTTGGCAATCTTGTTGAGAATTTCAGTCTTGGCTGTTCTGGTAAAGCCAGAATCCTTTTTGATGGCTGAAAAGACTCTGATCAAGGTAGAGTAGCCTTCATTTAGAATCCTGTAGAGAGGCCATGTTCTTTCCCCAGCTCCCTTATATCTGAAAACCAATCTCTCTGGTAGCTGTCTGTAGGCAGCTATTCCCCTTACTTCCTCCAGCTCATCCAGATAGAGATTAATGTCTGAAGCTTCTTTTATGTCACAGATGTGAACATAATCATCTTTAGAAATGGGTGGCTTAGGGTTAGGTTTTTGTTTTTGAGTGAATTTCTTAGAGGTTAGGGGAGGTGTAGATTTAGATTTTCTTTTCTGTTTCTTTGGTAGTGGTAGAGTTGTTAAAAAGGTAGGCAATGTGATGTTGTCCCAATCAATAGGTTCCTCTTTTGGAATGATTGGTTCACCATGGATATTTATAGAGGGATCAGCAACAAAAGGTTTAGGTATGGAAGGTAGTGGTTTAGATATAGATTTGGTATCTTCAGGGTTATCTTCACTCCTTCTGTGTGCCTTGGCCTTTCTTCTGTTTCCCTTCTGCCATTCCTCTCTTTCTTCCATATTTTCACCAAATATGCTCCCAAGAACCTCATCTAAGTTAGCAATCTTTTCTTCACCCCTGACTTCAATTCCTTTCATTTCTTCAACTTGGCTTGACTTTAGCTGTTTTTCAAGCTTTGCTTGTGCTCTTTTGTCAGCCTTGAGTTTTACAGCTTCTTTCTTCAACCTTCTGGTTTCTTCCCTTTTGGCCTTTAGAAATTTGGGATGTCCTTGCATCACACAGATACTCTTTCCCTCTCTATAGATAAAGGCCATGTCCATTCTCTCACCCTTGTCCTTGGTCTCCTTCTTCTTTATGATGCTTGCACTTAGAACTTTGTCTCCATCAGGTTTTGGAAGAGGAAAGTCTACTTCCTGCATCTGAGCAAAGTCTAGGGGATTCTTTGTGGAGTCCATACTGGATCTAGTGTTAGGCTTTAGAACCATAGGTTTTAAATTCTTGAAAGAAGTCTCTCCAACCTTATTTCTCCCTACTGGCTTGAGCTCCATGTTGATTGGTTCAATCTTTGTGCTAAATTTCACAGATGTTGATTTATTTTGTGTAGAACCAAACACCAATTGCAACCTTTCATCAATTCTCCTCCATTGTTCTTTCATTTGTATTTCAGCTGCTGCTAGCTGAATCAAATCAATTCCATCAGGTTTTCCCTTGATTTGAATGATTGGAGAGGTAGTGATGGCAGGAACTAGCACTTTAGATATCTGAATCTTTGTAGAGGGCTCTCCTTCCCCTTCCCTTTTATTCTCCCCCTTTTTGTTATCATCAAGGAGAGGGGTCAAGCCTTGTGCTTTTGCCAGCTGCATTAGGAGATTGGTTTGAGATTGTTGGTTGAGAAGAAGGGTGGCCACAGAATCTTCAATTCCTTGAACTCTGTCTTCCAACTTGGCCAGCCTTTGTTCAGTAACTGATTCCTTTTTCAATCTCGAAACCAAGTCCTGCAAAGTACCATAGGGCATGACTGAATCCAATTTTTCTGAAGTGAAGGATTTCAAGTCAGCAATATCTTTCCTGAGATCATCTAGACTCATATCTTGCTTTACTTTCTGCAACTTCATGAGATGCAGTGAGTCCAGGTGAGCTTGGAGGATAGCCTTGATATTTGCATTTGAAGTGTTCTGAATGGCCTGTTGAATAGTGATGATTTGTTTGACCAAGTGGACATTGAATTCACCTGTTCTATGCTCCTTAGTCAAGGCCCATTCAGGTAGATTAGGAATGGAATTAGGGTCTTCATCTCCCCCTATGTTCATGCTTCCATCAGAAGAAATAGAGTCATCATCATCAGAATTTACTCCAAATTCCTCAGATGGCTCACCAGCTGTAGAAGGCATCCTGTTAATAGCAGCTTTATCCCTTTGAAGAGATTCTGTTGAGTGCACTAGATGTAGTGTCCTCTCTGCCTCCTCATTGTCCTGAGCAGCCAACAGTTGATAGGCTGTCACAGGATGAGTAAAAGTGTCAGCATCCAAGAAAATGTTATCAATTACAGCTTTGTAATGTTGCTGAAATTGTCTTTCCTTTTCAGCATCATCCACAATCATTGACTCATGAGCAATGGCTGGTTCCACCCTTGTATCAACTGTACCTGCTTTTCTCTCTTTTTCTCTATGTTCTTGCATCAGGGGCTCCCCCTGGCTCACACATCTCACTCCCTCACCTTCACCTTCTAAGGTGGTACTCCACTCACTGACTTTTGCCATGCTGGAAGAAATAGCATGCATTTTTGTGCTCTCAATCTCTCCTTTTGCCTGGGAGCAACCCAGCCTCTCACTCAAATTTTCACTCCCTGCCCTCAATCCTAAAAGTGATTGCACAGTATTCATGTCTTCTACACTTGGAATCATTTCAGTTATTTGTGTAGAGACTATCAACGGATGTGGAATATCCGTTGAAGTTGAAACTGTTGTTATCAACGGATAACTGCTGTTAAGCTTATCCGTTGAAGAGCAACCACTTGTCAACGGATGAGTGATATCCGTTGAAGAAGGAAAAGAAGATGAAATTGAAAGTGATATAATTGTTGAATCTGTATAGATTGATTTGATATGTGTTGATACAGATCCTTCAATTATATCTGAAAGAATTTGCGGGTGATCCAACAAATCATCTAAAAGATGATGATCACCTGTATTTGAGTGGGGCTCCTCCCTGAGTTGTAAAGAGGGAGAATCAGGAATTGATGGGAATAACATATCCACATCCAGAGATGGTGAAGAAGTATTTGGTGATTGATGTGTAGTTATTGTGAGAGAATGGGGCTGTGACTCCACATTTATTGGAGTCACATCAAACTGAGTTTGAGAAGGCACAGAGACAGATGGATGTATCTGTGCAGTGTGTGCACCCTGTGTAGAAGATTGGGTTCTAGCCTTCTTCCTTCTAATAAAAGCTTTTGTAGGTGAGTGTTTGGCTTTAGTGTCCCTCCCTCTTTTGTTCTGTGTTCCTGGTTGGGAACTCTTTTCAATAGTAACATCCTTTTGGGAGGATGCTACTAGGGATGTGCTAGAAACCTTTTCAACCACCACAGCTTTTTGAGAAACTGGGGCTTGGCTAGCTTGGGAAGCACTCAACTCTCCTTCCTTATCCTGGGGGTTTCTTTGATGTTCACCCCTCCCCTCACCACTCACACCCTGTTCACTTCCCTCAGGGTTAATGGTTGTTGTTACAACTGTTGTCTTTTGAGAAACAACAGAGGTGGTTTTCTTTGTCTTGGATTTTGAAAGTTTAGATTTGGTGACCTTGGTAGAAATCTGTTGGGACATTGACACAGATTTCATGGCCACACTAGAAGATAAAGAAATAGAGGGGTTGGAAGAAGTAGGAGTTGTAGAAGCAATTACCTCACCTACCTGGGGTGCATTCATGATTGGTAAATATATCAATTGCACACTGCTGTTTAGATCCATTCTCTTCAAGTCTGCAAGAACTCTTTTCTCTTGTGCCCAGCACTTGAGTTTATTATTCTCATTGATTATGACTAAACCTTCATCAACATGGTTAGCCAATAACATAAAGAATCTAGCATAATAGATGTTATTAGGTCTATTAGCTTTGTTACCTAATCTAGTACCTAATTCTAGCATCACATAGTTGCTAAAGTTAAAGTACCTATCAGAAACAAGCATATAGAACATATTAACAAGAGATGAAGTTATGGCATCAAAATTACTAATTTTCCCAGAGAAAACCTTTATGAAGGCATCCCCAAGAAAACTCCATTCTTTCCTAAGGCCTTTTCGTCTAATACCCCCTAAATTAGCAGAGTTAAGAGAGTAACCTATGGAATCTAACATGCTGGATACATCACTATCAGTGTGTGGTGTCATGGCATTGTTCTCAGGTAATTTAAAACATGCTTGTAAGTCATCACAGTTAATACAGTGATTTTTACCTTTGAGAGTGAAGGAGATAGTCATATCCATGGAGTTGAACTCAGCAGTTGTCCAAATCTCCTCAACTACTTCACAGAAAATCGTTGGGGCTTCCAGCATTGCATAGCTAAGTTTACAGTTTTTGATGAAGTCCATCATTTTGTGATAATCTGAGTGGGCTTCATTCTTTTCTACCAGAGCTATGAAATTGTTCTTCTCGTAGATGAACCCAGATTGAGACATAATCTTCACGACTGGTGCCATTGTTGTGAGTAGAAATTGCAGAGAATAACAATCTTGTGAATGTTGATTCATCAAGTGGCTTGGTAAATATGTCAGCAATTTGTTGTTCACTTGGAACAAAATGTAGTTCCACTGTACCATTCATGACATGCTCCCTAATGAAGTGGTACTTGATATCAATGTGCTTGGTCCTTGAGTGCTGTACAGGATTCTCTGTTATGGCTATGGCACTTGTGTTGTCACAAAAGATAGGTATTCTATCAACATGAAGTCCATAATCAAGGAGTTGATTCCTCATCCATAACATTTGAGAACAGCAACTTCCAGCAGCAATGTATTCAGCCTCAGCTGTAGAAGTAGAGACTGAATTTTGCTTTTTGCTAAACCATGATACAAGCTTGTTTCCCAGGAATTGGCAGGAGCCTGTTGTACTTTTCCTGTCTATTTTGCAACCTGCATAGTCTGCATCTGAATAACCAATTAGATCAAAGCCAGATTCTCTAGGATACCAAATTCCTAAATTTGGTGTACCCTTGAGATATCTGAAAATTCTCTTGATAGCAATTAAGTGAGACTCCCTAGGATCAGCTTGAAATCTAGCACACAGACATGTAGCAAACATTATATCTGGTCTGCTAGCAGTTAAATATAAAAGTGAACCAACCATGCCTCTATAACTTGTAATGTCCACAGACCTTTCAGTCTTATTTAATTCAAGTTTGGTGGCAGTGGCCATGGGAGTTTTTGCAGATGAGCATTCCATTAAGTCAAACTTCTTTAAAAGATCATAAATATATTTAGTTTGACTAATGAAAATTCCATCACTAACTTGTTTAACTTGTAAACCAAGAAAATAGGTTAGTTCTCCCATTAGGCTCATTTCATATTTACTTTGCATTAGCTTAGCAAACTTTTTGCAAAGTTTATCATCTATAGAGCCAAATATTATGTCATCTACATATATTTGAACAAGTATACTAGAGCCATTAACATCCCTAAAGAAGAGAGTTTTATCAACAGTACCTCTAGTGAAGTGATTCTCCAAAAGAAATTTTGATAAGGTTTCATACCAGGCTCTAGGTGCTTGCTTCAGTCCATAGAGTGCTTTCAACAGATAATACACATAGTCTGGAAAATTTGGATCTTCAAATCCTGGAGGTTGACTTACATAGACTTCTTCCTCTAATTTCCCATTTAGAAATGCACTCTTGACATCCATTTGATAGACTTTGAAATTGGCATGGGCTGCATGGGCTAGAAATATTCTGATGGCTTCAAGTCTTGCAACAGGAGCATATGTTTCATCAAAATCTATTCCCTCTTGCTGAGAATAGCCTTTAGCAACCAGTCTGGCTTTATTCTTTATGATAATGCCATTTTCATCCATCTTGTTTCTGAATACCCACTTTGTGTCAATAGGACTCTTGTTCTTTGGTTTGGGTACCAGCTTCCAAACTTGGTTTCTCTCAAATTGGTTTAGCTCTTCCTGCATAGCTAATATCCAATCTGGATCCAATAGAGCTTCTTCCACTTTCTTAGGTTCCTCCTGAGATAGAAAACTACTGTACAGACATTCATCTTGAGTAGCTCTTCTTGTTTGCACTTTAGATGATGCATCACCAATGATCAATTCAAAGGGATGATTCTTGGTCCATTTCCTTTGTGGTGGAAGATGTGCTCTAGATGAGGTGGCCTCAGTATTGTCATGATGTGAGACAGAGTGTTGACTAGTTGAAACTCCCCCTGAGTTGTTGGTCCTTTGCAGGGAACTTGGAGTTCTATCAACTGATGATGTAAATCGATTATCCGTTGATGAACTATGATCAACGGATGCTTCATTTTGTACTTCAACGGATGGTGCACTATGTCTTTCAACGGATACTGCATTGCTTCTATCAATGGATGCAGTATTTTGTGCATTATCCAGGGGCATGTTTTGAATCCCTTTTGAAGTGTCATCTCCATCAGTCTCCTCTTCACTATCATCACAATATATCTCAATATTGTCAAATTTGAGTCTCTCATTATGTCCCTCATCTGTTAGTCCATCAATCTTTTTATCATCAAACACAACATGCACAGATTCCATAACAATGTTGGTTCTTAGATTGTAGACCCTATAAGATTTTCCAGCTGAATAACCAACAAATATTCCTTCATCAGCCTTTGCATCAAACTTCCCTTTATGGTCAGATTGATTCCTCAGTATAAAGCATTTACATCCAAAGACATGAAGAAAGTTTAGAGTTGGTTTTCTTCTCTTGAACAACTGATAAGGAGTCATGCCTTTAGCTTGATTGATCAAAGAAATATTCTGAGTGAAGCAGGCACAATTAACAGCTTCAGCCCAGAAATATGTTGGTAACTTTGATTCTTCAAGCATTGTTCTGGCAGCTTCAATTAAAGATCTGTTCTTTCTTTCAACAACCCCATTTTGCTGAGGTGTTCTTGGAGCTGAGAACTCATGCATGATTCCATTTTCTTCACAGAACAGCCTTAATGTCAAATTCTTGAACTCAGTTCCATTGTCACTCCTGATATTTCTAACCTTCAAGTCAGGATGATTGTTGACTTGCCTGATGTGATTGATAATGATTTCACTTGCTTCATCCTTTGATCCAAGAAAACAGACCCATGAGAACTTAGAGAAATCATCTACAATCACTAAGCAGTATCTTTTTCTTGCTATTGACAATACATTGACTGGTCCAAACAAATCCATATGTAGCAGCTGTAATGGTTCATCAATTGTTGTTTCAAGCTTCTTCTGAAATGATGCTTTCCTTTGTTTGCCTTTCTGACAAGCATCACACAGACCATCCCTTGAGAATTCAACAAGAGGAATTCCTCTTACTAAGTCCTTTTTGACTAGATCATTCATTGTTTTGAAATTCAAATGGGATTGCTTCTTGTGCCATAGCCAACTCTCAACTGAACTTGCTTTGCTGAAGAGACAAGTAATAGATTCTGCATCTGTAGAGTTGAAGTCAGCTAAGTACACATTTCCTTTTCTAACTCCAGTTAGAACCACTTTGTTGTCTTCCTTACTAGTGACAACACAGGCTTCAGAATTGAAGGAAACTGTATTCCCTCTATCACATAGTTGACTGATACTCAGTAAGTTGTGCTTGAGACCATCAACTAATGCAACTTCTTCAATGATGACATTCCTTGTTGAAATCAAGCCATATCTCATAGTAAACCCTTTGCTGTCATCTCCAAAGGTTATGCTGGGGCCAGCTCTCTCTTTAAACTCTGTGAGCAGGGAGAAATCTCCAGTCATGTGTCTTGAACAGCCACTGTCCAAGTACCATAGATTTCTTCTATTTTCCTGCACACCACAAAATCAATCAATTTGATTTTGGTACCCAAGTTTCCTTGGGTCCATTCTTGTTAGCCTTTCTCCTAGACTTCATTCCTCCTGCATCTTTAGACTTAGGTGAGTTTGAGTCAACCTTGGTCTTAGATGTGGTTGGTTGAGGTGTAGGGTTAGTCACAACATTATCCATCACATTTATAGAATTATTAGGCATGGATTGTGCATACATGTTATTCCACATTGGCATATTGTATGGCATTTGAGGCATACTGAATGCAGCAAGATAAGGATTGTTAAAATATGGCATGTTTGCAAAATGTGCATAAGGATTTTGTTGAGACATAACAGGCATAGCATGTAGAGGTGATACAGACATGTTAGGCATGGAAGAGGGTACAGTTATGGGAGATTTCTTAATAGATTTACAGTTAGCAGATAGATGATTAACACTACTACAATGCACACAGCTTTTTCTAGGAGCATACTTGTCAGGTGTGTAATTGTTATGTTTGTTAACTCCTACCTTCCCATTTCTGTTGGATTTCCTTTTGGATTCCTTTTTATCCTCAACCATCTTGAGCCTATTGTTTAACTGTTCTAAGGTCATGTGCCCTACATTCACCTTTCTGACATCTTTGGATGTGCTTGCTCCTTCTTTGACAAAGTTCTTTGAAGTTGAACCAAACTTTTTGTTGAGTTTCTTTAGATTTTCTCTTTTAGAAACATCTGCCTGTTTTAATTGAGGAACCTTCAACGGATGTTCCTTTTCTTCCTTCAACGGATAACTTTCATCATCCGTTGATTCCACATCCGTTGACAGTCCATCAATTAATTCCAGTTTCTTTTTATTTTTATCCCAGGCAGTTTCACAGAATGATTCAATTCCTTGGACTTTGGCAATTTGAGCACTTACATCCCTAGATGTTTTCCAGGCTTTAATCACCTCTTGCTCTTTCTCTAATTGATTGGAAAGTATTTCTACTTTCTTAACAGATTCAGCTAGTTCATTTTCAACAGATATACAATGCAATTTGGTTTTCTCTAGGTCAATCAACTTATTTTCTAACACAGTATTTCTATTACTTAAAAACAGATTGTTCTCTTTGATCCTACTATTTTCTTTAGCAAGAGATTTAAGAGACACACGCAAATGATACAATTCAGTAGACATGTCATTGAAAGCATCATTGCACTCTTCTTTAGTAAGCTGTGTTAAATCAGTAGTGATTACCTGATTGCTTGATGAACTAACTTCATTTTCTTCAGAATCAGCCATGAGAGCAAGGTTGACATAATCCACATCTTCATCCTCTTCATCTCCATCAGCTGCCCAGTCCTTTTCTTGAGTGATGAAAGCCCTTTCCTTCTGTTTGAGTAGATCAAAATATTTCTTTTTGTAATCTACTTGTTCAAATTTCTTCTTTTCAGAGGTTGGCTTTCTGCACTCACTTGCAAAGTGTCCACTTATACCACAATTAAAACACTTGAACTTGGATTTGTCCACCATGTTCTTATAGGGTTTAGTGGCTCTAGTGTTTTTCCTGAACTTCATCTTTGCAAATCTCCTGGACAGAAATGCAAGATGCTCATCAATACCATCAGAGTCATCTTGACTGGAGTTGTCTTCATTTTCAGCAACTTGCTCTTTACCCTTGTCTGATTCTGGATTTCTTACACCATCTTTGGAGCTTGATGTAGATCTCACAGTTTCTTTTCTGCATTCTTTCTCATTTTCAGCTACCAATGCAACTGAACCTCCTTTCTTTCTCCCCCTCTCCAATACCTCATCCTGTTCCAACTCTAGTTCATAAGTCTTCAAGATTCCATATAATCTTTCAAGAGTAAAGTCCTTATAATCCTGAGAGTTTCTTAAGGAAACAGTCATGGGTTTCCATTCCTTTGGTAAGGATCTCAAAAATTTAAGATTTGAATCCTTCACCTGGTACACTCTACCATACAGCTTCAGTCCATTCAACAGCTTTTGGAATCTATTAAATGTGTCATTTAAAGATTCATTTTCTTCAAAATGAAAGTACTCATACTGTTGAATGAGAAGCTGCATTTTGTTCTCTTTTACTTGTTCTGTACCTTCACACAGCAACTGAACTGTGTCCCAAACCTCTTTGGCAGTTGAACAATTTATCACATTATCAAACATATCCTTGTCAAGACCATTAAACAAAATGTTCATAGCCTTCTTATCCTTGTGGACTTCTTCTGTGTCTTCCATTGTCCATTCTGCTCTAGGTTTTGGAATGGATTGACCAACAGCAATTGTGGCCGTAGCAACTGTGGCTACTTTGTGGGGAATGTGAGGACCATTCTCAATGCAGTTTACATAACCTTCATCTTGGGAGAGTAGATGAAGGTGCATTTTCACCTTCCAGTGGTGATAACTGTCTTTGTCAAGAACTGGGATCTTTACTCCAATATCCTTCTTACTCATCTTTGTTAGATTCCAAGATCTTTAAACTCTTTGTGTGTCAAGAGCTTGCTCTGATACCAATTGTTATTCCTAGAGGACTAACAATGAGATTTACAGAAGGGGGGTTGAATGTAAATCTCAAAACTTTTTCAGGTTTTGAGAAGTTTATTAAAGCAGTGTGTTCTAGATGAACAAGTGTATGAATTGCTTTGAGCTAATGCAGACAGATATATATTCAAACACAAAATGTAAAGAACACAACAAACTTTAAAAACTTTTCTGGTGGATTTGTTGTTCCACCAGAGATGGTATATTAGAAAATCTGTGTTCAACAATGTTGATCACAGCTGCATCCTAGTACAAACTAGATGAATTTTCTCTCAAGATATTTCTTAACAGCTCTGGAAAATCTCTCTCTAATTACTAGCTTCTTCTTGGTTTATATATTACCAAGTGTACAAGTGAAAAACAATATAAAATTACAATAGTAAAATAAGTTCTTCACTTGCTTCTTTTCCTGTTCACTCCAGTACTTTGTTGACTATTGCATCTTTGTACTAAAGAAGAACGGCTGCTTTTTCTGTTGATCCTGAAATTCGGCTGCCACATCTCAGTTTTCTCTGTCAACCCATGTGCCTCTGTCTGTAGGTACAACTACCACTTATCAACGGCTAATTAGCAGAACATCCGTTGAAGCTTTCATCCGTTAATGACTTCATCCGTTGAAGGATGTTATCCGTTGAAGCTTTCATCCGTTGATGCATTTATCCGTTGATGCTCTCATCCGTTGAAGGATGTTATCCGTTGAAGCTTTAGAGACATCCGTTGAAGCTTAGCTTCTCATCCGTTGAAGGTCTTTAAGTCATCCGTTGATACCACTTCATTTATACAAAATTACAAGGCATGAAATATTTACAATTGGCCTTCCTATCTGCATATCATCTAGTAGTCAACATGACTTATAGTTTCTCTCAACTTCTAAGAATTACATTTTAAATACAGAGACTGAAATATGCTACAATACTAGACTTATTTCTAAGTAAAGCTACACCATCAACGGATAGCCAAAGTGGTCTTATCCGTTGAGGCTACTGACACTAAATTTCTACTTAAGTATTTTGTTAAACATATCATCAAACTAATGCACATATATTCCTAACAAATACAAATCTTTGTATTGAGCTTCCATATCTGCCCTGTCATAACTGGTTTCCTCCATTATCAACATATTCATATCTTGTTCTATGTACATTGATGGAGGCTGAGAAATTTGAGGGGTAGTTTTTTAGAGTCTTGCCCACTGATTTAAGCAAAGAATCAATTTCTGCATAAAAGATGTAAGATTTACTCATAGAACAAATCATACATTTATTTTTTAATTTACAAACACATAAACAGTATGCTAATAAATTATATAAATGAAAAAAAAGGAACCTGTAAGGGCAAAGAAGTTAATTTGTTCCTCCGTCAGATTGAGATCAGGCTTCCCAGATTTTAGTCGTCTTTGAAACAAAATGTCATCACTCATAGAATGACAATGAGTGCTCCACAATGAGTTCAAGTCACTCACTTTACAGTTAACAATAATGTGAACAAATAATTCCCGAATCTGAGGTGCAAATCCACATTTCGAACATTCAGCAATTACTTCATGCCATTCATTGTCATTATCAAGAAATCCATGTTCTTTGCATGCATCTTTAAATGAAGGATACAGAACACCGTTCACTGTTCTTAATGACTCAAATGATGTAGGGCCGCGGATCTTAGAAAGCAACAACGTAAGAACCATATTTCACCAGTACTATGATGTGTATAAACCAATCTACCAATGACCAAACCTTTTTTCCTAACAGTCCAAGTCATTTGCGCATCATTCCAAACATAATTCCTTGGAATCTCATCATATGTGAAATGTCGGGCATTCTCATCTCTCTGATTTAACTGAAAAAAAGCTTCAAGTTTACTGTTTTTAAACCGAGCTCTAGAAGCAACCTTCTCCAATGACTCATTAGCTCTAAATGTACAATTCTTTTGCCCAGGCAAGTAAAATAATAGTCGCTCAACAGCTATTGATTGATGATGTATGTCCAAGCCAAAAATACGGTAGGCAGCTTCACATCCACAAATGTAACGACCATCAAAAAATGCTTGAATTTCATTAACGGTACCATCATTTTGAACGTTCCCTTTAATTTCTACTATAGCCCTGTCATGCCCTTTTAGGCAGTACTTGAACAAATATTTTAAGCTCCGAGCATGACAACATACTTCAATATTAATATGACATTGATATTTAATCAACAACTCTCGATTGTAAGGGACCACCCACTGATTATCTAAATCAGTTTTCCTTACTTTTACAGTATGCCTTGTTTTTCTACGCATGTAAAGGGGAAAACCGGATTCATCAAACATTGTGCGGGGACAATATCTATATAAAAAAATAGGGAAAATGAATTTTTTCGTCATCCAACTTATTGTGTGTTTAGAAACTTACCACTCAACTATAATTTTTTTTATTTTACTCACTAATGTTAGGTTCAGATTTTTTTAGTCACTAACGTTAGGTTCGGATTCGATTATTAGTATTTTGTCAATTTTCTATAGCATTATTAAAATATAGTGATAACCAGTACAAAAAGTATCAAATGTGTCTTATAAGAAAACTTATATCTGTATGAGTTTGCTAGATGCATATGGAGGGGTCGTATAATGTCTGAATTATATACGTATGTTATAGGAAGGACGCATATTGTTTTTAAAAATCTGATCATAACAGATGTATATACATTGTAAACAGACGTATAAAATCAGTTCATATACGTCTTTTACTTTTTAGGTGGGGTACTAAGCTCAAAACCAAAATTATTAGGAAGAGGCATCCCAATCCATACTAAAATTATTGGGAAATAAAAAAAATAAAAAATTCAATATAATCAAATTAGCAAACTGATTACAAAGTACTAAAAAACATTAAAAAAATTACATATCAATATTTTACCAAACGACACTTTACAAAAACCAAATGAAATCACTAATCACAACTCCTTCATGTAACTTTTACTAACCCAAAATCAAAACCATAAATCCATCCACTTTAATAAAATTGTGAATCAAATATATTAATAAACACAAAAATAAAATAATGTTGTAATAATGTGAATTTGGTATTAAATCAAACAACTGTCACAAGATATTTTACTTACAAACATAATTTTATAACTTATTTTTAAGGTTTTTTTTGTATATAAAAATTTAAACTTTAAATTATTATTCAGAAGAATAAAAATTAAAATAATTCATGAAACTACATCTTTTAGGAGCCTTAAAATGTTTGTCAAACTCTTATCACCAAGGTAAACGTTTTGGGGGACATATGGAGTACTATATATAAAGATATAGACATGGATCAAATCATTAAAATATTATAGACTACCACTATATTTTAATAATCCAAAAAAAATGACAAAATGCTAATAATCAAATCTGAACCTAACGTTAGTGACTAAAAACAAATATGAACCTAACATTAGTGAGCAAAAGAAAAAAAATAATAGTTGAATGGTAAGTTCCTAAAAACACGAAAAATTGGGTGACGAAAAAATCCATTTTCCCAAAAAAATATTAGACATTAGGCAAATTTTTTTTTAGAAAATAATCTCTTAGTAAAAAAGTACTTACTTCTATGGAAAGTGTCAGATACAGTTATAATCTTTCATACACGGGGAATTCAGAAACTCGACTCCACGGGGACCATGAATCATAAAAGCTTTCACGGCTGCATAACCAACAGGGTCGAGTAAATGATCAGGAATCTCAGCGGATACGTACTTGTCAACGTTGGACTTCAAATTAATCTTTGAGGTAACATCCAAACAAATAAGCATGTTCACGTGTGGCAAACCCCTTTTTTGAAATTCAACTACATACATTACTGCAATAAGAATTGTAGTTTTCTGTATCATTATATGAACATTTTTAAAATTTATGAAATCTGGTATTAATAAAATCAATTCATAAATTCTGGGTGGAGTTGAAATGTTACCTCCAATGCATTTTCCAAAAAATAATTTTTTCTTTATGTCATCCAACAATTGATTCAGTTTTAATCGAAAAACTCGAGCAATAATATCTGGGTTGTTCTGAGGAGTGCCACCAGGTATTAGCTTCATCATCTGCTGAATTTCGTCCCACATGGAGTTACATGTCATTGTAAGAAATAAGTCAGGGTGACCGACGTGACGGCAAACAGCAAGGGCGTCTTGAAATTTTTGCTGCATGTAACATTTGGAACCAACAAAACCAGCTAGAAGAATAAAACTTTTACCAATTTTAGACGAATCCCCATCGCCAGTTTGTAAGTAATCACAAATGTGGTGGTACAATTCATTCTTAAGTGTTGTCTGGTGAGTTTTAAACCACCATAAACGCGACTGCTCAATAATCGAGAATGAATCCACAACATATTGTTGAAACAATCTACTTGATAAGCGAGGAGTCATGCCTGCATAACATTATAAAAATAATAAGTGTAATTGATTTCTAAACCTACCATGTACACTATATGAAATGCACAGGAACAAATATCGGTACTTTCATTGTGTCGGACTTGAAACTTGTAGCTGTAAAAATCTTTCATCGGGCAGTACTCCTGCTTCTTCTCTTTATCATCTTCTTCTCTGTTATATTTAATATATTTGTGATAGCCATCTTCCCCACAGGGGAATAGTATAGGATACTGCAAAGCCATAAGTTTAGGATGAATGTTCGTTATACGTTCCAGTCCTTTTGTTTTGCTATCAATGATGATGTCCCGAGATGCACACAGATCTTCCAAGTCTCCCACCATTATTGCAGCAACTTCGTCGGATGGACCGACATGAGTTTCTCTACCACTTTCAGATCGACAAACCTTCAAGATTATTCTCAATTCAACAATAGGAGATTCTTCATAACGATCGCGTGCAATACGAAACTTTTGGACCAACTCATTGTTCTCATCGAACATTTGCATCAATCCATCAACAATTTCCTCATTAATCCTATCCCCTTCTTTAACATCGATCTATCGCATTCGATTAGCAAGCTCATTCTCTGTGTCATAGATATAAAGTTGACAAAACTTGGGGGTGTCATAATCATCGGGAATCAAAGCACCAAAAACATGATGGTTCTGTCCGTTTAACCGATAAATGTATGGTCCACCACCATTATTAATTGACGTGTCAACAGTTTCGCTAGTAGATGTGAAACAAAACATACTATTATACAACCTTGAACACTTTTGAAATGCAGGCCCCATTTTTGGATCATTGTATATTTTCCAAAGAAATGAAGGAGTTCGAGGGGCCTTTGGTAGTTTTATTAGGCCTTTACGACAACATATGGAAAACTTCGGAATGCCACGTGTAACATTCTTGTTAACTCTTTCCTCCTTCCACATGAAGGCTTGACAAAACTCACATTTTACGGAAGGTGCTCCCAAGCTAAGATATTCTTTAGGTGCTGCATCAATTGGAAGGTGTCAGACATACAACCAATACAAACTATTACTAAAATATATATATAGTCATAATCCATTCATTCTGGTAGATACCCGTTGTACTGTCACTGTAATATTCTGACTCGCATTCAACAGAACCATCATATTCACAATCATCTGCATATTAAATTCTCGTAATATAAAGTTATTTAATATTCATTCATCGATCAGAGGTCAAATATCGTAAAATTACATTACCATAATCTGCAAGAAACCCATCGTCCATACATTGAAAACCACTACTTTCACCTCCGTCTACATTTAACAAATAGAAGACATATTTAATAGTTTTATAAGATATTACGTCAACATAAGGAAATACTCTCAATAACTTATTTTCATTACCTAGTTGGGAGTAATCAGTGTCATTAAAACTATCATCGGATGTCAATTCATTTGGGAACAACGTCCGATTTAGTCCTGTAACATCAACGTCCAGGTTTACCTTAACCTTGTCTTTGAATGGTTGATGAGCACTGTCAGAATAAAGCAAAGCACTGCCTGTATTCAATAATATCATATTAAGCAAAATATTACAAATTTGAAAGCTTGTGTAATTCAAACAAAATTAAATATTATCATACTATCCACACATGAACTAAATAAGGCTGCAGGAGTGCCACAAATTTTCTCATTTGAATTGAAAGTGCATATTCGCTTTATGGATGCTTCAAATCTATTAAACTTCCCTATTTTATTAACTTTCTGCTTAGAGGAAAAGAGCACACGTCAATATAGAAGAATGAATTGAGTAGCATGATTCCAAAATAATAAAGTTTTTTGTTCTTCTTATAGAATAACTTGATGGTGTAGCAGTTTGGTGCGAATATGTAGCTGATGAAATATCTTGGATAAATGGGTCTTTTCTTTTCAATTCGGAGCTTCCAGCGGCATTCCTGATTTGATTATTACACTGTCTTAAAAATTGGAGAATTTTTTCCATTAATAAAAATTGTATAATACATTAAAGATTTTGTTAAAAAAAGTCTTAAATCAATGGCTACATTCACCTAAGTATCAAGTATGATTACATATACCTTAATGTTTCTTTAAAATGAAGTGAATTTTAATAAATGATCATAAACCATTTAATATGCTTATGCTCTTAAAGCATCTCAAATCAATCGAATTAAGGTTTTTGGTGTAAGTTTTTTTTACCTATAAAGGTAGAACATTTACCGCATTTTAAGATTAGTAAAATTTAGGCCTTCCCCAAGAGTTTTAATCCAAAAATCAAAATTTCGATAACTGGTTGATCAAAACTTTGATCCAAATTTTCGTAGAGCTCGAACGGCGTGATCCAAATTTTGATCCAAATTATCTTTTACAAATTTATAATACAAAAATATTATATTAAACCTTTTATTTTATATTTTATATTTAACCATTATCAATTATTTATATTACATTTTATAGATTATTTAAATTAAAGACAAATAATTGAATATACGTTAAAAAATTAAAGACCGATAAACTATTATTTTATTAGTACATTCATTTCATTAATTAAGATATTAAACATTATTATCATTCATTAAATAATCATAAATCATTTTTCCACATAATAAACTAATATATACTATTAAGAAAAATATTATTTTATATTTGCGCTAAATTAGGATCAGTGAATTGTGATTATCCAAATTTGGAAAAGAATTATTCACTCATCAAAATTTGGATGGCTATTTGGATCACTGTTGCAGGAGAATTTGGGATAATATGCCCCAAATTTGAATATTTGGATCACTGTTAGAGATGCTCTTAGTTCTAAATTTGGTCTTCGCAAAATATTGGACTTCACCAAAAGTTTGAACATCGTGTATCTCAATTGAGTAAATACAATCCACTATTTATTATATGAATAAAACTAATAGTACCTACAACCTTTTCTACTACATCTCAATAATAGTCTCTAGAACCGATAAGATCTTTTAAATAACGGAACTTAATATTGTAATGACAGGTTTAATTGTAATTTAATTATAATAGTATAGTTTAATATCATTACGCTTCTTCAAGAGTTTTATAATTTTCAATTGTATAGTATTTTTTAAGGGTAGGTAATTCTTCAAATTTTAAATTTAGTGGTCAATCAAAAATATTGTGAGTAACTACAATGGTCACAGTCGTCTATCTTTAATGAGTAAATATGAATCATATTTCTAAGTGTAGATGTGAATGCAGAATTAGACATTTTTCTCTCAAATTTATCAATATTATACTGAAATTTCTTAATATCATATTAATTTTTGTACGTGATATGATATCATTTTTAAAATTTCAATTCAGAACATAGGGTTCGAATAAATTACTTGAAATGAATATTTTTTTAGAATAATCTAATAGCAAATACTTCTTTGAAATGAAGTGAATTTTAATAAATGATCAGAAACCATTTAATATGCTTATGCTCTTAAAGCATCTCAAATCAATCGAATTAAGGTTTTTGGTGTAAGTTTTTTTTACCTATAAAGGTAGAACATTTACCGCATTCTAAGATTAGTAAAATTTAGGCCTTCCCCAAGAGTTTTAATCCAAAAATCAAAATTTCGATGACCGGTTTATCAAAACTCTGATCCAAATTTTCGTAGAATTCCAACAGCGTGATCCAAATTATCTTTTACAAATTTATAATACAGAATTATTATATTAAACCTTTTATTTTATATTTTATATTTAACCATTATCAATTATTTATATTACATTTTATAGATTATTTAAATTAAAGACAAAAAATTGAATATACGTTAAAAAATTAAAGACCGATAAACTATTATTTTATTAGTACATTCATTTCATTAATTAAGATATTAAACATTATTATCATTCATTAAATAATCATAAATCATTTTTCCACATAATAAACTAATATATACAATTAAGAAAAATATTATTTTATATTTGCGCTAAATTAGGATCAGTGAATTTTGGTTATCCAAATTTGGAAAAGAAGTATTCGCTCATCCAAATTTGGATCGCTATTCGGATCACTGTTGCATGAGAATTTAGGATAATCTGCCCCAAATTTGAATATTTCGATCACTGTTGGAGAAGCTCTTAGTTCTAAATTTGGCCTTCGCAAAATATATGACTTCGCCAAAAGTTTGAACATCGTGTATCTCAATTTAGTAAATACAAGCCACTATTTATTATATAAATAAAACTAATAGTACCTACAACCTTTTCTACTACATCTCAATAATAGTCTCTAGAACCGATAAGATCTTTAAAATAACGGAACTTAATACTATAATGACAGGTTTAATTGTAATTTAAATATAATAGTATAATTTAATATCATTACGCTTCTTCAAAATTTCTATAATTTTCAATTGTACAGTATTTTCTAAGGTGGATAATTCTTCAAATTTTAAATTTAGTGGTCAATCGAAAACATTGTGGGTAACTACAATGGTCATAGTCGTCTATCTTTAATGAGTAAATATGAACCATATTTTCTAAGTGTAGATGTGAATGCAGAATTAGACATTTTCTCTCGAATTTATCAATATTATACTAAAATTTCTTAATATCATATTAATTTTTGTACGTGATATGATATCATTTCTAAAATTGTTCGAATAAATGACTTGAAATGAAGGATTTTTTTTAGAATAATCTAATAGCATATACTTCTTGAAATGAAGTGAATTTTAAGAAATTTCAGAAACCATTTAATACGCTTAAGCTCTTAAAGCATCTCAAATCAATCGAATTAAGGTCTTTGGTGTAAGTTTTTTTTACCTATAAAGGTAGAACATTTACCGCATTCTAAGATTAGTAAAATTTAGGCCTTCCTCAATAGTTTTAATCCAAAAATCTAAATTTAGATAACCGATTGATCAAAACTCTGATTCAAATTTTTGTAGAACTCCAACGACGTGATCCAAATTTTGATCCAAATTATCTTTTACAAATTTATAATACAGAAATATTATATTAAACCCTTTATTTTAGATTTTATATTTAACCATATCAACTATTTATATTACATTTTATACATTATTTAAATTAAAGACAAAAATTTTAATGTACGTTAAAAAAATTAAAAACTAATCAACTATTATTTTATTAGTAAATTCATTTCATTAGTTGAGATATGAAATATTATTATCATTCATTAAATAATCATAAATCCTTTTTTGGCTAAATATCTTTTACAAATTTATAATACATAAATATTATATTAAACCATTTTTAACCATAATAAACTAATATATACTCATAAGAAAACTATTATTTTATATTTGGATAAGAACTATTCACTAATCCAAATTTGGATCTCTATTTGGATAACAGTTGCAGTTGCAGGAGAATTTGGGATAATCTGCCCCAAATTTGAACCTTTGAATCACTGTTGGAGATACTTTTAGCTCTAAATTTTGTTTTCGCAAAATAATTTACTTCACCAAACGTTTTAACATCATATATCTCAATTTAGTAAATACGAACCACTCTTTATTGTATAAATAAAACTAATAGTACCTAAAACCTATTCTACTACAACACACTAATAGTCTCTAGAACCGATAAGATCTTTTAAATAATGGAACTTAACACCATACTCACAGGTTTGATTATAATTAAATTATAATAATATAGTTTAATATCATTACGCTTCTTCAAAAGTTTTATAATGTTCAATAGTATAATTTAATTTGTACATTATTTTTAAAGGGAAAGTAATTCTTCAAATTTTAAAATTAGGGGTCAACTAAAAAAATTGTGACTAACTACAATGGTCACAGTCGTTTATCTTTAATGAGTAAATATGAATCATATTTTCTAAGTGTAGATGTGATCCAAATTATCTTTTACAAATTTTTAAAACATAAATATTATATTTAACTCATTATTTTAGAATTTGTATTTAACCATTATCAACTATTTATATAAGATTTGATATATTATTTTATTTAATTATAAAAATTTTAATATACATTAAAAAAATTAAAAACCTGATAAACTATCATTTTATTAATAAATTCATTTCATTAATTAAGATATTAAACATTATTACCATTCATTAAATAATCATAAATCATTTTTTTGGCTAAATAATCATAAATCATTTTTAAACCTAATACACTAATATATACTAATGAGAAAACTATTATTTTATATTTGCGCTAAATTTGGATATGTACTATTTACTGATCCAAATTTGGATCACGTAGAATTTTGGGTAACCTGCCCGAATTTATCATTATTATATTCAAAATTCTTAATATAATATTATTTTTCTCTCAAATTTATTAATATTATACTCAAAATTCTTAATATAATATTATTTTAAGTACGTGATATACTATCTTTTCTAAATTTTCAATTTTAAATTATATTTTGAAAAAACATGAAACTTATTTGAAATTTTCAAATGTTAATAATTGACAGCTCTGTACCACATATACATTTATTGCACTTTCACATTAGGCCACACCTAGGATTATACATGCAGTACGTCCATAACTTTACAGTAAATAAAGGTGCACTAATCAGTCCATAAAATGAAGATTTATGCAAAATATTTTATTTCTCTATTCCAGGAGTATATACACAAATGTATCCAATTTACACCTTTCTTAGGAAGTTAATGGTTTGTGACCGTGCTTTCATCAAAATAATGTTAATTTATGTGTTTTCTTCTACTAAAAGCTTCCCCATGTGCTTGATTTGATATTGTGCATAATTCAACCATACCTTTATCATTGTATTGTAAATATTGAAAATTAAATCCTTATTTCAGCTTTGTTGTGAGTGCGGATGGAAGGATATCCGGGGAGATTCATAATGTCATGTGCAAACTATTTACTTACATTTCATAGATAACATTTAACTATACCATTTATTAGTAAAATGATAGAAAAGATGACATGTAATGTAGTCAAAAATGAAATTGTAATTACCACGTACAACTTTCTTGGCTTCCAATGCGGCCATCAACGTAGTTGGCAGTTGAAAATGTTAATTACAAAAAGGACTAACATCAATGTAAAGGTAAGCATTACACATCGGACCTCATCCAGAAATAGGAAGTGAATTAGGTGAAGAGGAACATAATATTCTTGACCAAGGTAAAATTATCGGTAAAGTACAAAATTCTTTGGTCTTTTGATATTTCATGGTGAAGTACTGCCCTACAACATTAAAGATATTTAATAAGAAATGGTCATTGAGGGAAAATACCAAAACTACAATACTGGGGCAGGAGCGGAACATGAAAGCTAACGTGACTGGAAAAAGGCACAGTTTGGTAAAGGATGGAGTAGATTCACCAGTGACAACCTCATGCAAATTACTAAACTACTTGGTTTTTCAGTTACACACTTTATTTTTTTCTAAATGAATTATATTGCAAGTACTAAACTACTGTGAAAATACGGCATACCAAAAGGTATTTGAAGTTAACAGCTCCAAATAAGAAAATAGAGAGCAACTTAAAAAAATAACTCAGTAAAGCCCCAAATGAGAAACAGAAATAGAGTGAACTAATATGTTCAAGTACACATGAAATCACTACGCCTACTAAGCTCACAAAATAGAAATTACACATCAAACTATAAACCAACTAAACAGTAGGAACATTACAGAATATCTCCTTGTAAACAACATTATCAGTCTTTCCGGTACTACAACTAGCTTCGTCGTCAACAAAAATGTGCAAACCTTCCGGAGAAGTCACTCGGCTTACAGTAACATAAAACTGGCCGTGTGTAAACACAAAATTGGGTAAATATAACCCTGCTGTCTTTAAAGATTGTCCGTGCGATTTGTTAATCGTCATGGCATAACAGATTTGAATTGGCATTTTGTTTGTGAATAAGTTTGAAGGGTAGTCGACTGTCACTTGGGCAACACTCCATTCTAGGAATGAAATGATGTGTACCAACATTTGAACCACATATAACGTCACACTGGACAACATTCTTCAAACATTTTATGATGATGAGCCTAGTACCATTGCATAATCCAAGGGTCTGATTTAGATTTCTCATTAATATTACGACGACTCCTTTAAGTTTTAACTCATGTTGGGGCATTCCTGGAATACTCAGTGAATTTAAGTACTCAATGGGGAAATTAAGACCCAATTCAGTTTCAGTTCCACCAAAATCCTCAACCCTGTCAACACTGTAGTATGAAATCGCGTCACCTGGAAGTTTATCGAAAATAAGAGAATTAAGATGAGAAACTGTTTAATTTGTTGGAGTGAGAATAGCTCGCTCAATAAGATATTTTGGGAATTGGAAGTTGGTGAGAAACTTTGGATAGATTGCAGCCATCATTTTCTCAAAAGAGTTAGATTGCTCAACATTACAGAACTGAGGTGGAATCTGAACTTCAAACTCGGTACAGGAAGGACCTTCATCCTTAGAAATGTAATTTTAACCTTCACCAATACCTAGTACCCATCGGGAAAATATACTCAATACTTCATTACGTTCATCAGAATTACCTTTGCTAAGACGCATGTTGTGCTTCAAAACAAAGACTTTACATGCAGCCCATAATCTAGACCTGGTAATGTTGGCAGAGACAATATCAGCATGATCTCCGTAGGGTATGACAGGGAGAATTTGTCAAAAATCCCCACCAAGCACCACAATAATTCCACCAAATGGTATATGATAACGTTTTGGTGAACAGCCTTCATCAAATCCCTTAAAGATCTGTCTAAACATTCAAACGCATGACGATGTTGCATTGGTGCTTCATCCCATATAATTAAACTTGTATGTTTCAGAATTCCAGCTGTCTCCGAATTATGACCAATGCCACATAAAGAATAATCATCAATGACAATTGGTATCTTAAATCGTGAATGCGCGTTCCTTCCTCCTAGAATTTAAGTTGCTTCTATTCCTGACGTGGCTACTGACAACACTATTTTTCCTTCAGCTCTAAGTTTGAAAATAAAAGTTCTCCAAAGATACGTTTTACCGCACCCACCACTGCCGTAAACAAAGAAAAGACCATTTTCATTTTTTCCAATAGCATCAAGGACATGATTATGTACTTCCATGTGTTCTTCATTAAGTTTACAATACAAATCTTTGTATTGAGCTTCCATATCTGCCCTGTCATAACTGGTTTCCTCCATTATCAACATATTCATATCTTGTTCTATGTACATTGATGGAGGCTGAGAAATTTGAGGGGTAGTTTTTTAGAGTCTTGCCCACTGATTTAAGCAAAGAATCAATTTCTGCATAAAAGATGTAAGATTTACTCATAGAACAAATCATACATTTATTTTTTAATTTACAAACACATAAACAGTATGCTAATAAATTATATAAATGAAAAAAAAGGAACCTGTAAGGGCAAAGAAGTTAATTTGTTCCTCCGTCAGATTGAGATCAGGCTTCCCAGATTTTAGTCGTCTTTGAAACAAAATGTCATCACTCATAGAATGACAATGAGTGCTCCACAATGAGTTCAAGTCACTCACTTTACAGTTAACAATAATGTGAACAAATAATTCCCGAATCTGAGGTGCAAATCCACATTTCGAACATTCAGCAATTACTTCATGCCATTCATTGTCATTATCAAGAAATCCATGTTCTTTGCATGCATCTTTAAATGAAGGATACAGAACACCGTTCACTGTTCTTAATGACTCAAATGATGTAGGGCCGCGGATCTTAGAAAGCAACAACGTAAGAACCATATTTCACCAGTACTATGATGTGTATAAACCAATCTACCAATGACCAAACCTTTTTTCCTAACAGTCCAAGTCATTTGCGCATCATTCCAAACATAATTCCTTGGAATCTCATCATATGTGAAATGTCGGGCATTCTCATCTCTCTGATTTAACTGAAAAAAAGCTTCAAGTTTACTGTTTTTTAACCGAGCTCTAGAAGCAACCTTCTCCAATGACTCATTAGCTCTAAATGTACAATTCTTTTGCCCAGGCAAGTAAAATAATAGTCGCTCAACAGCTATTGATTGATGATGTATGTCCAAGCCAAAAATACGGTAGGCAGCTTCACATCCACAAATGTAACGACCATCAAAAAATGCTTGAATTTCATTAACGGTACCATCATTTTGAACATTCCCTTTAATTTCTACTATAGCCCTGTCATGCCCTTTTAGGCAGTACTTGAACAAATATTTTAAGCTCCGAGCATGACAACATACTTCAATATTAATATGACATTGATATTTAATCAACAACTCTCGATTGTAAGGGACCACCCACTGATTATCTAAATCAGTTTTCCTTACTTTTACAGTATGCCTTGTTTTTCTACGCATGTAAAGGGGAAAACCGGATTCATCAAACATTGTGCGGGGACAATATCTATATAAAAAAATAGGGAAAATGAATTTTTTCGTCACCCAACTTATTGTGTGTTTAGAAACTTACCACTCAACTATAATTTTTTTTATTTTACTCACTAATGTTAGGTTCAGATTTTTTTAGTCACTAACGTTAGGTTCGGATTCGATTATTAGTATTTTGTCAATTTTCTATAGCATTATTAAAATATAGTGATAACCAGTACAAAAAGTATCAAATGTGTCTTATAAGAAAACTTATATTTGTATGAGTTTGCTAGATGCATATGGAGGGGTCGTATAATGTCTGAATTATATACGTATGTTATAGGAAGGACGCATATTGTTTTTAAAAATCTGATCATAACAGATGTATATACATTATAAACAGACGTATAAAATCAGTTCATATACGTCTTTTACTTTTTAGGTGGGGTACTAAGCTCAAAACCAAAATTATTAGGAAGAGGCATCCCAATCCATACTAAAATTATTGGGAAATAAAAAAAATAAAAAATTCAATATAATCAAATTAGCAAACTGATTACAAAGTACTAAAAAACATTAAAAAAATTACATATCAATATTTTACCAAACGACACTTTACAAAAACCAAATGAAATCACTAATCACAACTCCTTCATGTAACTTTTACTAACCCAAAATCAAAACCATAAATCCATCCACTTTAATAAAATTGTGAATCAAATATATTAATAAACACAAAAATAAAATAATGTTGTAATAATGTGAATTTGGTATTAAATCAAACAACTGTCACAAGATATTTTACTTACAAACATAATTTTATAACTTATTTTTAAGGTTTTTTTTTGTATATAAAAATTTAAACTTTAAATTATTATTCAGAAGAATAAAAATTAAAATAATTCATGAAACTACATCTTTTAGGAGCCTTAAAATGTTTGTCAAACTCTTATCACCAAGGTAAACGTTTTGGGGGACATATGGAGTACTATATATAAAGATATAGACATGGATCAAATCATTAAAATATTATAGACTACCACTATATTTTAATAATCCAAAAAAAATGACAAAATGCTAATAATCAAATCTGAACCTAACGTTAGTGACTAAAAACAAATATGAACCTAACATTAGTGAGCAAAAGAAAAAAAATAATAGTTGAATGGTAAGTTCCTAAAAACACGAAAAATTGGGTGACGAAAAAATCCATTTTCCCAAAAAAATATTAGACATTAGGCAAATTTTTTTTTAGAAAATAATCTCTTAGTAAAAAAGTACTTACTTCTATGGAAAGTGTCAGATACAGTTATAATCTTTCATACACGGGGAATTCAGAAACTCGACTCCACGGGGACCATGAATCATAAAAGCTTTCACGGCTGCATAACCAACAGGGTCGAGTAAATGATCAGGAATCTCAGCGGATACGTACTTGTCAACGTTGGACTTCAAATTAATCTTTGAGGTAACATCCAAACAAATAAGCATGTTCACGTGTGGCAAACCCCTTTTTTGAAATTCAACTACATACATTACTGCAATAAGAATTGTAGTTTTCTGTATCATTATATGAACATTTTTAAAATTTATGAAATCTGGTATTAATAAAATCAATTCATAAATTCTGGGTGGAGTTGAAATGTTACCTCCAATGCATTTTCCAAAAAATAATTTTTTCTTTATGTCATCCAACAATTGATTCAGTTTTAATCGAAAAACTCGAGCAATAATATCTGGGTTGTTCTGAGGAGTGCCACCAGGTATTAGCTTCATCATCTGCTGAATTTCGTCCCACATGGAGTTACATGTCATTGTAAGAAATAAGTCAGGGTGACCGACGTGACGGCAAACAGCAAGGGCGTCTTGAAATTTTTGCTGCATGTAACATTTGGAACCAACAAAACCAGCTAGAAGAATAAAACTTTTACCAATTTTAGACGAATCCCCATCGCCAGTTTGTAAGTAATCACAAATGTGGTGGTACAATTCATTCTTAAGTGTTGTCTGGTGAGTTTTAAACCACCATAAACGCGACTGCTCAATAATCGAGAATGAATCCACAACATATTGTTGAAACAATCTACTTGATAAGCGAGGAGTCATGCCTGCATAACATTATAAAAATAATAAGTGTAATTGATTTCTAAACCTACCATGTACACTATATGAAATGCACAGGAACAAATATCGGTACTTTCATTGTGTCGGACTTGAAACTTGTAGCTGTAAAAATCTTTCATCGGGCAGTACTCCTGCTTCTTCTCTTTATCATCTTCTTCTCTGTTATATTTAATATATTTGTGATAGCCATCTTCCCCACAGGGGAATAGTATAGGATACTGCAAAGCCATAAGTTTAGGATGAATGTTCGTTATACGTTCCAGTCCTTTTGTTTTGCTATCAATGATGATGTCCCGAGATGCACACAGATCTTCCAAGTCTCCCACCATTATTGCAGCAACTTCGTCGGATGGACCGACATGAGTTTCTCTACCACTTTCAGATCGACAAACCTTCAAGATTATTCTCAATTCAACAACAGGAGATTCTTCATAACGATCGCGTGCAATACGAAACTTTTGGACCAACTCATTGTTCTCATCGAACATTTGCATCAATCCCTCAACAATTTCCTCATTAATCCTATCCCCTTCTTTAACATCGATCTATCGCATTCGATTAGCAAGCTCATTCTCTGTGTCATAGATATAAAGTTGACAAAACTTGGGGGTGTCATCATCATCGGGAATCAAAGCACCAAAAACATGATGGTTCTGTCCGTTTAACCGATAAATGTATGGTCCACCACCATTATTAATTGACGTGTCAACAGTTTCGCTAGTAGATGTGAAACAAAACATACTATTATACAACCTTGAACACTTTTGAAATGCAGGCCCCATTTTTGGATCATTGTATATTTTCCAAAGAAATGAAGGAGTTCGAGGGGCCTTTGGTAGTTTTATTAGGCCTTTACGACAACATATGGAAAACTTCGGAATGCCACGTGTAACATTCTTGTTAACTCTTTCCTCCTTCCACATGAAGGCTTGACAAAACTCACATTTTACGGAAGGTGCTCCCAAGCTAAGATATTCTTTAGGTGCTGCATCAATTGGAAGGTGTCAGACATACAACCAATACAAACTATTACTAAAATATATATATAGTCATAATCCATTCATTCTGGTAGATACCCGTTGTACTGTCACTGTAATATTCTGACTCGCATTCAACAGAACCATCATATTCACAATCATCTGCATATTAAATTCTCGTAATATAAAGTTATTTAATATTCATTCATCGATCAGAGGTCAAATATCGTAAAATTACATTACCATAATCTGCAAGAAACCCATCGTCCATACATTGAAAACCACTACTTTCACCTCCGTCTACATTTAACAAATAGAAGACATATTTAATAGTTTTATAAGATATTACGTCAACATAAGGAAATACTCTCAATAACTTATTTTCATTACCTAGTTGGGAGTAATCAGTGTCATTAAAACTATCATCGGATGTCAATTCATTTGGGAACAACGTCCGATTTAGTCCTGTAACATCAACGTCCAGGTTTACCTTAACCTTGTCTTTGAATGGTTGATGAGCACTGTCAGAATAAAGCAAAGCACTGCCTGTATTCAATAATATCATATTAAGCAAAATATTACAAATTTGAAAGCTTGTGTAATTCAAACAAAATTAAATATTATCATACTATCCACACATGAACTAAATAAGGCTGCAGGAGTGCCACAAATTTTCTCATTTGAATTGAAAGTGCATATTCGCTTTATGGATGCTTCAAATCTATTAAACTTCCCTATTTTATTAACTTTCTGCTTAGAGGAAAAGAGCACACGTCAATATAGAAGAATGAATTGAGTAGCATGATTCCAAAATAATAAAGTTTTTTGTTCTTCTTATAGAATAACTTGATGGTGTAGCAGTTTGGTGCGAATATGTAGCTGATGAAATATCTTGGATAAATGGGTCTTTTCTTTTCAATTCGGAGCTTCCAGCGGCATTCCTGATTTGATTATTACACTGTCTTAAAAATTGGAGAATTTTTTCCATTAATAAAAATTGTATAATACATTAAAGATTTTGTTAAAAAAAGTCTTAAATCAATGGCTACATTCACCTAAGTATCAAGTATGATTACATATACCTTAATGTTTCTTAGGGCTTTGTCGTCATCAAATATCCTGTCATCAATGACTTCCCACGACCGTGGTATCATAAAATCATTTTGGGCACATTTTGGATGTTCAATAATTATAATATGATAGATAATCATTCCGATAAACCACCAATAGAACATATTTTTATGAATAAAATGAGAAATACGGAAAGAAAGACAAGGTTAAAAATGTTCAAAGATGACTTATGAAATTAACACAGGAAATTAAGCTACCTCTTCGTTATTAATGCGATTACCATCATGGTATAACCTTTCGATTATAGCAGGATGTTGCCTCAGAGAAATACGGTCTTTTTCTACAGAGTTAAGTGAAATTTGAGCAAGTGTTGAACGAGGATTTGGAGTCGTCACATCTGCTTGTAAAGTATTGCGCTTTGAACATCCGTTGTCTTCAAATCTTGTATTACCGGAAAGTAAAGGACCTCTCGCAAATGGAAAATAATTTTTAATGGAATTTTTATTCATTAATCATTCGACAACAAATGGATGTTGACTTAACGGCATACACGATGGGTGTCTGCAATTGAAAGCCGACGTTGGTTGGACATAGATGTTTGATTTCGATTGCTGGACATGTATTTAGCACAACTCATGGAAGGAACAAAGTTTTTGAAAAAGAGATACAGAGAAAATTGAGATTCAAGCCTTTTGAATTTTTTTTAGAGTACTACAAATAGGAAATGGTGGGAGGATTTGAATTTTCAGTATTTACAATACAATGATAAAAATATGGTTCAATCATGCATAACATCAAATCAAGCATATAGGGAACCTTTTAGGAATATAAACACATAAATTATTACTATTATTTTAATGAAAGTACGGCCACAAACCATCAGAGAAAGGAAGAAATTGGATACAATATACTTGGGAATACGGAAAAAAGTATATTCATTATCGTATTATCGTATATATACTAATTTCGTTTCATACTTCGGAGGAATATACTACCATTATCGGTAATGTACTGAATAGTAGAAGGCTATAAACATAAAAAGGTTTGAAATGAGAGTTCAGGATTTATTATTTATATATATATACATAAATTATGTTTATATTAGAGATGAGGATTCTCCGTACTCTAAATGATTTTTTTTTGAAGTGAAATGATCTTATATCAACTGTGCTATTCAACTAAATATAAAATTTATTTTTTTCGCACCATAAAAATCATCAATACCCCATTTCTAAATTTTAAATTTAAATTATTAAAACATGATAAAGAGGAAAATATTGAAATATTACCCAACAAATAATGATGGAGTGTTGAATAATTACACACTTTGAATCATAGAAAAAGGGCACGCGTTTAGACAACAAAAGACAATAGTCCTCCTACTCCAACCCCCTTGTCAGACTCAACCCATACCCACCCCTCTCATTTCCCTTCATATAATCATAAAAATTTTCCGACAACTCTCGCCGGAAAAACCAATTTCCGGCATGTCAAATAACCCACCTGACGGTTACTCAGATGACTTCTTGGAACAAATTCTTGCAATCCCATCTTACAATGGCTTGTCAAACCGTGATGGAGCTTCATCAGACACTACTTCTTTGACTCCATCTCATCTCTCCGGCGGTGCTCAACCGCCGTTTTTTCCGTTGGGTTTGAGCTTGGATAATGGCCAGCGTGTATGTTTTCACCACCCCTTTTTACCCTTTTATTTTTACTGCAATGTTTGTAGTTGTTTTAATGTTTTTTTGTAGTTTCTTAATTTTTTTTACTTGGGGTAATAAGGAATTTGAGTAAATGAGTTGAAATGTAATGTGTTTGTGTGTATATGTGTGTTTGGTTTGCAGGAGAGAGGATCGATCAACATGGGGAATTTGTTTCCAGTTTTCGAGCATTTGCAGCCTCACTCTGTTCGCCATGCTGTTCCGCAACTGCACCAGGTTGTACCCCTTATATATATCATTTCCGTAATTGTGATAAAACACGGTAGCACAAATTTGGTCATAAACTATGCGTGTGATGATGAGGCTTAATTTGATTGATATTTTTTGTTGATTTAGTTTATGATTCGGTTTATTCATGGAGAATTTTTCTTAGCCGTATTTTTTTATTGGCATTTTGTATGGTTCTACACTTGTATCCTTGTGCATAATTTTGTGTTACTTAACAACATGGAAAGTTTCAATCGGATATGTGGACTTGAAGAGTTTGACAATGGCAAACTCATACCTTTCCATCGAAATGGTGTGCTAGTCCCGTAAGTTTTTAAGAGTTTCTATTACTAGAGCCGCGTACATATAAGCAAAGGGAAAATTGCAGATGTCGACTAAAATCTTTAACTTGTAATAAGTTATCCTCTCTATCAGTGTTGTGCAGTTTATGCATTGCGATGGTGAAATAAATAGTGGATTATGGATAACATTAAGTATGCACTAATGTCTAAAGTATCAATTAGAAAATTAAATAGCTCTACATTTAATGTGCTGGCATTGTGTTTGTATCAGTCTTATGGTCAGTATAAGCATGTCAGCATAAATGAGCACCATAGTATTGGTTCAGTTATATTTATTTTTTAAATGTTTTAAGCGTTAAAGCATATTGCTAGTTAGCTGTTTAAATGCTAGAGAATCAGAAATAAGACTAGATGCAAAATGTCTGTCCGTCTAGTTCCTTACGCAGTTGATACATAATTAAATTTCTCTTTTGAAAGCCAAATGTATTTGCAATTTGATCAAGTTTGTGGTTAGAGTTTAAAGGTTTTTAAAATTTTCAAAGTCAAACATACACGTAATGTTCTAGTTTTTTACTGACCCTGTTGACATCCATTGACTTGTTGAAAACAAGATATTATTTTGAGATACTGTTGGTCCTATGCCACTCAGCAAAGTGGCTGGACACATGGACCGCATCATGGCTTCCACAAATGTATCTATTATATACCTGTATTTCTAGTTTTCAGTGTGAGCTTGTCGCTTGATTGCACTTGCAACTTTCTTTATTTAGGGTTTTCAAGGACAGACAACTACGAGCACTGCAGTGACGGTGCCGCACCCTCCTAACATGCGCCCAAGGGTACGGGCTCGACGAGGACAAGCTACAGATCCCCATAGTATTGCTGAACGGGTAACAGGAGTACATATCTGCATATATTTTTTTATTCGTTAGGCAACATTTGTTGGGCTTTCTTGCAAAATTCGACAGCCTCAGTTTACTCTGAACATATATATTCTTTTGCAGCTGCGTAGAGAAAGAATTGCTGAGCGGATGAGGGCCTTGCAGGAACTTGTTCCCAGCTGCAACAAGGTTTCTATAGATTTATGCATAAGTGATTAGTATGTATTACTTTTTGTCATCAATCTTGCATATTTATAGTGTCTTGCGATGAAAGATTCCACCTCATTTTTTCTAGATAGAAACCTCTGAAAAATTTAGCATAGATTTTACGAAGCTTACATATTGATATCTTTGTATTAACGTGAGATTTCGAGTCCTAATGAATGTCTTTACTTACGATGATGAATGGGATATAGCAAGCACCAAAACGTGATATGCAATCCTTGACTTGTTTTATTGAATTATAGCTATGTTCTTCTACTTGTATTTTTAAGATGCAGAATTGTAGTGTCATTGGTTGGAGGGATATGATTGCTGTCACCTACATCTTCTCACATATAAGTGTGTTATGTGCGCGCCATAGTTACTGATCTTGATCGACTCAGATGGTTTGATTTATTTTTGAGCTCAAAGTCACCTGAATCATGGTCTAATTCATCTTATATAAATCAAACTTGATATAAGTTGGTATACGACGCCTTAAATGAAGAAAGTAAGATCTGATGTATGTCAGATTCAAAGTATAGCAAGCACAAGGTTGGATAATATCATTGAAATAAAATGTGTGATATATGTGGAGTAAGTACCAATATATATTACATATATGATAAGTAATTTATCAGTTATCACAGTACTATATTTATGTATATATGGCATTTGTGCATATTATACTATGCAGTCATAAGTTAATATCACAGTTGTTCTGTACTCCCTTTATTTTACATATATTAATCCCATTACTTAATATTTGTTTATTTTTGGTTAAAGTCCACTAGTGGGACAATGTGAATTAGTTCTCTCAGAAAAGAATAAAGGATAGGAAATCTACCAGCTGTACAAGAGCCAGAAACTTTTCCCGTGTTAGTATGAGTGCCTTCTTCAAAGATAAAAGTAAAACCTTGCAAGTTAATTCTGAAATATGTGCAACTTTGGTAGTAAGACCATTTACGGAAGTAATGGAGTATTAGTTTGTTTTACGAAATTAATATCTAATCAAAACCCTTTAAGTTTTGGATTAGTATTGATTAAAACTTGTGTGTATACATGGGTGCATAATCTATCCTAGTACTGATTAATCAAATATATTTTCAGTCAGATAAGGCTGCTATGCTGGATGAGATTCTGGATTATGTGAAGTTCTTGAGGCTTCAAGTTAAGGTATAAACTATCCTGAATGTTCAACCTTTTGCTTAAATTGAAAAACTGTGTTAATGTTTATCATCTAATTTAATTGAACTTGAGTTTCGTATTTATTTTAGAAGTTTATATGCCATTATACCAAGTATATCCATAAATTTTTGTATCATTTGTACTCATAGGACATGTACGACTATGATTAGTTTTTTTGCACAAATTGTCCTCAGTACAATCGCGCTTCATGTGCACATAATTTTTTTCTGAGAGTTTTACTGTGATGCAATAGCGATAACTGTGCAAAAAGTTCTTTTTTAATATTATTTAGTTTTTTTTTGTCAAAATGGTTTGTCAAAAACATATTAAGTCTTATATGTTAAGTTGTGAAATTCGTGATCTCGGTTGTTTTGCCATTAGCTCTTACGATGCCAAAAGAACTAATACAGGTCAAGATAAATAGTGTGCTAGCTTCTGTGTGTATATCTTCTCAGTGGCTTTTTTGAATCTTTGGGAATTTGGTTATACTTTATTTTTAACAGGTTCTGAGCATGAGTAGGCTGGGCGGAGCAGGTGCTGTGGCACAGCTTGTGTCAGATGGCCCATTGCAGTCGGTCGAGGTAACGTTTAAGTTCTTAATTACTTCTTCTGATCATATATTTTCCGCATTAGCCATATTTCCTATCTCTTTATTTCAGAGTTTCCTTTATATATGCTTTGATGTTCTTACAATTTTTTAAGGGGGGGATGATTGAAAATGGAGGTGACCGTCCTCTTTGGGAGAACTGGTCTAATGATGACACAGAACAAGAAGTAGCTAAACTCATGGAAGAAGATGTTGGAGCTGCCATGCAATTCCTGCAATCCAAAGCACTTTGTATCATGCCAATCTCACTAGCTTCCCTGATATATCCTGCTAATCAGTCGGACATCTCCAGTGTTAAGCCTGAACCTCCACCTCCGTCGTAGACGTATAGCAAGCTGCACGTGCCTATGACGACTCCTCGACAGCGTTATGTGTCTCATTCTCCTTTACATTAAATCTTATCATATAATCAAGTATTATCTTCTGTTACTTACCGTTTACGCAATGCAATCGAAGTTAGATGCCAGTAATTATTGTGCTTGGCCTCTCCCCGTAATCTTTTTGGTCTACTTCAAGTCGTCTCGAAAAGGTGGTGAAGGGCCAGATTATGAGAAGTTATTTTGGTAAGCTTAACCCTCCATATAATGCTGGAAATGGGGTTTTCTGTGGTGGCCATTGGGATGCCTTCATAAAAATTGTGGACTAGGTTATGAAATATAAATGCTTTAGATGGGGTAAAGAAATGTGTCTTTTGGGAAAGTATTTGCAGAAAGATGATTTGTGCTTGACTTGTATAATTTAGTTAGTGGGATATGTTTCTTGAAAGTAAGAAAGTACTGCTTTTTCTTTGGAATGTTAAATTATTATTAAGTCATGGCCCATATCTATCTGTCTAGGGATCAGCATATGGAAATATGGTGATTATGGGCCTAACTGATTTAGCACTTTTTCCTTTAAATATTGCATTTGTATTATAGTAACACTTGGTATCTGGTAATAAACCAAACTTGCATTATTACAAGCTTTTTCAATATTTTATTAGAGAAAGATGAACTCGTGGGATTTTCGTATATAATCTAAGAACCAAGATCTTCGTGAAATGCAATCATTAACATTTTATTAGATGCCTTTATTTAATTAGGACAATTCTTTAAGCTTGCTATAGTTGTTAGACAAGTCGCATTTCCTTCGCACTGGCATAGCTTTGCCGACATGTCGCATTCTTTTCCCACTGGCATAGCTGTACACAGAAAGCAGATAGATAACGTTACTGCGGTAGTTTTAGGATCCTGAATAGTAGATATCAATGTTCTATACCAATGTATTTCTTAGAGCAGGTAAGCATTAGTTTGGTGAACTAGTTACAACCTTGCATAGTGCATTTTAGATGTCACATTATACACTGTATTCTTGATGCTTGGAATATAGAGCAGGACTAATAATAAATTAAGGACATTTCAGGTTGAAATTTGTCAGAATAGAGCATCTGCAACTGAAAGGCTGTTAGGTTCCATATATAGACATGCTTGATACTGAAAATTTTAAACTTGCTTGACTTGTGATTCTGTGAAGCGTGTTCTTCAGCTTCAAGATGTTTTGTAATTTGACTTCAGGAATAATGTCACAATAAGTCTTTTTGAGCCTTGGCATGCTTAACCCTGTGTTTTGGCTCCAGGGTTTGTTACTCCGTGTCTCTATATCAGCAATTCTGGACTCACTGTTTCTTGTTGCAATGTCATTACCCGTTGAGTCGCTAATATCTGTCGCACAACCAGCTCTCCCCGGGGGCATACAATCCTTGACTAGGCTTTTACCACTAGTATAGGACCAGAGTTTTGAATCTGTCCATGATGCAGATTTTCTATGTGCCAACTCTTTTCTGGACATCGAGTCATCTTGTATTCGAGTTTGGGAGTGCAATTTTCAAATCTATGATTGGCTAATTGCATCAGCTCAACTCCCCCAGGCTCCATCTTAGCTTTTCTGCATATGTATTGATTTCTGTAATTCCAAATACAATCTGAGAGCCAATGCATCACCCTTTTTGCCCTGGCTGAAATGATATGTATAACAAACACCTGGCAATATCAACAACTTCTAAATACGGAGCTACAAGTCGGAGAGTATATATAAGTTTGTAGGATAATGGGCGTATTTGACTTGGGCTTATGAATTATAATCCCTTAATATCTTATCAACTAGTGTAGATTTTATTATTTTTTTATCTTATTTTGATTTTTCATCTTTTTATTAATTTTATTTTTGAAATATATTTTAAATATTAATTAATTAAAAAATCACGAATCAAGATAACTATTTTTAAAAATATATTTTTTTAATTCATTTAAGTAAAAAAATTAAGTTATAAGTAAATTATTAAACACTTACATAAATAATAAGTATTCTATCTACATATACTAATTTTAATTTAAAAGTTATACGGTACCTATTTCTCTTTCCAGATCCTCCTTATCGTAGCTGATTGTAATGAAGACAAATAATATCATAATTTTTATGTAGTCGATTCTGGCAAATGATACTGCGTCGTGTATCACATGATTTAATAAGCAACGTGTCAATACCAAATGTAGATATTTATGCTTCAAGACATATTACTAGACTAATCGTTATTAATATGTTGTTGGTGTTTTCCCCATTATTCTTATCCTCCTCCTGGCCTGTATAAATACCATAAAATCAACAGTAGTCTGTATATAAGCAGACAAATTGAAAAACAAAGAAAGAAATGGTTCTCCTGTTTCATAACTCTCCTCCATGGATTGCCCCAACACCTTTCAACTTCCATCAACTTCATCCTCCTTCCAATGTGTACTCTCTCTCTCTCTCAAATCTCTCTCTCTCTCTCTCTCTCTTCCCCCCTCTCCCTCTAGTGTGGGGGTGTGTGTTATCACTTATCATAGTGTTAGAGTTTAGTAATGTACTAAGTACTGATGTGTTCTTGTTTGAACATATATTGTCTGCATATTGTTCATATTGGTTACTTGTATGATTATGTAGTTCATGTTTGATGATTCTTTAATGTTATTTCAGGCTGTAGCATTCATTAATATTTATAATGAGGGTTTATTTTTTAGTGGATTTGGTTATGTAGTTGTGTTTTGGAGTTGTAATTATTTAGGAAATGTGTGTTAACCAAACCTAGCCAAACATATACACAAGAAGAACCAATAACAATTTTAAACAAATTAAAATTCAATAATATAATTTAGAAAGTGATCGAGACAAACCTTAGTCCATAATATTATTCACACGGGACTTACCTAGGTTTGTATGAATTTTCTTCTTTTATTGGACGCGAATACCCGGATTTTCTTTGAATGTAAGAAGCAATGTAAATTCTTTATGGTTGAAATTGAGAAAGTGAAGTGGGATTAAGAAGATGGATGATTGCATGGGCTTGCGGTAAATAATGGGAGAGAAACATCCCAATCAATCAGTCATCTACCTTTTTCGATATGCAATTCATCAAAATCCTTCTTTACAGTTATTGGCCTCCTCTGGTAAGAGCATTGTATCTTGCATTTAAAATATCCAAATATGCTTGCAACATTGTATAACAGTTGCGTGTTTTGCAAACACAAAAATCCGGCATTGTAAGCACCACAATGTCAGTTACAAAATTCAGATTACATACACCCACCAAATTTAATGTTTGACTGTAGACAAAGGTAAAGGCTTCTTCCGACTTGAATGAATTTCAAATATGAACCAAAGATGATGAAGCTACGAATCTAGAGAGAAAGAGTGAGAGAGAGAGAGAGAGAGATTGATGTAGAGTTGGTGAATTGTGTAAGAGATTTAAGTTAGAAATTTCGTGAGAAGTGAACAAAGAAATGAATTTGAGAGAGGGGGGGGGGAGGGTATTGGAATGTGAGTGAAATTGAATAGATGTACCAATTAGATGAGAATTTTGATCTTTGTTGCAAATGATAACCACATCATCTCCCCGTCTCTGACAACCACTTGGAGGATCCTCATTTAATTGAGGAGTCATTGATTCTTCTGCTGTTTCTATAGCTTGAATCATTCTCCCAATATAATCATCAAGTTGTCTAGCATATTTGATTTTTCCAGTGCTTGGGTTATACATACTGTAGCATGCATCAACAATCCAGTAAGGACCCTGATTTTACATTCTCTGTATCAAACATGAGTAAAAATTATTAATGGTGGTTGCCTAAAACATGCATAGTTTTTCTTTCTGTTCGTGCTATGACATTGTTATCCCCAAATCTTCGATACACTACGACACGGCTCTTTCATAAGCCTTATCATACACTCCTTCACGTTTCCTTAGCCTACAAGTTTCAAACCCGCGTTTCCATTCCTCAACACCAAATACCCTACCCGCGTTTCATAAGCACCAAATGTGTGTTAAATGCAGAAATTTAAATACCCTGTTGAGACCAGTAGAGGAGGAATCCTCAAACTCAAACCCTCGACATTTTATTACCAAGTGTTACATCTACTAGACTACAACTAGGGGTACTCGATAAGTGAAGAGTAGCAACCACTACACTTCAGTCCTAGCGTTAAAAAGGAATAGAATTTGTTCATCCATTATAATCCAATCCAGCTTATACACTTGGTGTTGTGTTAATTATTATACTTTTAAGCTTAACCAACATGCTAGAGGGAAAAAGGGGTAGAGAATCTCAATGATTTGTATTCAAAAGCTTGGCCAAGTCAACTATCACCTTAATATATTATCGTGATAACCAGTTTATATAGCAGCTCTTACACATGAAATTCGCTAGCCTTTTTTTCAATTTTGGAGCTTAGGCTTTGTTGAGTTCAGATCACTGAAATTCCAGTCATCCTAATAGAACGTATTATTTAAAATATATATTTGCTTTTGCAGCTTGTATTTGTGCACCTATCTTTTAAAGCTTCCAAGCGGAGGAAACGAGCCTCACTAAGATTTGAATATTACCTTAAGTTTAACACTGAAATGTGATTATATCTCTATAAAGTTTCAGGAATAAGCCAGGCCGGTATAAACGGAGCCACTCTTCAGCTTTGTACGGGATTGTGCTTGGAAAATTTGGTAATATTTCTGTCATGAAATACTGTACATAAGTATATTTTTATTGTTTAGCATACAATCCTACATCCATTACAAAAAGCGCTGAATACCGAAAGTTAATCAACTCCAACCTACAGGAGTTTTTGCCTTTTCCGAGGTTGGGAAACACAGGGTCTTCCCCATCCTAAGCCTTATAATGGTTTATCTTGTGTTTAGTGCTGGCCCAACCAGATGGTTTAGTTGTCCTCGCCTTTTAGCTCTACAAGAATATTTTGAATTACTTGGGCTACTTGTTCTCATTAAACCCTCAGGAGGGCACAAATTTTATGCCAGTTGTCATTTTTGGGAACAGATCATCATTTTTTAGATGAGATTGTCAGTTTAATGTTCTGTCGTTTGGCTGACATGCTGATGAAGAGTTTAGCACTAAAGACTGCTAAGACAGAAATTAATGAGGAAAATTGAAAGAGAAATGCGGCAATTAAGGCTGCTAAGAATCTCACAACTAATCAGCAATAAAATGCTGCCAAAGAAGATACCAAAACAATTTTAAAGGCCAAGTACAATATTGTGAAATAGGAGAGAAATATGTACTTATTTCTCGTATATGAATTAGAGTTTCAAAGGTATTACATAGCAGAATATAGGAGCCTAAAAGTTAATTATCTATCCTAGAATCATAAACCACAAACTTAGGGCTCTCATTGCCTAGATAAATTTCCACATAACTAATACTCAATATGCAATTACACATTATATACAGCTAATGTACACTTGTAACTTGTAACACCTTTCATCTTTTTCAGGGAAGAGGCGTGTTCGTTCTTTAATTTCTTGTGCCAAGATAGAGCACTCTTCTGGTGTTATAGACAATTTAAGAACCAGGATCCTAGAGATGGATCTTAAAATCCTTTTACAGGTGTGTGTAACTAAATAGTAGCTTAAACATGATACTGAAAGAAGTAGTTTTGAATTATCAAATTATAAGCACCTTTTTATCATAATTTTTTTTAGACTTGCTACAAGCATTTGATCAGATGACAAATTTGCAGGGCCCTCACTCTAAACTCATGATTTTATTCTTGTCGTCTTATTTCTTGGTTGGACTAATGCAAGTAATTACCGGCAATACAATGCATAATGTGGTCCGTGGCTTATTCTTTAATGTGATGTCCACATCAGCAACCACAAGTTTCCATTCAACTTTACCGTTTGCTTGCATATCCAATTCCCTGAACAAGCCCACCCCTCTTCATTTGAATGTAATGTTTCCTTCACTACAAGATATCAGATGGGACGTTTCGAGATTAATATATTTATTCAATATACAACTTGAGAAAAATGTTGGCACGTAAGTAAATTTTCTCTTCATAGTAGATATTCATTTTGCGTAGTACACTACGTGACAGTTACACTACTTAAGATTGTTTGTGGTTTTTAAAAATAGGGAAAATGCAGCATCATATGTATGAGAATTCTTTCAAATTGCAAAGTGCCTGCAATATGTTATATTCTTCTTATATGAGTTTTGGTAATTTGAGTTTCATCCTTTTGCAATCCTACAGTATACTTACAATTATCACTACTCTGTTTACAGTTCCATAGAAAGAATCCCAATTTCCAACTCTGTAAATTTAATTGGTTTATTTCTTACGTGCGTACCTGTAAAGTGGGAGACTTTAAGTAGGTTTATTGGCCTGATAAAATTAAGATATCAGATTATTGTTAAAATTAGGACTTGTTTAAGAAACTTGTAAACTATGTATGCTTTGCTTTAAAATCTCTCCGTTATAAGATATATAATATCATACCCAGACCAAGTTTTGGTTTGGATCCATGGCATTGACATATATATGTTGGCATGCAACCTTTGCATTGATTTCAAATTTTAGTTTGCAAATTTCAAGATTGTCTAAGCTATGATAAAAAGACAGCAGCAGGTGCTTTTCATATACTTTGGAAATGTACAGGGCAGGATGAAGCAGACTATTGATGAAGATTTCTAAATCAATCAATATTTTACATTTTTTTTACTTTTCTGACGAGATGTGAAAGTAGTAGATATAAGAAAATTTTGTTCTTCAGCATAAGTAATTTGGTTCCTTGATAGGACCTTAGGCGGATTCAACCACGTGACAGAGAGAAATGGCAGGGTCTCATAGATTATGTAGATTATAAGGAATTCTCAAAACTCACATGTTTATTAAATTGAATCATTTAACAAAATCGGTGTCCTGTGAGATGCATCACGTTGAAGGAATGAGAACAGAGTTAGCAGCATGTCCCACTGAATTTAGAATATAGGCTATCCCTACGTTTTAAACACATCATATATCAATTTATGTACTTTAAAGTTCTCGTGTCAAAATCCTTAAAAACAGTGGTGTAGAGGTCACATGTTTCTACTTCAGTTGAATATTTTAAGCATCTTAGGGAAGTTTTGTATTGTATATTTCTGCCTGACTGTTGCTCCACTAATTCTTAACTGATTTGAAAATTATGAAGTGTCATTGTTATAATGAATTTTTTCTCAATCTATTTACACACACACGTGAACATGATTAATCATAGTCATCTCTAACCGAATGCAGATTTTTTGTGGTCCTCATTGTAGCCTGCTTCTCATTCATTCTAATAGGAGGTTTTCTCTTTTATAAGATAAGGTAAATGTTATCTTGTTAAACAGTAAAGGTACAGTAACTGTGGGCAGTGTTGGAGTCTTTCCATTGTATTAATCTGAAACGAAAGATTTTGAAGGAGAAAAGAGTAGTTATTTGGAAATAAATTATTTATTTTGGAAAATTGGAGGTCGTTAGCTTGTAAAAGTTTTCTTTATAACTTGAATAGAATTATTTATTAATACAGCTATAAAAACCATTAGTCAATAGTGAATGATATTTAATTTTTTAAGAGCAAGAGGGGGTCAAGACTAAGAAAGTAAGTATGTTAATAATTTGACATCATCATAATCATATTCTGATAATAAAAGTTGAATCAATGATCTTGACAGTCATTTACAAGGCTATTTGGTTATTTTTGAAGTTACTGTGTTTTTTTTCACGGATATCTTTATAATGGCTAATCCAGGGGTTCTAGTGCACAATCTCTGGAGGAATGCTTTTGGGAGGCTTGGGCATGCCTAATATCATCATCCACACACCTGAAAGTGTTATTTCTGCTGATTATTTACTGTATTCACCAAGTTTATTTGTATAAATTATCTAGCTAATATTACTGAAGTGCTTGCTTATGATATGCAGCAACGAACACGTATTGAGCGTGTCATTGGCTTTGTTCTTGCTATATGGGGCATATTATTTTATTCTCGCCTTCTGAGCACAATGACAGAACAGTTAAGGGTAAGCTCTTGAAAGTGGTATTATTTTTTTTGTACCGCAACGATTCTTACTAATTAGCATTTGAACAGAACAATATGCGAAAGCTCCGGGAAGGAGCCCAAGTCCAAGTTATGGAGACTGATCATATAATCATTTGTGGAATTAATAGTCGTCTGACTTTCATACTGAAGCAGCTAGATAGCTACCATGAATTTTCTGTTCGCTTAGGTGCTGCTACGGCTAGGTATAATCCATCTGTTTAGTGATGCATTTAAACTATGATATCTATTACATCCTAGTGTATATGCAGGAAGCAGAAAGTACTTATTATGTCTGATCTCCCAAGGAAGCAAATGGACCAAATTGTTGATAATGTTGCAAAGGATCTCATGCACATTGATGTTTTCACAAAAAGGTATGTGTTAATAATTAATTCAAACTTCAGTAGTTATTTAATACGTTTGCATGCACACCCAAATTTTAGATATTAGGACTTCTTGACTGCCTCTTCTATGTTTTGTTTGGATACCTTTGGTAATGATGCATGAACAAGATATGCTTTGTTCTTTGTACTTTTAAGTAGATTGCGTTCCTATAAGGACTAACACTAGTTCTAGAAATGTATGATATTTCATAAGCATTTTTTGGTTTTTCTGTCTTGTTCTGAAATTATTATCTGTTACTGATATAATATCATTTAGTGGCATCTTCCGAGCCCCATAAATTTAGATTTCGAGAGAGTTAGAACTTTAACTTGGACACTATGTTTATTTGTTGCCATATAAGATGTGTTGTGAATGATCCATTTAACACCTCGAGGTTTTGAGAGAGTTGGTCATCTAACATTATCTTTGCACACTTTATAAATTAATACTCGAATGAATGCATCAATGCTCGACCTTTTACAAGCAAACAGTATAACTAAGATCTGTCTCCTGTATATGAAATGGCAAAAGTAAAATAATCATCCTGTTTTAAAGTAACACTAAAATAAATAGATGATATTTTGAAGAATTTTGGAAAAAGAAAGCGACCTATCCACACCGGATGGATGTTTTCTGTTGGGGTGGGGGGGGAACATAATTTAATATGGGATGTAACTAACTTCTTATCAAGAATTTCATATAGGCATAAACATTCTCTTGGATCGACATCAATATTGTTTATTTTCTATTTTAGGTAGAGATTGCATTGATTGTACCAAAAACACCTTTTAATGTATTGATTAATTAGTTGTTATACTAATTAGTAATAAACTAACGTGCTAATACCTATGTATAGTTTATGTATTGATTAATTAGTTGTTATACTTATTAGTAATAAACTAACGTGCTAATACCTACATATATCGTGTACCTTTGTTGTCAATAATTTGAGACTTTTGTTAAAAAATTTATACTATGTAATTACAAGGCATGATGTAACTTGGTCACATTCTTGTCAAATATATCAATTTAGAATATAATTCTGAATATTTTATTATATCACCTGTCATTCTTTAATGAAACTATAAAAAATTATTTGTGATGATTTACATTAAATGTATCATGTGTACCAAACATTTAAGTATTATGTGTACCAAATAATTAAAGCTGAAATCAAACAAAGTAAAGGATATCACATTAGCCTAGCTGAACATAGAGCGCGGAATTAACCCTTCTTCTATTTAGGTAAAAGAGTTTAGTGAATTTTAAACATAATAAATGTTGCAAAAGAATAGGTTGTTATTAAAATGTTCAACAATCTTCATCTTCACCACTAAATGGTATCCTAAGTCAAGAAGTATGTGAATATTTATTTGACACTGTGATTGCTTTATCTTACTAATTTTCTAACTAAATTTATTTACCATACTCTTGTGATCTACTTTTAGTGTCTCTCTTTATGCTAGGAATGTAGCCTGTAGTTGTAATATTTGAAAAAGTAAGCATAAATATTGAACACTTGAATAATATACGCAATCTACCAATGATCTCTCAATAGAAATTAATATAAGCATTCTTATTGTTTTACAGTGCAAATAGAGAGCGCTCTCACATTATATGTCCTCATCTTCCTATAATTTAGATTTTCATTATCTTGCTTTTTCACTATTTTGGTGCAGCTGTAGTCTGACGATGACGGAATCCTATGAAAGGGCAGCATCCAACAAGGCACGTGCCATTATTATGTTGGCAACAAAGAGCGATGCGTACGCTTTTTCACCTAACGACATTAATATATATGATTGCTAGATATATCTCAATCTGCAACCAACAAATAAAAAAGCAAAGCCCAAAGCAAAGTTGAATTTGATCCAATACATGAAATGAATCTAAGTCCACAAACTAAATCCGAGAATCCAAATCTAACCAAAAAATCAATTTTAATTCAAACAAATTCGTTGAATAAGAATGAAAAAGGAAGAAAAAACAATTTCACTAAGGGTCAATGTCACAAAGGGTCCATCTTATTAAAGAGAAGAGAAAAAAAAATAATAATTCCACCAAAGGGAATAATTGAACTTGAGACGAAACCCAAACATAGAAAAATAGATGACAACTAACATGAACATTATCATACAATTAATGGATTGACTTATATGTTGATTTCCATAAACATTAACAAAAAGTTAAAATAGGATGCTTAAAACTTTGAAAAGTTTGTCAAAATAGTTACATATGTTATGACCACAAACGATGTAAATAACATGGTCATGTCTGACACTTCGTACCAAAGTCTAAGTAACATGCCATGTAAGAAACTTGTTAAATGCAGTTTGAGATTTCTCAGACTCATCCAATGCCTAGAAATCTTGTTGGTGTTAGACATGGATTCTTTCCAGTTTCTACCAAGTATGATTGTATTAGTTACATTCGACCTATTAATTCGGCATTTATGTCTAAATGGACGATGTTGCCCCTCACATGTACTAGATAGAATTGATAGATAAAGTCATAAGCGGTCTTCTAATTTCTTTGTAAAACATCACGGCCACTTAATGTAGATTGAGGTAAAATGGCCTAATCCTCTTGGCAAAATATCATATTTCTTTTACCTACCCAACATATAATTTTGTTGCCTCGTAATTGTTAAGTGTTGTCTTCAAGTTTATGAAATTAATGTGGGAGTAGTTAGAAAACAACGAATAAATTAATGTACAGTTGAAAACATGGACGTAGAAACATCTACCAAAACAAGTTAATGTATTAAGGTCTTAAGCAAGATGCCAATAAGAAGCCTACTTTATGTACTTGAAATTTGGAATTCCCCAAAAAGATTGCATTTTTACTTTAATTCGTAGTTAAAAATCATTTTAAAGGAAAACCTTTGTATTTATCTCAATTTTGTCATTTGTCACTCCATATTTTTATAGGTATGGGATTGACTCAGATGCATTTCTTTCGGTTCTCGCACTTCAACCTCTTTCAAGGATGGAGCATGTCCCTGCCATTGTTGAGGTACTCGGTTCTTGGTATCTTTCCTATGATCGTTATTTATAAAGCTTTACGTAGTATTTGATTATTACTTGATAGGTCGTACACATATTATTTCTAGTTGATCTAAAGGAATCACATGTTTGGTTTTATTTGTTAAACAATGTTTCTTTCATTTTGGTTATGCATCTCAAGCATGATTTGGCCCTTATACATATTTAATGACGAATGTTACTGGATCTTCGTGTGGCAAAAGCTAGTTTTGAGTAAGACTTTACTTTACCTTTTTCCTTACCTTTTCAATATATTCCCTCAATCTGTTGGATATCCGCTTCTTCAAATGAATAAATATTCATAATCAATAAATCTATAGATTATAAAAAAGGGGTTACAATATATACCACATGCATAACAATGAATAGTCTAATTTCGGAAGGATACTTGAGATTTAGAATATTTTTGCAAAGGAGAGAACATGAATCTTACTCAAGTAAGATTTGGACATGGACGTTTCAAAAATTAGGAGAAAATTAGTTTCTTAGAATAAAAAGAGTGAAGTAACTATATGTGAAGATATTTTCTAAACGGAAGAAAACGGAGTGGTGGATGTTATGTTACCTTTTTTTGGGATGAAAAGAGAAATTCAAGACATTTAACTTGTATATATATGGTTAAACTAAAATTTTGAATTTGTTTCATTTGATAATTATTTTGAGAAATAACAATTTTAACTTAAAAATCTTATGCGTGAACACATATTTTTATTATCAAATAATTTATTTTGAAAAAATAAACCAAAATACCCCATTATGAGGCTTAAATGACTTAAAATACCGATTTCTGGAAAAGGGCTCGTAATGTCGATGAGTTGCGCATTTGTTTTCGTTTTCGAGAGTTGTTGCGCATGTAAAAGATGTGCAACGACTCTTCTACAGTACTCCGCTTAAAAAAATATATGTCCTTTACCAAAACAAACACCTCTTGACCTCCCACGACCGCACCAACCCTTTGTTGGCTAATTCAAAGACACCTGACTATCTATTTTTGTTGTATTATGCACCATTGTAGTGAATTTATGGTTTAAATTGTTGAACTTGCATGCAGGTGTCTAGCTCTAACACTTGTGAGCTCCTGAAAACAATATCAGGATTGAAGGTGGAGCCTGTGGAATGTGTTTCTTCCAAATTATTTGTACAATGCTCTAGGCAAAAAGGGCTCATAAAAATTTATAGACATTTGCTCAATTATCGAAGTAAAGTTTCAAAACTCAGTGTGCATTATGCTTCTATATATTTCTCAATTAATTCAAGAGATATCTTAATCACCTTTTTATGCATTGCCATCCTTGTATGCACATTCTTGCATTTATCGTTAATTATTACAATTTATTGTTTGACATAAAACCGATTTCAATGTTCTGTATGTTTGATATATTAGTGAACTAATTCTATTTGCTTTAATATTTATATTTGGCTAGAACATGTAAATGTTTCATGTGTACTTGTAGTTTTAAAAATACAATTATGAACATGAGAGTATATACTATTACTTGATCAATTGTTATATACAAGTATTTCTGATGTTTTTGTGACTACTCCTTTATTTGAAACTCATTATAACAGGGTTTTTTATCGTTCTTATGACCAATATGTCTTTCCATGCAAATTTTGTCTATTTCCCTTGATCCCAATAAAATATTTCTTTAGCACATCTGAGACCCATAATATCTTGCAGAAAATGTATTCAATTTGTGCAATTTTCCTAACCTAGCAGGATTGAACTACAAGCAATTAAGGTGTGGATTTCAAGAGGTAATTTTTTTTTCCTATTTATTCTTATTTAAATCATATTCCTCAGGTGTTTGCATCTGGGTGGTTAGTTTTTATCCCTTTTCTCCCTTTTCTTCAAGGTGTGGGCTACTACCAGTAGCTAGTTGCTATTATCCTAAACAATGGATTGCTTACATTCCGAATTTCTCGTTTAATACTTTTTCCACCCAATTTTTAGCGTTAACTTGAATGTGTAGTTCTTCCAACATGTTCTTATTTGACCTTCAAGGTGTGGGATTGTAGCAGTAACTAGTTTCTAATATTACTAACTATAAACCTATGTAGATCATCATCTTTAATACTAGTTTCTTGCGTTATTATTTCACCCATTTTCTAGTGTTAACTAGTTTGTACCTCTTCTTCCTACATGTTTCAGCCTGACTAGCTATAACATTTGGTCCGACATTGAAACCGGTAATAATTTTCGGCTGGAGACATTGCATAATAATAAAATGGGAAGCATAAATCCTAATGGAGTAAAGGAGAACCCAGAGAAGATTGATCTTTGAGCATGCCTGATTGAGCTAACCTTTTGTAGTTTAATAACATGATTTGGTGAATAAATATTTAAATATATATTAGTGTGGGGCAAACTTTGTTGAGGGAAATCGGTACTTAGGTTATATCTTGTGCATTATCCCTGGACTAATGTTTTCATCTTCATCCTTCTTGTCAATTATTTTTCAGGCAATTGTCTGTGGTATTCATCGAGAAGGAAAGATGAATTTCCACCCAAATGATAATGAAGTTCTCGAACAAGATGATAAAGTATGTGAGCAATTTTTTTAATTTTTTTGCTAGTTGTATGTGAAATTAATTTTTGTTAGTATTTGTATTCTAATTTCGGAATGGTAGTTCAGCAATCTTGATGCCATCAAGATAATTATTCAATTCAATATTTTGTATCTCCATTGATTCAACAGTTCTTATTTAACCAGCAAACATGTGTTTGTTAGCTGGAGAAGCATAAAATTATATTGCATGTAACATGATGATAATCAGTAATATGATATGCTCATAGAAAAAAAAAATCAATGCAATATATTTTTATCTAGATACACGAATGAGCCATTATCTTAGTATTAATTTAGAGTAGACAAAAGTAACTAGGCACTTTGCTACCCTTTTTAATCGAAGCACTTCCCTAGCTTGGTTGAAATAGATCAAAGTCCAGAGAACTGTGAAAATATTTAAGTGATATTCCCCTTCATACTTGACTTGATGCGAATCGAACACTACTACAATGAAAAATGAAATGCATACACGCTTTCTGCATTAAGTGGGTCATCTAGTGATTTATTATCATGTATTTTTGTACATACTTACCCAGATAATAACACAGGTTTAATAAACACAGCCTTGAGGTCAAACTACAGTTATATTAGGTAAATAAAAGGGCTATTGAGCAGACAGTTTGGGCTGATCCAACCTGGCTTAATTTAGGAGTTGCTTGTCTAACTGTATAAGTTGCTTTGCAAACTTGATAGGGAACGATTGTGATGGCCCACAGGCCCGACCTCCTTTTCTAGTTTTTTTTATATTAAGGGGATTAAATTGATGTATCTCTTACTCTTTTCAATAATAATAATAAATGATATATATATATATAGGCAGAGTTGGCAGGTCTACTGCTATGTAGAAATCATCACCTACATGTCCATTACATTAATTTAGGATTAGACGACGCATTTAGTTGCATATTTTAGTGAAAGAATAGCCTCTGCATAGGTAGTATCAAAGTTCATTTCAGTTAAGTAAGCTTAGACGTCAAATTCAGTTCCATCTTGATGAGGGTAAGATGTTCTGATGCAGCTTTACGTCATATGGTGTAGGTTTTGTTTATTGCACCTGTTTATGGGAAGAATAGACCACAATTAGCATATCAAAGTCTCTTTGCTAAAGAGGTTGATTCCCTTCACAATCTTAAAACACTCAAGCTGAAAGATGCCTCACCAAATGATGTCCAGATGGAAATAGTACGGAAGGCGAATACGGTGAAACGGCCTAAAAGATCAGGTTCCAAGGTATTGCTTTCATCTGATCACTTAGATCTATGTGTTATTAGTTGTCAACTTTACCCCTTGAAATTTGGTTGTAGGCATCAGATTGGGGTTTAGGACCCAAAGAAAAGATATTAATGGTTGGATGGCGACCAGATTTTGTTGAAATGATACAGGAGTATGATAGTTATCTTGGACCTGGCAGTGTACTGGTAAATTTTTGATGTTATATACATCATTATCGCATATTCTAGTTTTTGAAGCATCCGACTTTTTGATAGCTTTGGAACACTTCAATGTTTCACGGATAAGGCCTCCCTTAACCTGAGTAATGTGCCAAGGTCTTCTGTGGATACTGTTTAGCATTGCCTTGTTTTCTTGGTTTTTAAAGCGCCGGTGATAGCTCTCTTTACGGCATCGTGATTATTTATTAAATTGAACTCATTAATTCCTTATTTTATGTATTAGAATCCAGATATCAAGGTAAAGTAATCTACAATGACATTCCAAGTGAATTGAGGAGAGTACTTTCTAATTAATATGTTACAAATACTAAGGTTACAAAGAAATTACAGAGAACTTTGGAAAATTGTTAGACAAGGAATTATAGACGTATTTCTTTAATGGTATTATAAGGACTGAGTATATTTGACTCTTTGGAAGACTATTGATGATTAAAGCTCGATTCCATGCCCACCATGGACAGCCATATGAAGGCCATACTAGTCGATACCTGTAAAAAATGTCTGTATAAGGTATCACTACCGACAGCAGGTTGCCCATTGGAATGAGTAGGGCTCCTTGACGTGTGTAAAAATGCTAGTCGAAGGAAGAGAAATAGGAACATAGCTTTATGTTGGCAAGTTCACGAGTTGGAGACAAGCTGAGCATATTCAATAGTAGGGTGACAGATTCTTGGTAGTCCTAATATAGAGAATTAAATTTTTTTACTATTAGACTGTACATTCAATAGATAGATGACCTCATTATTCTCCCTGCTATAGTCTGTCTCTGTCCTTATGTGCAGGTGGTGTTATCAGATGTGCCAATGCATGATAAGAACCGAGCAAAAACAGTTGCTCTTCAACGCAAGCTAAGAAACGTCAAAGTCCTCCACATGGTACTGACTAGTTAAGTGTAATTAGAAGTTTGAGATATACATGTGAAATACATTATTTATGGTTACAATATGCAGGTTGGAGATCCCATGGACTCTGATGTTTTGAAAGAAGCCATTACAAGTATACAAAAAACCATTAAAGGCGACGCTATTCCCTTTTCCATTGTTGTGTTATCTGATAGAGAGTGGCTCCTTCAAGGTAATTATAAATTGTGCATATTTTGGCTTTTGGAAGCATGCTATTGAGTTTAACAGCTCTATATTCAGATCCTTCAAGGGCAGACAAGCAATCAGCATACACTCTTCTTCTTGCTGAAAACATCTGCGGAAAACTTGGTGTGAAGGTGACTGCACTCTACTATTTTCATTACATATGTATCCGTTTCCCCTATTTCTATGTAGACTATATCTATTAACTTGAGTGTTGTAAATCTGATTCCGCTAGCCCATCTGAGGAGATACCCTTCAGTGATGATACATTCAGTTTATTCCAAATTTCAAGAATAGTTGACCTCTAGTAGTTGAGTTGAATTTCTGAAATTTAAACAAATCCATTAAATTGTGCTTAATACTAAATCTTAATAAGGAGTGTTACAAATTATTTAATGTATTACTATTACATATTGTAATATTGTTAAAACATCATCAATCATGTTAATAAAAATTAGAAATAGCTGCATCTTATGAGGACTGCAGTAGAAGTTTCTAATTGCCCTCTGGCAACATTTTATCATCAGTCATCACTGTCTGTGTGATTATATTCTACTTTTAATTATTCTCTTTATTCTTATTTGCCTGATAATTTATTTTTTTCAAGTTTGTAATAATTTGGTCAAAATGTACTTTGACCTTTCTACCCCCCCCCCCCCCCTCTCCCTTGGAAAAATGTTGCTCGATATTAAATTAATCTTCTTCTTCTATCGATTATTCTTGTTAAATGGGATTGCAGGTGCAAAATCTAGTTGCGGAAATTGTTGACTCACAACTGGGCAACCAAGTAAGCTCTCCTTGTGTGAAATTATTATTGATTATATGAAATATGTGTATCTTTGCATTGAAATGCGAACACAGTGCTGTTTTGTTCATTACAAAAAAAAACTGCACTTGACAGATTATGAAAATCAAGCCATCACTTACTTATATTGCAGCAGAGGAAGTGATGAGTCTGGTAACCTCTCAAGGTATGGTGCATATACATCTTGCTAACGTAAAGCTGAATTAGAAATTAGATTATTTGTTTGAAGTTGTTAACCTTTTTTTTTTGCTCAAATTAGTTGCAGAGAATAGCGATCTCAGTGTGGTTTGGAAAGACATACTGAATGCAGAAGGAGATGAAATTTATGTGAAGGTAAAAACTCTTGTAGGATAATTGATCATACAATGACGCATTGTAAATCACAATTTGTGATAATGAGTTTATCTAGAGTGTTTGAACTTTAGTCTATGACATCAACGGGAGTATTCTAAGATTTTATAGCTTAACTTTATAAAAGCATGAAGCATCTTTCATCCCTCCTGACTGAACCCATCCATTAAAAAAGTTGTAGCAAAAAAGTAATATTTTCTGCAAGATATTTATATATATTAAAGATAAAATATGTTGCCTTGATGCTACCTATAGATAAATGGCAAAAGCAAATTGTATTGTGCTAAAAAGTATAATTTGTATCTTCACTATCTAAATGTATGATATGTTCTTTCATCAGAATAATGTGGGAAAGCTATGATACATCATGACACTTGTTAGCTTAAATACCGTATTTGATAAGGTTTCTTATTTGAAGTATCGCGAAAGTGAAAAACCCTTAGTTTATTAATGTCAAGGACCACTTAATGATGAACTTGTTTTCGTGTCCTCTTTTTCCACATTTGGCAGGATGTTTCCCTCTACATGAAGGATGGGGAGAATCCATCATTTGAAGAACTCTCTGAAAGAGCACAATTGAGAGGGGAGGTTGCTATTGGTTACTTGAAAAACAATAAAAAGGTATTAAAACATTGATTTGTGCATGAGATGGACATATCTGGGTAAGTTTTTCTCATATGTTGACACACTTCAGGTCATAAATCCAATTTCCAAGGCCGAACCCCTCTTCCTTGCAATGACTGACTCACTAATTGTGATTTCGGAACTTGAAGGAGCACAAGCAGTTCTTATTTAGAATCCCCTGGTTCATACTTGCATGGATGTCCTTGCTTCCATAGATTCAGCTTGTAAGATGACACAGTCATACACAAATACATGGATAAAGTTTAGATGTAAAACTTGCAGTTGCAGTGATAACAAAGCATTGGGCTGCAGAACTTTTGCGTTCTTATTTTTCGAGTATGGTGGACATGTCAGTGATATGTATATACCATCTTGATATGTGCCAAACTGGAATTAAATAGATAGCTTCACACAGTTGGGTGCAAGTTTTGGAAAATGGAATTCAGAGCATCTTAGTTTCCATCAGTTATAACTGCATTTCTATTTTGGAGGCCGGAACTGAGCTGAGTATCAAGTGCAGTATGTACCCAGGGGAGTTAACAGAGGACACAATGTAATTTAATATCACATTTGTAATTTGATGAAATTATGCAATTAACAAAATTCTTTTCCGTGTTCATATTAGAAATTTTGTGTACACTCATCAACAAAATTCCTATCAAACTCATCATAACCTTCAAGTACAATGGTGAATCCATGGGACACAAAATAACTTGGGATAACACAAAGATTACAGGAAAAGCAAGTATACTAAAATCCTGCTAAAGCTTCTCATTAAATTCTTTTATTTAAATTAACGGCTATCCCCTGTTATTTTAGTTTGTGTTTGGGTAAAATCCCTTTAAACTTATTATATATAAGAATATAATAAAGGTGGTTTCATTGCACAATTTCAATACGGAATGTTATATTAAAATATTGGGGGTGGCCTTAAAAGTCATTTTGGGGTTAAAAATTATCCAAAATATCATTTCTGGAAGAAATGGCCTAATGTGTCACTTCATAACGGAAGTTCGCGTACCGTTTACCTATATTTTTTTAAAACTAAAACGTGACTTCGTGCTCCGTTAATCTGGACCTAAAACGGAGGATCGTAAAAAGTTTTTTTGTTTCTTGAAAATAAAAATGGGTAAAACGGTACATAATAAAATGTTAAGTTCATGATTTTATTAAAATAAAATAAAAAGTAAAACGGTATACTAAAAACTGTTTTAAATTAAACGGAGGATGGTAATTCGTTTTATTTAAATTTTATTTATTTATGGCTGCTTATCTTTTTTTAATTAGAATTCGAAACAAATCTTAAAACGGTACATGATAGACCGTTTTACTAATTTTTAAAATAATAATAAGGTAAAACGTTGAATGAAGAAACGTGTAGATTGTTTTCTAATTTTAAAAAAAGTAAAAACGGCAGAAGAATATCTGTTAAAACACTAGATAATAAAAAAAAATATGTAAAATGCTAGATAAAAACCCGTTTTATTGTCTTTTTCACTAAAACGCGAGACGAAACTACGTTTTGTTTTTAATGTTGGATGAAGTTCCATTTTGTCATTCGATTATCAGAAGCTTCTATTCTTTTTCCTAACTACTGGAATTTTTTTATTTTTTTGCTAAAATACAAAAAAACACTATGAAATTTTACTAATTACCGAAATTAAAACATATAATTAAATCAACAACAACAAAACACACAAATACATTAAAATGATCAATAAAAATCTCCCAATTCAATACATTTTTTAGCCAACATTATTACTAAACAAATCACCAAAACAACTTATTTTTCCCCCTAGGGTGCTTGAAAATCCATTACATTCTGGTATCTCGTGGACTTTCTTCTTCCCTTCTTTTTCTCAACATCTTTGTCATGGATCACGTTTGGAAAGTTAATGTCCGTCGGCCAACGCGAATCTCCTTTGCTCGGAATAGGTTCGAAACACCATTGTAAACCATCGATACATTATCTAATCTATAAATTTCATCAACCAAGGGTTCATGACTCAATTTCAAATGCGCGCAACAGACAATAACATGAGAACAAGGAATACGATATGTTTGCCATTTCCCACAAGAACACAAATACTCTGGATCCTAACGGTATGCCTATTACCCCCTTTTGGTCAACTTTCCTAGTGACTACTTCAAACAGCAAAGAATTTCAATCATAAACTTTGACACTATGACCCCTAGCACGCACAATTGACCGACTCAACCTCTTGCTTTCATGATTAATAAACACTCAGCCTTTAGATAACTCGTTTGCAATTTCCAACCACCTTTCGTCGAAATACTCAACCGTTTTCAAAAATAGTGCTCTAACCAAGGAACTAATCGGGAGCTTTCTAGCATCAAGGATCGCGTTGTTCCAACTTTCTGCATGGTTGTGGTCATCATGCCAAAATGTTTCCCTCCATCATATGTTAAAGACCATTTACTTAATGGTTGATCCTCAAACCATTCCGTCATCCTAGGCTCCTCAATCAACAATTGTTTCCATATAAAATCAAATTTCTTCTCTTGCACCTGAGAAGCCAACTCAACTAACCTATTCTTCGATCCCTTTCTCCCAAATGCACTAGCAAAATTTGTAGCCATGTGTCTAATGCAAAATCTATGATGGTCAAGGGGCTCGCACCATCCTGTCTGTTGCATAGCAGCAATAATCCTGGCATGTCTATCAGAAATGACACAAATCTCATGTCTCCTACCTGCAACAAATCTCCTCAATCTATCCATGAACCACCCCCAACTAGAAACGTTCTCGCATTCGACAATAGCAAATGCAAGTGGAAGAATATGACTGAAATCATCCACTGTCACAACACTCAATAGTACACCCGGATATGGACCGTATAGGTGAGTCTTATCTATATGTATGACAGGCATACAATGCTCAAATCCATCAAGGCATGGTTTAAAAGCTCAGAGTAGTATCTTGAATGTCACTTCATGTTTCAAATATAGACATAATATACTCGTTAACTACAAAAGATTACAAAAATATCAAAAAGCATTTAAAAATGTATATGATTCTAGTATAAAAAAAATAGAATACCTCTAAGCTAACACGATCTTCCATCCCATCCTCCTTAAAAACCCAATCAACCTTGGTACACACATTAAAACATTGCAACACTTCCATCAAAAAAGGGAGGTCTTCATATGATCCTTCCCAAGATCCATGTTCTTGATCCATTGCTAGCTTTTTGGCATCTCTAAACTTCTTTCTTCCCGGTTGGTAACCAAAAATACTTTTCACCGTTGCCATTAACACTTTTTCCTTAACCGTGGGATCGACTACGATCTGATCCTTAACTAGTTCAAGAATATCATGAGATGTCAAATTAGGATGGTCTTGGGTGACAGTGGTGCGCAAACATGTGTGTGGTCCCAAAGTTTCCATAATTTGGAATTTTCCAAGTGATTTTCGCAACCTAACTTTTAAACTCCATTCACAACCACTATCCTTATTTTTACAAACCACATTCCAATACACATCACTTGATCTAATCATCTTAATCTCTTGATGATTCCGGATATGAAAATCTGTAACCGTATGCATCAACACTTTTTTTGATTCAAATATCATCCCCTCCCTCAACTCCATCGGCCCCAATGTCTCCTCCTGTGTAATCAAAGTCGACTCAACAACATCATAAGCATCCAAACCTCTACTACTAACCGTATCACCACCAATATACATACTACTAGTAGTTTGACAATCAAAACCCCTACTACCACTTCTCTCGGAAAATCTTGAACTAGTTCCCACAACTCTCGAACTTGCTTCAATCAATGTACAAGTTTAAATTTTTTGTAAATAAATTTCAACAAAAGAAAGGAGGTCATTCGAAACAATAATTCCAAACGTCATCATCATCATCAAGCGGAATAATACCTAATTTCATATCATTGAAATTTTTCCATCGATAACACAACTTAAAATCATACAAACTCCTATCAATTTTCAATTTCAAAATAATACATCGCGCAAGTTATTAAAATTAATACTAGAATCGAGTCTTACTTGCTTAGAAACCGGTTTATCATACACGTAACCCTCTAATTAAGTTTGTCGTATATTACCATCGGTATAAATCCACGCAATCACCGTAACTGATTGTGCTCCCGATCTCGGACCCGAAACCATTACTAAATCTTTAAGAATATATTTTGTCTTTGATATTGGGATTTAGGGTTGTAAACTGAGAAGCAGAAGCAGATGTGCTCGTCTGTTGTTACTTACAAAAAAAATAACATAAACGGTAATTCGTCAACCGTTTTGGTGTTCTATAAAATTTTAATATTAAAAACCAAAACGACATATAAAATAACGTTTTTGATGCTTATCTTTTATTTTATATTTAAATTCTAAAATATACATAAAACGGTACATGATAAACCGTTATCAATTATTTTTTTAAACACGATAAACGGATGACGGTACACCGTTTTGATTTATCTTTTTTAAAATTGCGTAAAACGGTAGTCGAGATACCGTTTTGTTTTTATAATTTTAAAAACCACTTAAACGGAAGACGATAGACCATTTTACCTTATTTAAAAACCACATAAAACGGTTGCTGAGATACCGTTTTGTTTTTTTATTATTTAAGAAACACTTAAACGTGGAACGATCCACCGTTTTGTACAAAACGTTTTTTGAAATTCCGTTTTGCTTCATTTGTTTTCACCAGTTCCATTTCACCAACTCCATTATCCCATGTTTTAATACAACCAACAAATACAATAAAAAAATCATAAATACAATAAAAAAACACAATACAACCAACAAATACAACATAATACAACCAACAAATACGAATAAAAAATCAACGAAATATAATAAAATCACAAAAATGAATAAAAAGTTTGAATTCAACTATACAACACAATATCCCAAAAGTCTTTTAATCTACAAACTTAAAATTTCAAAAGTAAAATCCTAAAAATACAGAAACTAAGTTGAAGCGACTCCATTATCTGCATTTTTCAATATCTACATAGTTTTTATAATCCACAACCCACTACATCATCTGCATTAAAAAGAAACTTTATAAAAACACAATATGAATTAGGAATTACACTAGAATACTCACACACACTTAAACACTTAAAGTTACAATTAAGATGCATAGTAAAAATACACACTTAAACACCCAAAGTACCGCTTACCCTCACTTCTTCGCACACTTCTGCCCATCTGTTCCATATTTTGGAGGATTACATGTTCTTTTTGAATGCCTTTTACCCTGAGAAGTGTAGAAATGTCCAAACTTCCCGGGAAGGTCCTGAGAACCCTAGTCCTGGGAACTTTGGTAATGGGTACTCTGTGAAGAAGTGATACCCGTACCTAGAGCCGGCCACACGAACGGGTCGTGCGTGCCGAGCCGAATAATTAACGGGCCGGTTAATGTTGAACATAATTTATGAACAACTCGTATAAATTTACGGTCCGGGTCGTGTCGGGTCGTGCCGAGCCGGTCCTGGAAAGCAACCAACCGTGAACGACACGCGGTTTAGCCGAGCTACACGGTTTAGGTGGTTAGGCGAATAACTAACGAATAAACCGGTTCCACCATGTTGTTTAGCACGTGCACGATTTCACAGAGTTCACAAATCACACTACTTCAGTTTGTTTTTTACACGTTTTTTTCCTTATATTTATTACTTTGTTTTTTTTGTTTTTTTCCTTTTTTTATACACATGTACGCATATTGTATATAATGTATGTTTTATTTTTACTTTTTCTTTTTTTTCAGATTTTAATTTTTTCGGTTAAAATATATTTTTGATTTTGGAAAACTAATATGTATTAAAATATAATATGTATTAAAATAAGGGAAAAGAGGACGGTACCTCTATAAATTTTATTAAATAAAAAAATGTTACAATTGATTTGAGAGGACTCCTCTCTAAAAAACCGAAACAAACCGTGTTTACAATTTAAATAAAATACAAAACATAACAAATTCATCATCTGATTGATTTTTAGTTGTAAGCAAATAGTGTGAAATGACGTAATGAAGTTTTAAATTCTTAATTCACAGAGTCAGAAGCTAACTATTGCTAATATATCTGGTTCACAAAGAGGACAAGTCAATAGATGACTCGCGAATAACCGCGAGCTGGCGGGCCTGGCGAATAATGGGCCGGTTAATTCGTTTTTTATTCATTTTTTCTGCTGTTTATTCGTCTGCAGCTCTGGCGAGCGGTTCCGATCCAGTTACGGGCCGGTTCTGGTTTCCTAAAATACAGATCGTGCTCAGCTCGTGTGCATATCCGAATAGTGCCGAATAACGAACCGGACCGTGACGAGGCGAGTTAGGCGAACACTAGGCGAGCCGAATTACGTTCATGCAGAGCCAAACCGCCCGTTTAGGCGGCTCTACCCGTACCAGCATCAGGGTCAGTAGGAGGTGTAGGGGTCACATGAAGACTGAATGATGGAATAGGAAGATCCCTAGCTACCCGCTCAATAGGTCGGTGAGAACGATAAAGAGGAAGAGGTTGCTCAGTGGAAGGCTGCTCAGTATGAGGCTGCGAAGTATGAGGCTCGGGAGTAGGAGTCAAGCCAAGATCAAAAGGGAGAACATACCCATACCTATCCAGAATTCGAGGATCGTGCTAGACGTGACTAGATGATCCCGACATATGAACAGAATCAGTATGAGCAACAGAATCACGTACAGGAGGATCTCGATCATCCCCAAGATCTGTAGCCATAGGATCAGTACGAGCATGAGTAGATGACTCGGGCACATGATAAGAATCAGTATGCAATGGAATACCATAATCTCCAAGCTATGTAGTAACAAGATCATCGTCAACCAGAACTCTAGCTCGTCTACCAGCAACAGCTCGTGCACCGCCGCGTCTACCTCGACGGGCCGATTGCCGCCTCTCCTCCAACTGCCTAGCTCGACGAACCTCCACAGGCATCTCATCAAAATCATGTAATGTGTACTCTCTGACAAAATCGCAACACTGGTCAGCAAAATGAGACACGTCAGGAAGAACATCCTGTGTCCGCTCAAATATCTGCCTGAACATAAGACCCTGAAAAAACAAAAAAAAATGATACACATGTTACAAGATTCATGTATAAAATAAAGCATCTACTAAAGCATTTATAATGAAACTATGAAAGAAAAACAACCTATACAATAAATTAATTTAATAAAAAGAAAACTTACAATGCGATGGTTAAATGCACCAACACGAGATATGAATCTAGCAGTCCTCTCTAAATACCAAGGATGGTACTCGGGCACCGCACTCTCAACAACAGTTGCATCTCCAACAAACGTATGATCTAAAAGATGCACCCATATAGCGAGAATAACCACATGTTTCTGAATCCATCTAATTTTGTCATTGCCCCTCAAGTTTGTACTATGTTCTGCCTCAGAGTAAACAACATTAACATGTATAGTCTGCACCAGCAATAAGTTTGTACTATGCTCCACTATGAAGATACATATCAAGGGCCCACAGTAGCGCAAAATACGCTCACCAGTCAAGCAATAAGTAAGAAGATCATAAATGACATTGAGAGGGTAAGGCTGCCATATAAACTGAGATGGTCCAAGCCCATCCAATAGCGTCTGAATAACAGGGAGGGTATGGCCACCCGTAGTAGTATAAGAATGACCATAAAGCCACCTAGAATCACATTAAAATAAACAAACCAGATATCAAATTTAATTAAAGTTTGTATCAATATCAAGTTCTTTTAAACGCTTTTAAAACCCAATTTGGGGATTAATGAACCCTAAAATATTAAAAATGTTAATTTAAAATCTTGCATGAAAATGAAGTCCGATTTCTAGGGTTTAGGGCCTAACCATTTCCGTATCAATATCAAGTTCTTTTAAACGCTTCTAAAACCCAATTTGGGGATTAATGAACCCTAAAATATTAAAAAGTGTTAAATTAAAATCTTACATAAAAATGAAGTCTGGTTTCTAGGGTTTATGGCCTAATGACCCTAATACCTACATGACATGAGGGTTTAGGCTTCATGGCTTAGGGACACAAATCCTAAACCCTAACCATTTCCGTATCAATATCAAGTTCTTTTAAACGCTTCTAAAACCCAATTTGGGGATTAATGAACCCTTAAATATTAAAAAGTGTTAAATTAAAATCTTACATGAAAATGAAATCTGGCTCCTAGGTTTTAGGGCCTCACGGCCATAAAATCTAGATGACGTTAGGGTTTATGATCCATGGTTTAGGGCCCAAATGCCCTAAACCACAAATCCTAAACTCTAACCATTTCCCTATCATATCAAGTTTTGTTAAACGCTTAAAAATTGATAAGTACCCGAGTCCACGTGGAGCTGTAGGTTGACCCTCCCAGAAACGAGCATCAAATAAAGGAACAGTGGTGCATCACCAAAGGAACAACATCACCATCAACAAAAACCCTGAAAGAACACCTACATCCTGTAGAGTAATAGTGACCTCTCCCACAGGCAAGTGAAAGGTATGAGTCTCTGGACGTCATCTCTCAACAAGAGCTGATATGAGACACCAATCCAGCTGTAAAGATGCCACCCGAGCTACATCATAGAAACCAGTAGACTTAAATAAAGAGACCACACAAAGATCTAGCGGTGGAAGATCATCTTGATTATTAGGGTTTTTTTGGCTACACTTCAACATATCACCACCACCTAACCTCCAAATATCTAAAGATCTATGTGTATGCTGAAGATGAAGAAGGATAGGGTTAACAGGGCCTGGATGCACGTCCTGCAAACATATAGAAGTACAAGTTAAAAATAAACAATCATTTCAATAAAACACGACCCAATAAAACACGATCAAACATATAGAATTACAAATAGATGAAAAACTGTCTCAGTGATAAACTACACAAAGGCTGCCATTAAAAGTTCTATTATAATCCAATAATAAGATATGCCAATTAGTAAATCAGTCCAATGCAATTAAAGTGTAAAGCAAAGCAATAAACATGTAAAATCAGCGACAATGATTAATGGCAAAGTCACGGTAGGCCAATCTTGCACAAAACTACACAATAAACCTAAGCTTTGTAAAATCAGATGAAGTAGTCCTCAATTCTTAGAAATTAGTTGTAAAATCTAAATATAAAGCCGATAAAATGCAGTTGAGCAGAATTGACTTACACAATAATTACCCCGTTAATAAAATGGCAGGGCCCTAGAGGAGCTTAACTAGCAGTAAAAAATAAGCAAGCAAGCACAAGAGAAAGCAAATGTACACAGAGTAACAAATATATTGATACTGATTTACAACTCTCATGTACAAGGGAAATATATTATTTGCATTCTTATGGTACACCATCTGACAAATACACCATCTGACATAAAACCTTCGGAAAGAAATATACATTATTTTCATTCTTATGGTACTCAATTATATAATGATCTTTTAATCATTTATTGCATATTTTTAGATTCACGGGGTGCTGAATGCCATTAGTTGGGGCATTCTGATGCCAATTGGTGCTATAATATCAAGATATGTAAAAGTATTCCAAGTAGCATACCCTGCATGGTTTTACCTTCATATTTCTTTCCAAACCACAGCCTATATTATTGGTATGGTTGGTTGGGGAACTGGCCTCAAACTTGGCGGCGATTCCCCAGGGATTCAATACTCCTCTCATCGATACATTGGCATTACTCTTTTCATTTTTGGAACACTCCAGGTACTGCAAGGTCTTTCTATCTATCTAAATTTTATTTGCCATGAAAGTCAAATTTATGTAATTTCCATTAAAATTTCAGGTGTTAGCGTTGCTTGTAAGGCCACAGAAATATCACAAATACAGGTTGCACTGGAATGTTTACCACCACACAACATGGTACATGGTCATTCTCTTAAGCATAATCAATTAATAAGTTAGATACCAAGGTCTGTACCGTGATCTTTTGCCTAAATCAACAAACTATGAATATACTGTAACTATTTATACTGTAATTGGACAAACATCTAGTGAAAACACTGCCAAGAAATCTTAGCCAACAATATCATATATATAACACATCTTGAAGAGCATTACACCAAAACTAAACATAATTACAACCAAGTAAACTATAAATCTTCAATTTACTTATTTTACAATCAACAAACCATGAATCTTCAAAAATTACAAAAAGCAACTTTAATTACCTCAAGATTTATGATTGTTGTAAGTATGAAGGATTTTGAAGCTCTCCGTGTTCTATCTCAGTCTGTGTTCTCGGTGCTAACTCCATCGTCCTCGAACAATTTGACATGTTCTTCCCTTCACTTGTTCTTGTCTTTTCTGGTTGTGTTGTGTGTTCTGTATGTTTTGTTTTTTTCAAAATAAAAAACATAAAACGGTAGACGGTTCTCCATTTGAGTTTTATTTTTTAAAATAAAAAATATAAAACGGTAGACAAACTTCCGTTTTACTATATAATAAAAACGGTACATTATATGCCGTTATGAAGTGACAATTTGTGCATTATTCACTCATTTAGTGACATTTGGTTCCATTATTTAAAATATTGTTCAATTACTAAAAATACATAACGGGTGTTATATCAAAATATTGTTCAATCGCTAAAATACATAAAAGCATGATATTTCGTCCAAAATATTCATAGACCATGAACATAACAAATGCATATCCAGTATTGTCTTGTGCTAAATACACATTCATGCATGTTTCCTTATAACATAAAAAGGAATAATAATGATAATAATAACTAACAAAAATTAAAAAGGAAACTTGCATGCCCAGTATTATGTTTTTAAAAAACGAATGCCCATTTCAGATATGCATATAATCATCAGATATTTTGAGCACTGTTCTGCGCGCTTTTAGATCCAAATTTGAGATAATTTTATCTTTATTTTTCAACTAACATAATACCCCGTGCGAGATACGGGTTATTTTCTAAATTATTTTTTTACATCATACAATTATATTAGTAACATTCTTGATTATTTTCTTATTGGTAAATATTGTGTAACGTCTAAGGCATATCAAATATAAATTAAGTGTTTATCAATCTGTATGATTTGCATGTAAAACATTAACAACGTATATAACGTTTATAATATAGCTCAATATTTAAATTATATACTTTCTTATTTGTGTCATGTAATTTGTGTATACTAAATGAATACATGGATGGTAGTCGGTATACTCTTAAAAGAAAAAAAAATTAAAATAAATTCATAGAATGTTGCCATTATGGTACATAAAAGGTAAATTAAAATTTAGCACATATGTTTAATGCAGAGCCTGAGTAAAAATTTTGAGTTTTGGTTAAATAAATTCTGAATAATAAGTTATTTTATTACTTAAGCCAAATTTTTGAGTTTTGGTTAAATAAATCATGAGTAATGAGATAATTTATCACTTAAAGTATTACTAATTTACAATACAATGCTTAAGTTAAAAGAATTAGAAATACATTACTAAAGTCGTCAAGACATGCAATCGTAATATTCAACAAATTAGAATTTACATTATCATTTATTTAAGTTGAATTTTGATGAAAAACATTGTTTTTTTAAATTCAACGTCTATGTTAATTTTATGTCATTGCTAATATCTTTATTCATATACTAAAGTTGATCCGGTGTTCTTAGTTTTTAATCTAATGTATAAAGTTAAATTTACAAGACGTCAAATAATTGTCAATGTCATAATTCATCAATTAAAATTGACATAATTTACCTATTTTTCAACAAATTGAAAAAAAACTCAAATTTAATTGATCATTCTCGTTTTCATAATATAAAAAACTTTTGTTATTCTCTTCTAGTGTATCCATAAATCTGAATATAACATTATCCTTGAATCTTTTGAAATTAGTAAAGATAAAGTCATGTGTGCTTGTGTTTGTATGTAAATTATTATCTGTTATATTTTCAAGTAAATTATGTTGGGCTTATTCAATTATATGCTAGATATCTTAGGTATGTATATGTCAAATCATTAGCCAGTAAATTACACAAATAACATGCATTTATAATTATTCAAAAATTATAATTATCTAATAAATAAATTGTAAATATTATATATTGTAGTATTAATAGAACTAACGATCAATCTATATCTAATTTTACTCAACCGAGTATTAATCATGGACGCGACATAAAATAATTTATATATCGTACAGACTAACTAATAAAATTCACGTGCTTTTTTTCAAGAATATATTTTTTTTACTAATATCGTTATTCAAATCATTTTTAAGTTTCTTTCGTTTACAATTCTAGTATTTCTTTTTATAATAATTGATAATGTTATATATAATTTTTCTAAAATTATATAATTTTTAATTCGATATTTTTTTTAAAATATTAGTCGAACTTGTTAATCCTTTCAAATTATCGACTAACATTAATTTTTTTTCTTTAGATATAAAAACATAGATTAAATTAAATGATACAATATATTATATTTTTAACCTTTTCAAATAATTCAAAATATTAAAGTGATTCAAAATAGTTGTACGATGTTTTCCAGCATTAAACATTAATTCGTAAAATTGTTATTCCTCATCTTAAATATTTATTTCAAAAGGTTGAATTCTATAATTTTTCAAGTTTCTTATATATATGTGACTTAAGTTCTATTGAGTCCTTGTTCTTTGTTGTGTACTAGAGTACACATATGTTCTGCAAGTAAAATAGTACATAAAATTTGTAAAACGTCTTATAATGTGAATCATGTTCTACATGTTGGGTTTCTAGGTATAAAAACACAGCTGAATCAATAAATAAAACCGTAAAAACAGAATAAAACTGAATCCCACCGTATAATCCAAGCGAAAAACAATATTTAATTCTTGGATGAGATGTTTATCTTAAAGAGTTTTACGATTATGATTGTCAAAAGCAGATCCTATCTTTAACCGAACACCACATATCTCGCCTTAACTATCTACGCCGTAGAGGTATCCACATGAAAGCCGGTACGGAGGAGGTGTTTATGACACCAAGAACGACCTTGTTTTCCCCCTCTCTCTCTCTCACACACACACATACATACACCTTTAGCTGCTAAGGTTTTATGTTTTTTTTTATCTAATAAAAACGTAACCATAATTTTAACCTTAAGGATATTTATATAGAGAGACCAAAAACAGTCATAACCATGATCCAAGTTAGAGTTTATTAAAATCTGAAATTCAATTTATTTAATAATTAAGTATAACTCAATTATCAAATAACAACTGAATTTCTAATATAATAATATACAAATTCGAAATTCATTTATCCCATTAATTAAGTCTAACTTAATTAATGATAAATAATTCGAATTTCCTATTTAATTCAAATCCGAATTTGAATTAAATATTCCTCTAAGATTTTTTTGTGCGACCCCGTAGGTTATTATTATGTTGGCAATAATTTAAATAACTCATATTTAAATTATAAACAATGAGCGGTATCTAGCAATACATCATTGTTACCCAAGTAATAATAATTAAATTGGTGATCGATTAAACCTTTCGTGAATAATGTACAATGTAATATAATCCATTTAACCAAGTATTATAGATTAAACTCGAGGCATGTTATGTGTCATAATCTTCATGATTTAATCCAGGTTTTCTAGATCAATGAGTGGACTATAATTTCAAATCAACATTTGAGCGCGACGCCACACTTTCATAGTCCAGCTCACACAAGAGACCAATAATATCTCTTCAAAATTAGGAGGGTTAAATCATTTCTAAATTATTCATATTTCTCACATGATTCCTAATATATTCGATGTCTACTTTTATCATTACCCGGTCAAATGCAACTTTTGATGTAATCAAAGTGTGTTAATCATCGTATAAAAATATAACGATTTCAAGTCAAAGGACAATTACATCATTATCATTGTGAGAATTACTTATGACACAACAAACTTGTAGAATCTCACATTGGGTCTATCCAGCACCATGTATATTTACATTTGTCTGTGTGTTCGACTTTAGTATCACTATACCTTTGATCAATGAGATGTGATCATCAATCAACAAACACACTAGTCTTAATGCATTATTATTGTCCCTTTATAATAATACTCGAGTAGGGATATTTGGGAATGTCGATACTATTCATATAATCTCATTTATAAGTCACGTATTTAGAGATATAGAATTCATATCATATTCCAGGGACATTTATTAATTAAATATTTATATCGCTGTAAATTAAGAATTAATAAATTATTAAATTAATAATCGATAGAACATAAAAATTAATAATCCAAATATCATAATCAAAACATAATAATGTTGTCTTTAGGGTACAAACACTAACACTACAAACATCATAATTTTAATCAAAATCTTGCAAATCTCGTAAATTTGACAAGTTGAACATTACAAAACATATGATTCTATAGAAAATAATTAGTTTGCAGAACATACATGTTCACGTTGTAGAACATGTTCTACTTGTTTAACATTATACAATACCATAACACGCGTTTATATCATGAAGTTTATTATTTCAGTTTTAAAATTATTAACTATATAAAACTAAACCAGTAGATTGGATTATAATACAAAGTTAGGATTTTGGACTTAAGGACTTCAAAAATATAGGGACTCCATGAATATGATTACTTATAATAACCATATCAAATTGAACAAGTTAAAATTTATGATTTATTTCATAAATATTTGAATACAAATACACTAACTATTTATGAGCCTAAACTATCTAAATATATAGTACACATATATGTTATTTATATATAAGTGTATCTATTTTCAATATTTAAAAAAAATATTATATGCACAATTTAATTTATTATAAAAAATTTATATTAAAAAGGTACGAAACATACTTTTTAAACTAAAAAATATTTAGTAAAGAAGGTAATTATCTGTTTACGTATTATGCTTAACTTTATATTTTAAGTTCAATAATTTAAAATTAATTATACAAATATTCTAGTAATTATGTCTAAAATTAAATAAATATCAATATTTATGACACTCATATTATATGTGTATGATTAAAATACACAAGTAATAATATGATAGAGTGGTAAGAAAATATATATGTGAATGTAAGTTCAATTCCAACAAACAACGTCTTTTTTATAGATATTAAGTTTTCCACTAACAATATAAATATTAAGTACAAAAGAGTAAGTTAATCATTTTACTGAGACTAATTTTATCACCTTATTTTCCTAAATATATTCTAAATTTCTTGTCAATTAAAGTGATTATGAGTTTATCCTCTGTCGTTCCAGGTCCTGGATTCAATCCTCGCTCTCCCGAGAATTTAGAATAATGCATCAAAATATCACCATTTGAGTTAAAAATGCCCAAAATATCACTTCTGAAAATTAAGGCCCAAAATGTCACTTCAAAACGGGCTATCGCGTAACGTTTAGAAATTAGTGCAAAACATCACATCGTGTAACATTTTGCCTTTTTTTTAATGGGCAACGTGACTTCAAGTCCCGTTTATGTGTTTCCCATTTTTGTGTTTTGTTTTCTTGTTTTGATATATTATTTAGGGGTCTAAAAATATCATTTAATGTTACTTTTTTTAATATTTATTCTCATTTAATATTTTTAGAATTTATAAATGATACCATAACTTAACAATTTTTAACATTTAGGGTTCATCAATCCCCTTTTGGGTTTTTGAAATATTAAAAAAAAATTAATAAATATTATACCGATTTAGGGTTTAGGACCTAAATTCTAGAGTCTAAACCCTAATTTAATCTAGGGTTTGGGGCCGTTAGGCCCTAAACCCTAGGAACCAAAAATGTAAATTTTAAATTAAATAATTTTAAATTTAAAAGTGAAACTTAATTTTAATAATTTTTAATATTTTAGGGTTACCAATCCCCTTTTGGGTTTTAGAAACAATTTAAATAATTTTTTTAGTATTTTAGGAAATTAATAATTTTTATTTTAGGTTAAAATAATTTTTATTAAAAAAAATTATATGCGTAAAACGTTAGATAAAGTGGTGTTTTGGGGTCAAAACGCTACATGATGTACTGTTAGGAAGCAAAACACAGTTTTAAGTAACGTTTTACCACTTTTTAAAAATAAAAAAAAACAATAATAACGTGACACGAAGTCACGTTTTAGGTTTTAAAAAAAAACAAAAGCGTAACACGATTGTCCATTATGAGATGACATATAGGGCCTTAATTTTCAAAGATGACAATTTGGACCATTATTTACAGCAAAGTGATAAATAAGACCACCACCCGAGAATTTAATATTTTTAGAATTTATAAATGATACCATAATTTAACAATTTTTAACATTTAGGGTTCACCAATCCTCTTTTGGGTTTTAGAAATATTAAAAAAAATAAAAAATATTATATCGATTTAGGGTTTAGGATTTAGGCCCTAAACCCTAATTTAATCTATAGGAACTAAAAATGTAAATTTTAAATTAAATAATTTTAAATTTAAAAGTGTAACTTAATTTTAATATTTTTTAACATTTTAGGGTTCATCAATCCCCTTTTGGGTTTTAAAAATAATAAATAAATTTTTTAGTATTTTAGGAAATTAATAATTTTTTATTTTAGGTTAAAAATAATTTTTATTAAAAAAATTATATGTGTAAAACGTTAGATAAAGTAGTGTTTTGGGGTCAAAACACTACATGATGTATTGTTAGGAAGCAAAACACAGTTTTAAGTAACGTTTTACCACTTTTTAAAAATAAAAAAAACAATGATAATGTGACACAAAGTCACGTTTTAGGTTTTAAAAAAAAACAAAAACGATTGTCCCTTATGAGATGACATAGAGGGTCTTAATTTTCAAAGATGACAATTTGGACCATTATTTACAGCAAAGTGATAAATAAGACCACTACCCGAGAATTTATGAGAACATAAACTCATATGTAAGGTTATAAACCATAATTGTAAAAAAAAAACATAATAGGTATATTTCAAAAAATCGAAATACATCAAAAAAATAAAGAAAAAAAAGGTAAAACTAAACACCTCATAGTTTCAAAAATAAAAATAAATAAACACCTCATTGATGTATCGAGTCGAAGTAATAACAGCGAACAGTCCAAACAGGCCCCGACTCCATCACCGATAACAGTAAACTGTAAAAATTAGTTACAAAAAAAAAACCCACAGAATAGAAGAAGCCAGTTGAGTTCAAATCAGAAACTCAAGTTCACCTCTTTTTCAACAATCCAAAAATTTGTTAATCCTGATAAAACAAACACACAGTGAGAGGTGAAAGTGAGAATACACACTGATTTTGTAATGGAGGTTCCAAAACAATTGCTAACACATTTTTTAATTTTAATTTTGTGTACGGACTTATTATGTATGAGTATTCGCCAAATTCAAGCCGAGAGCGTTACTCCCGAGGAAGCCAAGCTATTACGAGATGAGGTTATCACCCTATCTTTGTACTTGCACGCTTTGATTTCCTACTATTGATTCATACAAGCTGCTGATTGTTGCGTTTTCCGTAAATGTAGTTGAATTTGATTGACTTCATTCTTAATTTTGTGTAAAGTGCATTAATAAGTAGATTGTAGATTCTATGTTTTTTTTGCCATATAGATTGTAGATTCTATGTTTGATGTAAGTTTACGATATGTAAATGAAGTTTGAAATGGTTTGTTTTGGATGTGGAGGTAAAGTAATGACTATATAAGTCGGAAATGTGATTAGGTTTTGGGAAATTTGGGGATCGGAAAAATGCAGTGTCTGATTTGGAGGTTAGGGAATTATGGCCTTGTTTAGTTAATCGTTTTTTCTTTTGATTAGGTTAATTTAGTGGTAATGGTCCTTATAGGTATAGATAATGAAACGAACAAGCACGGTTACTGTTATGTAGGTTCGTGGAATGTTCTATCATGCATTCGATGGATATATGGATCATGCTTTTCCACGTGATGAGTTGAAACCATTGTCGTGTGGAGGAGAAGATACGCTTGGAGGTTATGCTTTAACGTTGGTAAGATCTGTCTTTAATTCACTGTTTTCTGTCATTGTTAAGGTAAATTTACATAATATGACACAATTGCAGATTGATTCTTTGGACAGTTTGGCTTTGATGGGTGATTTCGAGCACTTTACTACCTCTGTTGAATGGATTGGTAAAAATCTTCGTTTTGATATCGTGAGTATGCAATTTCTAGACATTAACTTGGATCATCTCTGTAGGATGTGAAATTAAATGATATTGTACTCCGAGAGTTCAAATGCCTTAGCATTGTGCGTCATATAAGCCTTCTTATTGTATTTGTTGTCTGATGTTATCTGTTCTTTTGTGTCTGTTTTTGGTCATCTAGCATGTATCTGTTGATTGGATAGAAGTTAAGGGGTCATAGTTTTGAGATGAAACTCGCGGTGCTAGTTGGTCCCATGATCTTGATATTCCATTCAGAAAGTACCAAGGTCCTAGAATGATGTATTAAACTATTAATGATAATCCCATATCACCTCAGGGTCCCTTCCTTGTTGAGCCCGGACTCAAACTCCGTTTGAGCAGAAATGACGGCGGCGTGCGGTGTAGCTGTAAGGTGGGAACCTACAAAACAGAATCGGAGGGGGGTGGCGTCCTCGCGGTACCTCCGGTATGAGAATGAGAAAAGGTTTTGAAGGAGAAAGGGGTAAAACGGGAATTATACGAATATATTGTGGCAAGGTTATTACGGCGCCGAGTCGAGCCTCGGCGCCCGGGGACCTTGGAATCGACTAGTCGACAAGTCGCCCGACTAGTCGAATAAAGTCGACAAGTCGTGATATATGGTATATTTTTTATTATATATATATAATAGGTAAAAACACACAAATTCCATAGAATAAAATAGACAAGAAGTTCAAATACCAAAATTTTAGCATCCCTAAGTAAATAAAAACATAATAGATCAGTGAGTACTGAATAGACTAATCAAAAATAGTCATCCATCTCAAAGTCATGTCCATCTTCTTGAGTATTCTTGTTTGATGGATCGGGAGGAACACCATAATCATCTTCCACATCCTCATCATCATTAGGTGTATTGTCTTCATCTTCTCCCCATTCATCATCATCATCATCATCATCATCATCCTCTTGTTGCGTGACTTGTGTCGAACTAGTGCCACATCGAGTATAGGTAAGCACATCATCACTCTTGGAACCACCTTTAGCTTTCCTTGGAAGTTTGCGTCCTCCAAGTGATTCCGAGGCACCCGAAGCTGTGTCTACCGCACTCCAAAATCTATCTTCGACATCATCAATCCACTCATTAGTCCACTCCAAATCATCAAATATGAGTGGATTAAATTTACTTCCAAGTTCATGCATCTTTTTAAATCTTGAATCTATCTTCCGATTGTATTGAACATACACCAAATCATTCAAACGATCATGTTCCAACCTATTCTTCTTCTTTGTATGTATCTAAATTTATCAAATAAATAGACTATGATTAGTCCTCAAGTATCAAGTATAAGTTATTGCAATTTGACAATAAATAATAAATAAAGAGGCGCATACGAATTCAAATGTACTCCAATTGCGCTCACAACCGGGAGATGAACAACATAAACCAACAATACGCTTTGCAAATAATTGAAGCTCAATTGCACGACCTCCGTATGCATCCCACCAATCAACTAATATAAAAATAACACAAATAAGAATACCTAATCCTATAAAAGTAAAACTAACACAAACAAGAATTGATTAATGTTACTAATTTTTAAACAAACTTACGGGGACTTTTTTCCTTTCGGTGCTCAATCGCCATCTCTCTTGCAAAACCTCCCCTTGTATTTTTGTAGTCATCGACAAGTTTACTTATTTCGTTTCTTTTAGTCCGATCCTTGACCATCTTCTCAAGGACATCATTAAAGTCCTCCCTGATCCGAGATGCACACGAAGGATTCTTTTCAACAATGTCAAAATACTTTCCGGGGTTGAGAAACAAGGCTGCCCCGTACAATGGTTTTCCCATTTGTGAACTCCAACGATCCTCAAGTATTGTCAACACTCTCTTCCGAAGCGGTAGTTTTGGACCAACAAATACCTTTGTTAGTTGGACTCTTGCATAGTCCATAGCAGCTGCAACCTCTGCCAAGGCAGGTCTTTCATCACCATCTGCAATGCGTAAAACCTGAAGAAGTGGTTGTGAAGCCTTCAAACAGTCCTCTAAACTTTCCCAAAAGGCTGTTGAGAATGTAGTGTCGTAAACTTTCTTCCCATTTTCAGTTTTTGCTAGCTTTGACACACTCCAATCTCCAGACCCAAATAATGAGCGCAAGGCTGCCCTATGCTTGAGAAAGCTTTGTAATGTAAGAAAAGCGGTAGCAAACCTTGTTGCTCCGGTCCGCACTAAATCCATCCCATTAGTCCTCCCCCTCAATGCATGAAGGATACACCCATGCCTATAGATGAATGTTGTGCACCTTCTTGCTTGATTGATTACTTTTTTCATGCTTGGAATCTTGCCAATATCCTCTAACATTAAATCAAGGCAGTGAGCAGCACACGGAGTCCAAAACAACCAAGGCAGACTTTGTTCCAGGAGTGCACCAGCTAGCTTGTAATTTGCCCCGTTATCTGTCACCACTTGCACAACATTGCTATAGCCAACATCAACTATCATTGCATCTATCAACCCTGACAACATTTCTGCATCATGGGCTCTATCTGAAGCATCAAAAGATTGCAAGAAAAAAGTGCCTTCCGGACTATTAGCAAGAAAATTGATAAGATGCCTTCCCCGTCGATCCGTCCATCCATCACACATAAGGGTGCAACCATATTTTTTCCGGGCCTTCTCATGCCTCTCCCTCAATTTTTCAGTTTCATCTTTTGCTTTTTTAAGTAAGGGCAGCCTTAAATTGTGGAATGTTGGAGGCTTCAAACCCGGTCCGAATTGCCCTATAGACTCAACCATAATTTCATAGCTCCTAGAATTTGCGACATTAAATGGAATTCCATTTTCGTAGAAGAAATTTGCAATGTGCATGGAAACCCTTTCTTTCTCTTCTTTTGTTCTCATCGTGCTCTCCAAAGATGTTTGACCTGGACCAGCCCTATGCCTCTCTTCAATTACCTGTTCTGGTGTCCTGATCAACATGGAACTAACAGATTTTTGGATTGCAGGTTTGCGAAAATCAAAGGCAGCCTTGCCTTTTTGCTGGACAACCTTGCCTTTCTGCTGCTGGCCAGTTGATTTTGAGCTGTGAAATGTGTTAGAAGCTCCAGTAGATTGGAATTCATACGCTTCTTCATCGCTGCCTTCTTCTGGAATATGTACATTAGCACTTTTCAATTTCTTTTTGCTTTGCACATAATCATTCATTTGTTTAGCAATCTCCGTTGTTGTTTTTGGACATTTTATGATATCCGGAAATCTGCCAATTAAATGTTGCTTGGATCTATTAATTCCGCCATGATTTTCATTCCCACACAAAATGCATTTGACGACATCCTTACGTGTAAGGTCAGGCCAAACTGCAAATTTCCACCCTGGATCATTTGACTTGGCATTTCTTTTTGGATCTTTAGCAAGCTGTAGCAAATGGTTATCTGTGGTCTCCATTGCAGTTGGAGAAGAGACTGCAGGCAATAAAGCAATGTGTAAACGAAGCAAGCAAGTAACAGAGGATTAACATTAACATAGCACATCAAGTAAAAAATTGTTTGTAAAAAATTTTGACTGGGCAAGAAAAATGGAACACAATTTGTGTTTTTTTTTGTAAATTGATCGACTACAGTCAATCAGTGTATTTGTAAATAAAACATTAAAATCGTTTTTTGCTCAAATATATAAATTCCAGTTTTGAATAAATAAGTAAAATAAATTTGAAATTTGAATAAATAAGTAATAAAAATTCATTTTTTATTAATAAAAAACATTTTTAAAAATTATTAATATATACCTGTGTGTATATATATATACACACAAGTAAAAAAAGGAACGTATGTGAGAAAAAGAGAGAGATGAAGAGATGAAAAAAGAAGAAAGAAAAGGGAGAGAGAGAGACAAAGAAAGAGAAATAGAAGAACGAGAAGAAGATTCAAGAAGAAGATTTGAGAAGAAGCTTACCTGGAGATTTCAGAAGAAAGAGAAGATCTAATAAGAGCCGCCGTTGTTGAGACCGTTGCCTTTTTCTTTTCCTTTTTCTATACAGCTGTGTATTTATATCCTTATCTAAAAACCCTTTTTTTACCGGGTCGGGTCGGGTGGTTACTGGGTCGGGTAAAGGCCCATGGACGCCAGAATCATCAAGTCGCTTGTCGACTTATTCACTGCAACGACTGGGCGACTAGTCAACGACTGGGCGTCGACTAATCGTCGATTAGTCGTCGACTACTCGTCGGCTAGTCGTCGACTACTCGTCGGCTAGTCGTCGACTACTCGTCGGCTAGTCGTCGACTCAATAACAATGTATTGTGGTGTGTGTATATTTGTGTATATGTGAGATGAAGTAACCCCTTATACCCTTTTTGTTCAGCCTTTTATAGGCTTCCCATTAGGGTTAAAGGGTTTGTACCTTTTGATCTGGACTGTAGGTGTGTTTTTGGACTGTAGGACGTGTGAACGCCCATGATGAGCCAGTGTATTGTTGAATCTGGACCGTAGGAACGTTTTGGATCCGGGGTACCTGGACGGTGGTGATATTGCCACGTGTCCTGGGGTCCTCCAGTGTTACTGTTAAATGGGCCCCGTACCCTTCTTATTGGGCCTTGGGCTCTTACTGTTGGGCCTGTTATATTATAGGCTATCAATTAATACACTACAGATCTTTGTAACATCTCCACCTTAGTTAAAATCTGGCGCATCAATTACATTTTTGTGAGCCCATTTAAAAGACTGTCATTCTTTAGTTCAATGATTTACCATTTATTTCAGTTGAAATAATCATTTAAAACATAGGTACTTATTTATTAAAATTTGTAGTTCTCTTGTACCGATTAGCTCTTTGACTTCATTGTGAATTTGTTGCATTACTGTTTATGGTTTGATTGGTTTTTCTGACCATTAAATTTTAAGTAGATTTGACTTTTATCACTCGAAGGCATGCCATATGTTAGTTTATGTCTCTGAACTCTGACTACTATATGTCAAATGTCATTATATTTTGATCAATTTTCTTTCTTTGACATGTCTTTCCTTCACTTGCAGTCAAATCAATGCATTTGACAGATTGATTTGTAGGCCACCTTTTTGTTTTTATCAGTTAAAAGACTATCAGCAGTGACCTGAGAAATTAATTGTTCTTGCTCTTATTTCTTTAGCCAAATTGAATTAAAGTTTCAGATTGCATATTTGCAGAACAAGACAGTATCCGTTTTTGAAACGACTATCCGTATCCTTGGAGGACTACTTTCGGCTCATCTTATTGCGAGTGATTATGCTACGGTATCAAATTATCTGACTTGATGTAATTTACAATCTACTTGATAACAGGCTGTACTGCTTTTCCTTGTTTATGCTTCTATGTATTGTCGTCTTACGTTTTTTCTTATGTATATGCGTCAATTCTAATTGTTTCATTAATGATGTATATGCGTCAAATTCTAATTGTTCATTAATGATCGAGATAATACGTCGAAAGTTCCACAATGTTTGTTATGGAAAATTATTACATTTTATCTGATGTAAAGAAAAAAATGGGATTCTTTGACGTGTGGTATGAATCTACTCCCTCCGCACCACTTCAAGGGGATGAGTTACAAATTCAGTATGTCCCAACTACGTGTCTTAGTTTCTATGCTAATACATTTGATTCCAGTTTTTTCCCTTATTTATGCACGTGTGTATAGCCTCTTTTTCAACACATTAACTGGTTTGATTTTATTTTCAGTGATATAATTAAAATAGGTTTTTAATATTACTAGACCCAATAAGTTATGTTTTTAATAATTAGGCCCTTTAAAATAGTTATTAAAATAATTAGAGATATGTGTATTTAGAATAATAAATATGTGTTTATTAGAATAACATTTTAAAGTAATCAGCCTTGTTAAAATATGTTTTAAAAAAAGACCGGTAGAGCGGAACAATTACCAACCAACCGATTGACAAAAAAAATTTAATGTTTCGGTTTGAATAATATAGTAAAGTATAGATATGAAGGTGGCTAATTGAACAATTTATTAGTGTTATATTGGTAAAAGAAAAATATTAATATATAAAGAAAAAAATGTACAGTTAAAACAAAGATTAAGAAATAAACAACTTAGAAAATAAAGGAAACTACAAACATGGACTTCAATTTAAAAGAAAAATAAAACAAAGAAAGCATATACAAATAAGAAAAGTATAAAAGAAAACAAAAAAACTTAAACAAACAAGCAGAAACGTGGTTCAAGTTTTATAAATTTGGGTTAGTTCAAATTAAAAAAAGAATATAAATGAACTTCAAAGTCGATGAAAAAAGAGTTTACTATATTTTTATATATATGAAATGAAATATTAAGGTTAAATGCACACTGTCCAATTCTTTTCTGTTTTAAAATTAAACAAGAGCTCGAATAAAAAAATAAAAATAAAAAGTAAACAAACTGTACCCTACATCAGCATATGTATTTTAATGAGATACATTACATGCATTGTATTTGTATGTTGGGCATGGCTGTGTCAATGTTAAAGTTTACGTTGGAATATAAAATGAGAGTAGTTGTTAACTGTAGGTATATAATGCAAGGGCAGTATTGTCGAATAGTTATAAAATTTAACTTTTCTTAATATACGTGTAAAAGTCAAATCAGCCATTTGAAGTGGAACATGGAGTATAACGACTTATATATACATAGGGGGCTACTCCATTAGACACTCCCTTATAATGAAAACGAGAAACTAAAATAAAAAAATTCTCAATCATGTCGAAATATAGCACATATGATATGCAAATTGATCGTTGCGAGATTTAGAAAATACAGTCAAGTCGGATTTAAAAAAAAAACTTACCGTTTGACGGAAAAAATCAAATTAAAAACGGAGGGGAAAAACCGAGATTTTGTGCGGGAGGGTGCAGATTAGTTGGATGTGGTGCTTTTAGGGGGGCCATTAGATTAAATTGATCTAATGGCTTAGATTAGTTTCTAGTTTCTATGTTAAGTTTGATTTCTATTTGATCATTTGCCTAGGTACATGTACATGAGGGGAGTTTACCGTCAAACTTCATATGATTTGCCTTCTATATATGCCATTATAACTGTCAAGCTCTATATCTTTTCTTATACTTCTCATTTACAGGGAATGAGGATACCCTCATATGATGATGAGTTGCTTCACTTAGCTGAGGATTTAGCCCGCAGATTATTACCCGCCTTTGATACTCCTACCGGTATTCTTCTAGAACCGTTTTATCAATTTAGAGAATAATTTATCCGTACTGCTAATAACTGCTGTTATCGCCTCTACTTTTAATTATTGGATGAGGTCTCTTTTATATATTGTGTTTTTTTCTGAAATGTGCTGAGAGAATAATTCTTAATAGTGCTAATTTGTGTGTCAAAAATTTATGTGACAGAAATGTCCCAAACTTATGAACTGTAGAGTATAAAGCAGCAAGATGTCATTATGACCTAGTCTACAAGAAGTGTCATTTTCTATGACTACTTATTCATCAGCTTCATTTCATCATTTGCATCAAAATATTGAAGAAATGAGTTTCTGGAAACTATTAAAATATGTAATTTGCTGATTGGACTCTTTGTCTAGTTAACTGCACTAGCAAAGGTCGTTTATTACTCATTGGATAAAAATGTTCTAGATTTTTTTCTGAAAACCCATGCTCTGACTTTCCTGGTTTATGTGTTGCAGGAATTCCCTATGGGTCTGTCAATCTATTGTACGGAGTTGATGAGAATGAAAGCAAGGTAAAATATTTATAATCATTCCCATTTACTGCTTCCCATCTTTATGTGGTTGCTATTTATACATGTGCTTGTTGTCAAAATGCATAGTGCAGCTGTTAGTAGTCCGCAATTAAAGAATGAATATGGAACCCCTACACACAAAGAGCTCTCTCTCTCTCTCTCTCTCTCTCTCTCTCTCTCTCTCTTTCTCTCTCTCTCTCTCTCTGTATATATATGTATATGTATGTTTGTATATATAGACACACATACATCCATACCTTGCTACATTTCTTGTCCCTACATCCTAGCTTCTTCTCAAGCCTCCGTCACTTGGACCTTTCAAATTTCTTCCTATATTGGTGTCAACCTGACACAAAATGGACTAGGTTTTTCGTTTTTCAACCTAATTTTTTTTGCATAATTACAATATTAGTCACAGAAGTAATTACCTTCTAAAACTGCTGTTCATTTGTGAATCAGCATCTTGTCATTACTCGTAAAACTGGTAACAAGTTATATTATTAGAATGAATGATAAATTCCAATACATCATGTATTTGAATGGTATATTCAAATACTATTTAATATTCCATATAGATATTACACATGTGATATTCATTTGTTCTATTATACTATTTGATATAAGCCAAAAAGTGAAATGCAGAACACTGTATGTAGTTGCTTCATTTGCAGTTTATATATATGTAATATTTTATAGCTCACAGACCTTTTTCAAGTGCTTATGTTTGGGGTCCTATATATTTTTTCTCTAAAATTTAATCCACTAGTCCACAATTGTAATTCAATTTTGCCTGTTTAGAGTGCTTTAACTTGCAGTGACTTATCCTCACCTGCATATTAATGTGAGAATATTATCTTTGGTTGAATATTCTTGGTGTATATAGATAACATCAACAGCTGGTGGAGGAACTCTGACTCTAGAATTTGGTGTGCTTAGCCGCTTGACTGATGATCCCAGTAAGTTCTGTTTCTTCTGTAACCTGTGTTTTAGCATGCTTTTAAAATTGTTTCCTCACGTTTGATGAATGATCATTACAAGTAAAGAAAAGAAAGAAAAAGAATTCCACTTGTTTTGAGAAAAAAATGTTATCTTCTTTATGTGACACGTGTAATTCAAGTGTAGGCATTGTGATAGATAAGTTAATGGCAAAATCATTCTGTCCTAGGTTACAGGCTCCATTTCGTCTATTTAGTTCGACACCTATATATGTCCAGGATTGACATGATAATTCATGTATGCTTCATGTTGGTAGAACATATTATGTAGCATGTTCTGTTGTCGTTCTGTTACACGTTGAGATAGCTACAGAGGTAAGAAGTTGGTGATTTAAAGATCGGGTGTTGGATTTGTAAATTTTGTAGGCGCATGTCAATATTTTCCATTCTGAATTCTTTATTAATCTGATGCCGCATTTTTCACTATTCCTATACAGTATATAAGATTAGTCAACTACTATAGGATTTCAGTTGGTTTCCTTTTCCATTTTAATTGTCTTGTCATGTATGACGGAGGTTATCCAACGTTCATTATTATTTTCTTTTTTATGTGCATAGCAAGACGACCCTTTACCTAGACGGTTAGGCGCCCGCCTAGACGGACATTAATGTCGGATTACACGTTTTACTATATAAATTGGGTATATTTAATATATACATACATTTATATGTTATGATAATATAGATTTAGCCATACATACATTACCAAAGAGTAAATACTATAATTACAGATCAAAGTACATACATAAATGTTATACCCAATAATATATGTTTGTAGTTTGTGCATACATATAATACATATACATACGCGTATATATATATGTATGTATGTATCTAACAGCTAAGAAGCAAAATAAGAATACTCCTTAATAGATTGCTGCCAGGAGATGCTTGTCTGTGTCTTGCTGGTAGTTAACTAGGGTTAAGTGTGTCGGCTGTAGGTAGTTAGTCGTGATTATAACTTGAATATGGGCTGGACCATATAAAAGGATACTGGGTTGGACTTAGTCAAAGATAGACCGGGCTAGCCCATCTTAAAATAAGACGGACTTATGCGGATTTGGACGGATTTAGACGTCGTCTAGCCACCTAGGCGCCCCTATGCGTCGCCTACCCACTAAAAATGAAGATAGGTCGGACGCCTACCCATTTTTTACCGCCTAGTCGCCTAGGCGACGTCTTAACAACTATGAAAACATGTAACAAGTTCTGTTTTCTGGTTTACTCGTATCCCTCTTATTCTCTCATTAAGAAATGCAGCAACCTTGAGGGACTCGTAGGCGAAAATTTTAAATGCTAGGGATTTGCCAGTAGCCTGTTTGGGCGTCGTTGGGGCTCATTGCTAAGTTTTATGTCTCAAAACCAATCTTTATAAGAAAATAGAAATAGAAATAAAATGAAGAAGGGAGCTGGCTACATTTTGCTGAAAAACATTTGGAATTGCATAATGCATAATTTAAGTTTTAATGTATCTTTTTGCTGCAGTTTTTGAGCAAGTTACAAAGAATTCAGTGCTTGGGTTGTGGGCTCGGAGATCAAGAATCAATTTAGTTGGTGCTCATATTAATGTATTTACAGGCGAATGGACGCAGAAGGTATCTTTCCATTTAGCTGTATGGAGAGCTATGCAATTTGGTTATCCACATTGTTTTAATTCTGTGACATTGTACTGTCGAAGAATATTATGATATGTAACTTTGTAATATTGAAGTGTTGCCAATTTGATGATTTTGTTTTTTACGATTATCATCCGAAGCGCTAAAACTGTCTACAGTTTTCTTGACTTGGGCTAAATCAGTAAGTTTTGTATCATACTAGGAAGCACCGACACTCCAAAAAGGATGCCGTACGGCACCGACACGGCTGAGTACGTGTCCGACACGCCACATGGCGTGTCGACAGAAAAAGGCAACCGATACGCGACCGACACGGGTTCGACACGCGACCGACACGGGTTCGACACGCGACCGACACGGCCCATATAAAAATGCCCAAAATCATCTTAAAAAAGCCCAACAAAATCTTTTTTTAAAAGCTCAAACCATCATATATTAACCCTAATTTTGTGTCTCTCTGTCTTTTATAACCTCCCCTCTTCATCTTTTATAACCCTATATATATACAATCAAATGTATACATACATCTATATATATAACACATATAAAAATATTTTTTATATTTTTATAACTTTTTTTTGCCGTATCCCGTATCCAGGACACTTTGATAATTGACGAATCCCCGTGTCCCGTGTCCCGTGTCCCGTGTGTCGCCGTATCAGTGTCGGTGCTTCCTAGGTATCATAACATGGTATAATGAATTTTTTATATATACAAAGATGTCACCTGTCGAGTGTCCTTTAGAGAGATTTTGCAAATATTGTTTGACTATTTAACTTGTAAAGGTTGTTTTGTCCTGATTTCTGCACACTTTACATACTAGCACTGTTATTTTTTTCCAATTGATAGTAATCTGTTCTAATTTTTTGACAAATTTTATGTGAAGTGGGACTGATTTTGGTGGGATACTAATATTTTTAGCCCTTTGCTGGTTGACTTTTTATGCACTTGTTGGAAACTGTTTAATCGTATCAGTTTGTTTCTGAGTTCCCTTTTCACGTATTACCCCATCTCTGTGAAGAGCTGAAAGATATCTGAAAGAGATGTAGTCAGTCTGCCAAATTTTCTGTTCTGTACCACTTTTCCTTATAATTTGTTCATTTTCTTTGCTTTTGTTTGTGGTTTATAATTTGAAATTTTTTGTTTCAGGATGCTGGTATAGGAACAAGCATCGACTCGTTTTATGAATATCTCCTCAAGGTATGTGCAAGTTGTACATTTGTCTCTTTAATCAATAGCTTTACGAACTTCAATATTAATTATATTCTTTGTCTTTCCCTCTTATATTTGTAACCTGTGCCAAGCAAGGACCAATGACAATATATTTGGATAAAACATAAAAAATTATTATGAATAATTACAAATTTTAGATTGTATTTAGAAAAATATTAATACTATACTATTATAAACCCAATTTTTTTGATATTATATCATATCCAGAATATTAAATAGTCATATTTAAAATCCTACTACAATTTAATGTCAATCTAATACTAACAATTGCAATCTACTTTCACATCTCAATTTCATATCCACTCAAACTCTTCTTCCTTACCTTTACAACAAACTCCATTTTGGATTGCAATTGCTTATTGCATTTCATTAAGTTAATACTAAAAAAAATCTTTCATTTATATTAAACTTTATTAAAGATTTAAATATTATACAATTTTGAAATCCTAATAAAGCCATCTATATATTTATACTATACTATTATAAGCGGAACACCTTCTATTTGGTAGTTGTTAGTAGGTTGTTCGTTACAGTTGTTTTGTACGACAAATAACAACCGTCAGATCTAAAGTCAAATAGATAGGAACCGTTGGATGCAATAATAAAATAATATTATATTAATATTTAAACTGCTCTCATGAATTCAGGGTTCGAACCCCGTCAACAGCTTATTATATTAAAACTTCTATATTCTTTATTTTAACAATTTCTACATGTTCAGAGCTCGAGTCCCGTGAACAACATATTATATTATTTATTTTCAGTCAAGTCTCAAATTATCACAAAATATTTATTATTATAACTTATTATATTCTTCAATTTATTTTCTAACTATTGAAATAAATTGAAGAATATATAACAGAATATAAATAATTTTAAGATAAAATATATTATTAAAAATCATTTAAGTGTTAAAAACAATTCGTGCATCGCACCGGTCATAGACTAGTTATACTATTATAACCAAGCTTAGTTCTTTTTGTACTCGGTCACTTGGTTTCGATACCCAATTTGTTTACCATTATAATATAATATTATTATTTTTCATATGTTTATATTGAATTTTGTTAATATAAAAAATAATTTGTATTTTTAGAATACTATTAAGATCCGAATTAAATACTTTTTTGTAACCGATAATTCAGTTTTACTTTTTGGTTAATCTAATGTATAATAAATATGTTGCATATAGTATTAATATTTAATTTTAAATAATGTATATCAAGTTCTATTTAATATCTACTTAAAAAGTTCTAATAATGAACTTTTTATAATAGAATTCTATCAAGATTACAATTCACCGTTTACATTAGATATCATTAAATTTATAATACTCGTACACTTTCATTTATATCATAATTTTATCAAAATTTTTAAATATATTAAAATTTCAAATGATATAAATAAACAATAATTTCTAGTGAAAATTATTCTTATTTTTTAGTATCCGGACTGGTGCCTTGCTTGGGCTTTAGACATACTTATTATATGTTAACAGTAAATTTTTAACTAACTTAAAGAATTTTAATATTAATTTTTAGTTCACTTGTGAAATTATGATACAGTTAGGATATAAATAATAATGTTGCACAATCTCTTATTCGATAAAATTGTAAATATTGAAGCATAGACTTGGTTTGAAATATATGTAGAAATATATGTTTATTTTACTGCAATTTAAGTAGAAATGTATTTGAAAATTAAGTTCAATTCTGTAATTTGTTAATACTTTTTTTTAGTTTCATAGTGAAATAAAATCTGTTTACTTGGGTAATCTGTTTTAGTTAATTCCCCTTCTCTGTAAAACGTTGAATTTAGTTTCAAGTTACTTCCTTCCTTTTAGGGCCAAGAATCGGACAAAATTGTAATTAGTTGACCATGTATGTACCAACCCCTGATCTTATTAAATTTTGTTTCGTAGTAGTTTATTTTGGATTTAACTGTTCCTTGATCATGTGTCCGGTGGCTCATCCACTGCATATGTAGGATGATAAATGCAAATTATAAGGGTTAATAATGTCAGGCTTACCTGTTATTCGGAGATGAAGAATATCTGTATATCTTCCAAGAAGCTTATGCAGCTGCAATGCACTACCTTTATAATGATCCTTGGTAAGATATACAACTATAAAATGTATGAATATATCATTCTATTCTAGTCTATATCTTTGTATATTTTTTTTTTCAGATTTTCATCTTGAAGTATATATACTTACAGAAACATGAAGGACAATAGTAAAATATGTTTGTAGGTATGTAGAGGTAAACATGAATTCTGCTGCTCTTGTCTGGCCTTTATTCAACAGTCTACAGGCTTTCTGGCCTGGTCTTCAGGTAATAGCGATAATTTGTTCTACCTACTGCTTAATGCCATATTATGTTAACGGTTTGCATTTTACCTATTTTTCCTAGGTTCTGGCAGGGGATATTGATCCTGCTATTAGAACACATACTGCGTTCTTTAGCGTCTGGAAAAGATATGGGTTCACACCAGAAGGTTTTAATCTCGCCACCTTCAGTGTTCAGGTATATGATTTCTAGAATTTTATATATTGTTCAAGGATTAATTGTGTGTGTATATATATGTAAATGTATATATTAGATTGTTAACTACTTCATTTGTTTTCAGCAAGGTCAAAGGAGCTACCCCCTGCGTCCAGAACTAATTGAAAGCACATATTGGCTCTACAAAGCTACCAGGGATTCTAGGTTGGTCCCTCTATTATTTTCAAATCCCAGCCTCTCGCTCTAAATTCAAATAATATACAGGAAAGGTTCAGAATTTAGATAACAATCATACTACAGTACAAACTATAAGGTAATTAGAATTGTTGGACCTTTATCATCTAGAGATCTAGAATATTGGAATTTACAAAAAAACCGAAAACTTATTACAGTCCTTTTTATTGACAATCCAATTGTTTACAGTTAAAAGTGGTTATATGTAGTATTGTGACTGGTGAACTGTACCATTGTAACAGGTGAGCTGTATCTATTTTTATTTCACATTTTTCAGGCTAAATTGCTTTATAGGTAGGCCTGCCCATATATATATATATAATATTTTTCCTTTTTTAGTTATTTTTATATTGCTGGACCCTAAATTAGATTGTATTAAATCATAAGTTATTTGATGGGTGCCAAAGTTAATTAAAAGAGAAGGTAAAAGCTGATAATTCTCAGGATAATATATTCTTTAAGTAATATACAAACTAAAATCCCTATTTATAAAGTCCTACACTACTCTCCTAATCGAATCATTTCCTAAAAGATGAGGATAATTTATGATTACCTCTAATTTAAAAATCTTAAATATTTAATTCGAACTAAAAAGCCTTCAAAGCAGTTTATATTCTTCGTATATTCTTTTTTTTGGGATTTTTAAGTGGTCGTCCTTTGACATTATAAGCAATTGAACTATCATTTTATTGCCGAACTTATCAATTAATTGCTGGCCACAAACAATGTTATTGTGGAACTGCGTTGCGTACAGATCTAATTATAAGCTGAGATTGACATTAGAGAAAACATCCACCCAGCCGGTCCATGTTTAGTATTCCCCCTATTCTTCTAGCTCTCCATGCATGCCGGAGTTTTGCTGCTGCCACCACTCCCTCCGGAGTCATGCTGCTACAAGCCATCATAGCAACAACCTGCCACAAATCTTCATGTCCCTCCGTTCTATCAAAATGAAAATACAACTTACAAAAGCAGTAATTATTTATAGTTTATCCCGTGCAAGGGTAAAACTCACAAAGTTAATACCCTTCAATCAACATTCTATAGGACGTACGACAAATTATAAAATTTTATGCAGAGCAGAATCACTTTGTCACCAAACTTACAAAACAGAATGGGAAGAAAACTTAGTGATATAACCCTTAGATTCTTATAAGAGCAAAATCTTACTTACAAGTAATGTAATCTATAATCACAATTTTTCTCACACAATCACAGAAGTTTTTTGTAGCTATATATTATGTATAAATAATAGATGCTCGATGGTGTAACTTGATTGTTAAAAAGTATATCGAAAACAATTTTTCTTATAAAATATATATTAAGTAAATCAAGTTAGGGGTTTGTGAGGGAAAACAAGAAGGGCCGGAAAACAAAGTTAAAAAATAAAATACTAACATTGTTATTAATATTTCCTATATGATTAATGATTATAAACATTAAATTATATCAAAAATTGCAAAATTTGAAGTATTATTTTTGTTAAAGTATGTTTCATGCCCGTCTGAAGATTCTAATAAATCTGTGAGGCTTAGCCTGGCGGATACCTCGTGAGTTACCAAGGGCTTGATGAGGCTTAGTTGATGCGGAGCATAAAATATTTATATTACTTGCTAATTATTTTATATTGTTGTTTAGTTATAAATATTTTGCAGTGTTCTAAAAAGCGGGAATCGGAATTGTTCGGTGGAGGGACCTTTCAGTGATTAATCGGATAATCGGTGATTAATCGGAGCATTAATCGTAAAAAAATTATTTAATAAATAATAAAAAATAATTCTATTTAAATGTCATTAACCTTTTACAAGATTTACAAAAATAAAACCACATATCATTAATTCAGTATTGATGTTTTAATAGTAAGATTTATAAAAAAAAACTCCTATCACGAGTCCATAATTGATATTTAAGTAATTTATACTAATTAATTACTACTGACTACTCACTAATATTACTTGATAATTAGAAATTACTACGTACAAATTCAAATCTTAAGATTTTAAATTACTACCTACTTGATATTTAAGTGATAATTATTGAATAAATTTATAATACCTCAAAATTATGAATCTATCGAGCAAGCAAGTTGAGTATTGAGATTTGAAAATAATTCATTAGGGATTTGTATATAGGATTTAGGGATATAAGAATATACGATTCTTTCTGTGTGTAAAAGAGTCAATATGTTAATATATTAATTTTAATATTAATTATTAAATGTTAAATGTTAATTATTATTTTAAAAAAACTTTATTTTTTTAAAAAACAATATTTTTTTTATTAATTTCAAACTTTGACCGATTCGGCCGATTTTTGACCCGATTCGACCGACTTTTGACCGATTTTTCAAAAAACCGTACTTTGACCCGATTAACGATTAATCGAGACGGGACCCGTCCGAACTCCGATTAATCGACCGATTAATCGGTTAATCGGCCGATTTTTAGAACACTGATATTTTGTAATTAATAATTATATTATCTAGCTAGGAACACTCTAGATTATAGATTATAGCAGTACAAAAAAAAGAAAGGATTTATTTTATTTTATTTTATTAATAATGGTAGTAAATTAAAAAAGGTTTTTGGTTTTCAGAAAATTACCTGGCTCCCAATTAATAATAATTATCTATATAATCTTCTGTTCTTTTTCATTATGGAGAGACGAATTATGAATTGATTTTATTGGATAAATCTGATGATTTATTTGTGATTCCATCGATTCTCTGTGGAAATATGTATATCCCCTATTATACCTTTTCTTTTGGACCTGTCCTACATTATATGGTATTAGAGTTGCCATTCCTCTACCTAGACGCCATAAACCCTTGACAACCGCCACCAGTAGCCGCTAGCAGCCACGAGCAGCCGTGTTCAGCCCCTGCAGCCTCTGTGCAGAATTGTTTAAGGGCTTCCAAAACCCTATAATTATTCAGAATTCAGAACAGCCCCCGTTCTTTAATTTTCTTGGACAAAAATGTCATCACAGAATTGAGTTTGAAATATCATGCGCTAAGCAACATTAGCGTACACTGGGGTGGGGGGCTAATGAGGCCGGTTAACAGGAATCGGAACCTCAATCCCGTGTACTACTGTGCTGGTGATTGGATTAGTAATTTAGTTGTATGGATTTAATCAATAGTTGATGAATTTTTATAACTTGTCACACCGTCTAAATGTAGATATCTTGATGCTGGGAGGGATATGGTTGCAAGCTTACAGTATGGTGCCCGATGCACTTGTGGATATTGTCATATCTCAGATGTCGAGTTTCACAAACAGGAAGATCACATGGAGAGCTTTTTCCTAGCTGAAACTGTATGTAAAATTTACTTAAGGAATCATTATCAATATGTTATGTTCTATATTATTGACTTCTTTCATTGTTAGTAATTATTTCTTGCATAAAGTTGAGAATCACCATAGGTCACCTAGCGGAGTGAACCTGCAACACAGACTTATGTTGGTCTTTATAGTGTGCTCTCGCCTACCATTTTAGGAGGTCTGTTAGGATTTGGTAAGAATGATGTAACTAATTTAGTAATAAAAAGAAGGGAATCATGTAAATAAATATTTTACTGAGGATCACAAATTGAGAATACTATTTACTTTCTCTAACCAATCTTAGCTTGAACCGAAGTTGGCTCTAGGATTTGACTCCTGGGTACTTGCTTGATATTTTAACGCACCTTTACTGGTTTGTTAAGCCTTAAGTTTTTTAATATTTTCAGAATATCTGATTTTTTCTCATGGTGTCACCAAGGCGACTACATGACTTCCCAGCCCTGGAAAACATAATTCGTCCTGGTCGTCGTATTCTCCTACCTACTCAGTTATACTCTCCCATAGTTCATCTTGGTGATCATATAGGTTTTGACGAATCCATACATTTTTGACCTGTTTTGACTCTAGCAGTTTGAGATAAACAAAGAATAAGCCCCAAGTTAGTTCCTAACTTAGTAATACTACTTGAACGACTTCACCAAAGAACACAACTTATCCATCTGGCGGCCTAAATTATTTCCTTTTCTTTCTTTTATTTTCTTATTTTCTTCTTCCTTGTGTTTGTTCACTTTGTTTTCATTTAATTTTTTAATTTTATGCTCTTATCTCCCCCCCCCCACTTTTCTTCTTCTTTGTCATTCTAGCTATTAGCCATACGTAATTTGTAATTACATAATCTAAAATTTATTATCGAGACGTAATATTGTGTCAGAACATGTATAATGTACTTTATTATTGTAATGTAAATTTATATGCATTATACATCTACAACTACAAGTAAAAAATATAGTTGTGCAACATTGTAGTCGCGTAATTAGATCATTGAAAATGTCAATTTTAGTATTAGAGGATTTTAGTTACAAGAATGGTAGTTGTGGTCGATACATATTTAAGTATAAGAGGTGGGAGAGGAGGAACCATCGAATCCTAGACCTCTTCTAGCACTGGGAACACCTTTGCCACCACTTGGGAACTTTTTAATTCACTTCCAGGACCTTTAAGAGCACAAGTATTTGTCTGTGTATGTGCACGGGCGCGCGCAGAATACTAATTACTGGAATGTTGATAATATTTAAGCTTTTTAGTTTTCCTGCAATCATATACATGTAAATGATACATCAAAAACGAATATGAAAGCTTGTTTCAGTGTGTCTGTGTAAGCTGATAATATATCTGATGAACTCATATTGCCAGATCGATGCTTTATTTCTTTAGTTTCCGGGATACCTCCCATTAACTAATGTAGTGGCGCCATAGCACTGTGACAGCAGTGACAATGTTTTATTTTTTCAGTCTTGGTTTATCTGGAATGGTAGTGTTTGAGATATATTATCTTCATATGCCATCATCTATTGATCGTTCCTAGTACATGATCATGTGTCATTTGTATTTTATTTTATTCAATTCTCTTCCAAGTATACAAAGTTGCATCAACTTGTTCAGGTGAAATACCTGTGGCTTCTATTTGATCTGGCTGCTGGTTCTGATAACCTCGTTGAGAATGGGCCATACAAGTAAGTAGTGTTTCCTTTCAGCGTTGGTAACTCAGCTAAGGACGGTAGGGTATTTGAAATCTAATTTTACTCTAAAAAGGACCTTTTTTTAAATCTTTTCGGCTCTAAATTTTTTCGCATTGTTCAGGTATGTCTTCAGCACTGAAGGCCACTTGTTACCGGCTACCCCTCAAATTTCTTTAGTAAAGGAACATTGTTCTTATATTGGTGCATTCTGTCCGAGAAGCAATTTCGGGCATGAACCCCCTACATTTGATATTCCAATGGAATCCCAGGAACCTAATGCCACTAAAACTTTTCTGGATACCACAAGTCTGTTAGGGCATTCCTATGTTCATAAATCCAGTTCAGTGTCAGGAGTAATTAAGGTCAGTTGAAACAATCTTCACTTTAATTGGTCCACCCTTATTTACATTATGGATTACTCTGTATTTGTTGTATATACTTTTATCGATCCTCCCTCACTCCCTGTAAAGCCCTTTAATGTAAGACCTCTTGGTATGGGGACCCCTATCAACCTAATTACGTACATACAAAAAGTCAAAGGCCAGATTACCTGATCCTGCCCCCAGACATGCAGGGTCTAAAATGTAAAATTTAGTTCAGTTATGATTTGCTCAATGCTCACTAGAGAGGCACACATTCTCCAACTTGCTGATATTCAAGCACACAACACACACTCAGCAGCAAACAAGAATTACTGTAGTAGTAAAGATAAATTATGAGTAGTGATCACAGGATCACCCAAATAGTTGCAGAGAATAAGTTAATCATAGAGGCTGAGTCTCTCCTAAGCCAAAGCCTAAACATTCTACAAAATTCTTAAGCTAACTGAAAAAGAATAATCATCTCAATACATGTACTCTAGCTGTAACAGAAAATAGAATGTAGTCATCTACTGCGAGTGACTTTACCTCACTCGAGGTACGCTACACTCTAGAATTCTCTTAGGCACTTAAGTTGTCACAATCTACTATCTCATCTTTGTCAAGCTTACAATGGGCCTCTTTGAGTAAGTCCATTGTATTTGGGACTTAAGGTGAAATTTAGTAAATTGTTGCTTCTTGAGAAGAAAGTCTTCCATCTTGCATCAAACTTATGTAGAATTTTTCATTAGATGAGCACTTGCAATACATTACTGGGTGAGATTTCCTTTCTGCCGTAGATCCAGTATCAGTTTAGGTTTAACAACCAGTTCCGACTCTGCAGTCAGCTGTGCTGGAAAAACAGGTAAAGCGTATGTTGTCCCATGACCCTTTTCAATTGTGAGACCTGGAATACCAGGTGCATGATCGCATCCGGTGGTAGCTCCAATTTGTAAGCTGCCTTTCATATTTGAGCTATCACCTTAAAAGAGCCATAATATCTCGAGGCAACTTTTCTGACTTTCTTTTTGGCTAAAGACTTTTCTCGATAGGGACTCAGTTTGAGGATTACCGAATTATCCACCTGAAATTCTACTTCTCTTTGTTTTGTTTCAGCAGATGCTTTCATCTTTTGTTGTGCTCGCAAAAAGTTCATCCGTAACTCATCCAATATCTCTTCTCTATCATTCAACACATGATACGCATGAGACACTTGACACTATCAAGAACACACAAAGTAGTGAATTTTTCTGTATTATGCTTGTTTAATTAGATGCTTCACTACTTTGCGTGTTCTTGGTAGTGTTAAAAGGCTTTAGGTAAAACACCTTTGAAGTAGTCATTGGATCCACCTATCTTAATAAGAATTTCTTGTGTGCACGAATATCTGGAGGAGCAAAGTAATTTCCCTAAGATTGGGGTGCATCTTTATAATTATCTAGAATATATATATATATATATATATAGAGAGAGAGAGAGAGTTAATTCGGGATATATTATTGTTGCTTTGACATTATCTGTCTCTCTTTAAGCTCAACTGATTTTTTTTATAAAAAAAAATTATTTGGCAGGGACTCTGTCCAGGACTATCTCATTCGCAGAAGTATGGCATATCATATGTGGCTTCACATAGTACAACCCTCAGTGACGAGCGTGTAGACCAAAGTGAGAGTACTGTAGTTCAAAGCCACTCAGTGGTTCTTCTTTCTGACTCCAGTGCGATTAATACACCGGACGATTTACAGAATGATACAGAACCTAGTAGTAGTAAAGGAGATGGTGAGCCCTTCAGGGGATAAAGCTGAAATGATTTACCGGTTTGCTTACAGATCCATAATCCACATTTTGACCTGATATAGTTCTTGCATCTAGAGGACACGACATTCAGTGATGATTGCGGAATCAGAATCAAGAAATGATGTCAAAATTCTTCTTGGATGCGTTTAACCAATTTTGGACTGTTGGGTTACGGGACCAACGTTGTACACTTGCGAAGATATATGATATACAAAGCCTTGTACAATATAGTCTGTCCAAAATTTATATTAGGGATTTCTTGTAAAATATGTTTTTTTGATAAGGGGCATACTTTGCATTTTGTAATTTAGAAAGATTTGTCGGGTATTCAAAGGATGACCATGGTGGGAAAAGATGAGAATGGCGTTAAAAAACATATTTTGATTAGTCGAAATTTGGTAAGTGATTGAAAGAACTGTCTTATAAGTTAAAAGATTATACAAATCTCATTTGACAGTTGACATTTAGCAAGTTTGTCAAGATGTTGTATAAACTGTCTGTAATTTTGTATTATTATTTGTTAGTTGAGATTTGATATTTACAAAATGTGCTTTTTGTTTATCAAAATTATGAACAGATTTATTAATACTTATGTATGTAATATAATTGTATACATTTCGAAATAGTATATATTATAAAACTCTTGACCTCTTTTTTTAATATATCGTTTTATAATTTTTTTTGCTCAAACTACTTGTGTTTTTCAAGCAGGAATTCAATTTACTTGATCAGTAAACGCCAATGAGTATAAAATATAGTATCATTTTAAAACATTAATCCTACTATCATATAGTTGGATGGACCTGGCTTGATCATTATCTGATTTTAGTTATGCATACATGCATAATAAATAGAAATATATTAGATAGTAGATACTTTATGTTCCGATTATTTGTGTAGTTTAAGTTAAATGAGTACATAGTATTTTAATAAGAAATTTAATAACTTAATAATTAAAGTCTGCAATTACAGATGTATCCTTATTTTATTAAAGATAAAAAATCTTTTATACTCACTTAAGTTAGATGAATACATATTTACAAGCATCAAACTCAATGTAATTTAACTTTATGGTGTTTGGATTATAATTTGATGGTTGAGAATGAGAATCTTATTACCATTATATAATGATAAAATCATAGTCTCCTTACCCTTTGGAATACCATTTCATTATCATTCTCATTAATCTCTCATTTTCATACTGCTTGTTCTCATTCCCGAATCTCATTGGTGTCATCGATCCCTTATTGGGTTGATAATTACTCTAATGTACATTCAAGTTCTTGCAAAGGGTCCCAAATGATCATCCTTTAGCAGATGAATATTCATTTTAAAAAAATTCAGAGCACAAAAAATCTACACACTAAATTTGTTCACTGACCAAAAAGATTCTCTTGGTTGTGAGTTTTGTTCCAAGAAGCTTCATGCCAACCAACTAGCCAACATTTTATTATTGCCAGTATCTGGATGCCCTGTCCTGGAAGCCCACATAATAACAACTCAGCTGTGATTTTTATTTTTGTCTCTCTTCAAATTTTGGAGGGAACATGTTGTGCTGTACAAACTAACTTTCATGGAAATTACATCCTGTTCCATGTGACCATCTAGATCTTAATCATTAGTTGTTTTGCTTTGACATTTTTGATAGGACTTCATCATTTTATAAATAATTTGCAATTTTAATGATTAGGCATTATGTTTGTAGTTTAAACTCCTTGATTATGGAGGTGCATTGGATTACCTTGAGGATGTTATTTAACTTGAGGATTGGTTTTGAGTAGCAAATATATCTGCCTCTGATCTCGAAGACCAGATCTGTATCATATATGTTTCCAGTTCTACTTGATCAGAAGAATAAGCCAGATGTCGAAAAATTGTTTACCACTACAGAAAAAAGAGATTTTAGGCAAGTTGTGGTGATGCATGTTAGAATATAAGATTCTTGAAAGGGTCGTTCTCTAACACCTTAAAGTTTTAGAGTAACTGATTTCTTGACATGGTATCAGAGCTCAGACTGAGCATGGTATCAGAGCTCAGGCTGACAGGGAACTCAAGTTCTGGAAATGGTCGTTCTCTAACACCTTAAAGTTTTAGAGTAACTGGTTCTTTGAGATGGTATCAGAGCTCAGGTTGAGCATGGTATCATAGCTCAGGCTGACAGAGAACTCAAGTTCGATCCATGATCCACTCTTCGACCCATTAATGGGCTCTCAAGTGATGGGGAATGTTACTAACACTTGAGGTTCTAGAGTAACCGGTTTCTTGACAATGCAGCAGATCAGTGATCTGAAGATATGACCTACTGTAACATTTTTGGAAGTTTAGGTAGAACCATTTAACACTAAGGGTAGGCGATGAGGTTAAAGCTATGTTGTTTCATCTTAGTTTTGATGCATATTGAACTTAATACATCCATGCTGATGCTCCTTTGTTGTAATTTTTTCAAATGTACTGGTTTAAGTGTCTGATATGCGGCAAACTGTCAAAAATCTATTCTGAAAACTGCCCGGTAAAACACTGGTTTTTGAATCAAGCTAATCCATCAAAGCCTAATGTGAAACTTTTGTTTAAACCATTACTTAACTTGAGTATGTAGTCACTCATACAATCCGGTCAAGTATCTGGATACAGCAGCTGTAAATATAAGACTTTGTAACGCAAAGTAAAATTGCATTTCTTGTACATCAAGCAGCATACGAATAAAATGTTAATTTGTTTACCCAACTTGGTATGAAAAAAATAAAAATCTATAGTATGTATTATCGTTTCTGTGATACATGACCAGAACTTCAGTATATGTTCTTTATACAGTTGCTGCAGAAGCATGTATACAGTTCTGGTCTGATCAGATTATTACAAACAAAATATTATAAAACTTTAAAACCACACAAGCAGTCTTTCTGTCACAGCCTCAGACGAGATAATGTAATAATTCTACTTTGCAACCCATAGATAAACTAGTCTACAAACAAATTAATGAAAAATATATCGATGTTCTTCGAGAACCCAAGCTGGAAGATATTGTCTCCACAAAAGAGATCCTAATCCCCGTTTCTGCTATAACGTAATATGTATTATGTCGTGGTTTGCAAGTTCATTTAGGCACTATGTCCCAATCCTCTGGCTTCTGATCCTTTCATTATCCTTAGTCTTTTGCAGGATGACATAAACATGCTGCAACGTATTATTAACTTGTCAGACAAACTTGCGGACATTGCAGAAAAGAAGGGTATTGGCGTGTGTGCGCGCGCGTGTGTGTTTTTTAAATGGGTACATAGGGAAGATGAGAGAACTTACTCCCATGGAACGTCGCCAACCAGCATCCAGTCACCGTCTTTGTCTTCATAAGTAGGCGCGTATTCAGATCCTTTGTAGCCTTCCCTCTCAGAGTACTCACCTATCACCAAAGTTGTTTTTTCATCGAATCATAGGGGGGATGCAAAATAAATAGTTTATCAGGAGAAGAATTATATAAATCTTCTTACCTATGGTGAGTTTGAACATGTTTTCTAAAGCCTCGAGGAGCTCCGGGTAGCAATTGTAAACTTTCAAATCAACTTTTCTTAAATAAGGTGCACCATCCATGCTTACTTTCACATAACTTCCTGTATCTTTCTCAACCTTTTTTGATTGGAAGCAATTCTTCCGGTAGGATCTGATTGGTGGCCATCCAATTACTTGTGCCCTGTAATTTTACGCACCCTTGTTAGTTTCTCTATGTAACCAGTTCCTCTAAAACCTTAAGGTGTCCGAGTAAGGTTGATCTTAGGCTATTCAACGAGTTTCAGTGTCATTTGAAATCCAAAAACAAAGATTTTAATTTCTAGATAAACACGTAAACATGACGAATGACTTACTTGGCAGGAGGTGCAGTTTCATGTTTGGCATTAGAAACAGATTCTCTATCCTCAACTGAATCAGGCACAGCTCTCTTGTTGTTTCTTGAGCTAGAGATAGTTTCGTTCTCCAACGATTCATCGCTCCCCGGTAATCCCAACCGAAGCTCAGTTTCCTTGAGGTGAAGAGCTTCATCACGAGTAATCACACTTTCCATTTTGGCTAATTCTTGATTATCAACTGCTCTGTTACAGTATAGAGAAAAAATATTTCTTGGTGCAAGTTGAAAAAACTTGGAGTTGTTGATAAGCAAAGATGGTATGTTATAAGATGTATGGATAGAAGACTTTTGAATTGGCAAGAAACGAAAGAAAAGTAGGGGGGACAAATGAAAAAAGAAAAATGTCGGTAGCAATGGTAGCATGCAAGAGGCAAGTGATCCTACATTAAGGGGACAAGAGTTGGACAAATGTAGGCAGACGTATGAAACACCCTGAGGACTTGAATGGTGTTAGGGTCAAGATGTGTTTTAGGGGTTCGTGGGAGTATAATCAGGGGCGTTGAATTTTTGACACACATAGAGAGCATCCCATGTGAATTGGAGAAAGGGGGGCGTTAAGCAACAGGTCACTCTAAAACCTCGAGAACCTCGATATGTTAGAGGAATATCTTTTCCAGGATCTTATGTTAATATTCGAACAAGAGTCCACATGGTTGTTTGTGTGGTACGAAGTGCTGGCTACGCCCCTGGGTGTCGATCTTTCAGGACCAGTGTGGGACTTGGTAGGTTATGAGCCTGGAAAATTCATGGAGGGTACATTAGTACAGGTCAGGGAACCAGGGCATGTGTAGCAATGGTTCCAGAAGTGGCTCATCATTGAAGATCAATTGTAGACGTTTTGGCAACTTCGTTCGACCTTCGAAAGTTGGCCAGTAGATATATATTTTCGTTTCAATTGATTCATGTAAACTATAAAGTCTGCATAATAGCGCGTTATGTGTAAAATTTGGATTTATAGTTCGAAACTTTGAATACATGGTCTTTTATAGTGACATCATATATTATGATATACGTTTGTCGTCGTTTTGGATAATTATCCTGCACAGTCTCAAGATTCAGATATTTTGTACGGTAGGACAAATAGTGAGCAATTCGGGACTAATCTGTTTATGCAAATTCTGGATCTTGATATTTTATCAATATATTCAGTGTGCTTATCAATTTTCATAGGAGTGAGTTGACTTGATTTTAGAAAATTAATCTTAACCTGTAATGTTTAGACCAGAAAATTGATGGAGTGGGATGTACTTGACTGTATTTACCTTGATTTCGATTTCTTTGTATTCTAAATTGTCTAAAACAGGAATACAATGCCCATTAATTAATATTTTCTGTTGGCTCGTGATTCTTGAAATTGTAAACGGTTGATGTTGCAGTAATATAATTAACCAAATAGAAAGTGCATGCATCACTCCAAGTGAGGAATGTATTTATGAATTGATAACATTGTATTCTTTTTTCTGTTGTTCATCAAAACGTTGACTTGCATTTTTCTACTAGAACATTGTGAATTTTAATTACTTCCTTTAATCACATTGATTTTATATCTCTGTTTATCAAGATGACTCCTTTAAGATGTCTGACATAATGAATGTGGAGTACATAAGATCTTGACGAGAGACTATTTCAAATATTACCAGACCACCAACACATGAGATACAGTAAGTAGTAATAAAATTTTGGACTATATCCATGTTCAGTAATTTTTAGGCCCATCTCCCAAAATAGTAGGCATATTTCGGCCCAATGGACACTTTTTTTCTAAGCATGAATGTTGTGATATTGGGATGATACTCGTAGAAATAATTCTACCTCGTCTCCCTAGACTGGGAAGAAGAAAAACAGTCATTGGAAGTGTAAAACAAGGTTTAATGCGCACAAGTAACAAGTAAATATTATTGTGCATGTACGTGTTCTACTAACCCTAATTGTATTGACTGATAATATCTCACCCGTACATATTCTGATTTAAAATAAGACTGTTTCAGCTTTTAACCACACATAAGTCAAATAGAGGATCATAATTTAATATCAACACTTAGACTTATATCAGAACTTAACAGTCATCAGAACATGATTTCTGAACTCGAAAAATGAATGCCTATCTCTGTGATTCTTCACACAAATTCTGATTTCAATTCTTCAGAACTTATTTATCAGAACTTTCATCAGAACTTGTCCTCAAAATTTATGCAATCTGACACATAAACTGTTCATCTAAAACATCATTGAACGCCACATAAATTTTCATCATTCATATGGAGTGTAAGTGTGTGCATTAAGCAAAATATCAGACAAAGAGTAAGGTCTGATTCACTTCAGTACATCTTAGAAATAAGGCATAACTGAGAACTTTACTAAAAATCTGTCATTATTCTGAAGTTTACTTTTGAATGAGTTCATGCACGAGTCCACCTCAACTGTTTTGTGCTTTTTTTATGCATCTTTTGAAATTCCATTTTACAGTGGCTTCTCAGTGTAAGTAAGTCACGACTGCTTATCAGAATTTACGCTATTATCAGAGTATTTCTCCAGTAATCATAGAGTGTGAAAAGTCACCAATAAAAATAATTATTTGCTTTTCTGATGTATATTACTTAATACCAGCAATGCACTTGGGTCGTCCCTTCCACATTTTTACTCTAGATCTCAAAGGAGTACCTGAATTTATTCTTTGATCCTTTTGCTTTTTCTTTTGATAAGTGAGGTTTATCAGCACTTAATGCATTCAGCAGATTTACTAGTATAGAACTTAACAGATGAGTAGCATTATTCTAATTTGTGACTTAGTAATAAGATAGACAAAGTAAACTCAACTAAGCTCAATTATCAGAATTTTCTTGTGTCAATAGATTTCCACAGAAATAATTACTTCTTACATGGGATCCTTTGTTTATTGAAGACTACTAGGTCAGCATCTAGCACAGTTATCCTCATAGGATTGAATAGTTACTTAAACAGACATATCACTTATCAGAGTTTAGAAATATATATCATACAACAATCAGTACTTAAACACATTTGTCAATTAAGCACAGAATACACAAAGAGATTAAATTCTGTAAATACTGATCATAAAGTCTGATATAACAGAACAAAACTAAGCAGATTTAGAGAAAGAACCTGAAACCATTCCAAGTTCATTTACCAATCTTGTAAAAGTGGCTTCACATAATGCTTTTGTGAAGATATCTGCTAGTTGTTGATCTGTTGGAACAAAGTGCAATTCCACTGTACCTTCATCCACATGTTCCCTTATGAAGTGGTACCTGATGCTGATGTGCTTTGTCATAGAGTGTTGAACTGGATTACCTGTCATAGCAATAACACTTTGATTATCACAGTAAATAGGGATTTTGAAATATGTTAACCCATAATCCAGTAACTGATTCTTCATCCAAAGAATCTGTGCACAACAGCTTCCTGCAACAATGTACTCTGCTTCTGCAGTTGATGTGGAAATTGACTTTTATTTCTTGCTGAACCAAGAAACCAATCTGCCTCCAAGAAATTGGCAGCTTCCACTTGTGCTTTTCCTGTCAATTTTGCAACCTGCAAAATCAGCATCTGAGTAACCTATTAGTTTAAAATCTGATTCTCTAGGATACCACAATCCCAGATCAGCTGTTCCTTTAAGATACTTGAAAATTCTTTTCACAGCTGTTAAGTGAGGTTCTCTTGGATCTGCTTGAAAGCTTGCACAAAGACAGGTAGCATACGTGATATCAGGTCTACTAGCAGTTAGATAGAGTAGAGATCCAATCATACCTCTGTAATCAGTAACATCTACTGATTTACCAGTATCCTTATCCAGTTTTGTTGCAGTGGCCATGGGAGTGGATGCACTTGAACAATCTTGCATTCCAAATTTCTTCAGCAAGTTTCTGGTGTACTTAGTTTGACAAATAAAAGTGCCTTCTTCATTCTGCTTGATTTGAAGGCTTAGAAAATAGCTAAGTTCCCCCATCATACTCATCTGATACCTTGACTGCATCAGTTTGGCAAACTTCTTGCAAAGTCTGTCATTTGTAGACCCAAAAATGATATCATCAACATAAATCTAGACCAGAAGTAAGTCCTTTCCATGATTGAGGTAGAACAGTGTTTTGTCTATTGTTCCTCTGTTGAATCCACTTTCCAGAAGAAACTGAGCTAAAGTCTCATACCATGCTCTAGGAGCTTGCTTAAGTCCATAAAGTGCTTTATCAAGCCTGTAGACATAATCTGGATGTTTGGAATCTACAAAGCCTGGAGGTTGTTCAACATATACTTCCTCCTCTAATTCTCCATTGAGAAAAGCACTTTTCACATCCATTTGAAAGACAGTAAACTTTTTGTGAGCAGCATAAGCCAAAAATATCCTTATGGCTTCTAACCTAGCAACTGGTGCAAATGTTTCATCATAATCAATTCCCTCCTGTTGAGAATATCCTTTTGCAACCAGCCTTGCCTTATTCCTTGTAATTATGTCATCACTGTCAGTTTTGTTTCTGAATACCCACTTTGTACCAACAACAGATCTATTCTTTGGTCTTGGCACTAGGGTCCAGACTTTGTTTCTTTCAAATTCATTTAACTCTTCCTGCATTGCTTGCACCCAATCAGCATCTTGAAGAGCTTCTTTCACTTTCTTTGGCTCAGTCTGAGAGAGAAAAGAATTGTAAAGACGTTCGTTTGAAGTACCTGTTCTAATTCTGACACCTGCATCAGGATTTCGAATTATCAAATCAGGTGTATTGTTAGGGCGAAATCACGCACTAATATTCACGCAAGTATACGCGTTCGCAAGTAATATAGAATACTTTCTAGTTCGTTCCCTCAGAGACTCAGACTAATTTATTGTCTAATTTAACTCACTCACCAATGTATGATTACTTCTCAATGTTAAGATAACACTTAAAATTATTGATTAAATATTAACTATAATTAACTACTTAATTAACCACTTAACTAACACTTCAATTTATCAATAATAAAACACTCATGAGATCACAACTTCATTATTACTTCCTTCTATAGCCATTGTTATTACCTTTAGCATGTGACAGTGATGATATTAATCGAATAACACGAACTGATAAAAGCCAACTTTCATTGTACTAATACCATTCTACCAAACATCCACAATTAAGATAGAAGTTGAATAGTCATCAATTATGTTGAGTTCCTATATGTCTACAGAAATTGACAACACAACGATTTAAGCACAAGTTATTCCTTTTGATTACATAAGGCAAATAAAACTGTTAGAGTTACCCACTAATCATGCACAACGTACATGAACCTATGCTAGCATGGCAAGTTCTAAATCTCAAGATCCACCGTCGCTTCACAAGAGATTAACACCCTATCTTATATGTTCGCGACGCACATAAGACGAATACGCACAACCAATACTAGATATCATGCAATCATCACACACTAAAGTATTAAACAATTAACTAAAGAATTTCATAATAAATCCGTTGCAACCCCATGATCACGATTAGCCCATAATAGAACTTATCGCCATCATGGGTTCATATGAAATCATGATAAACAACACAAGAAAATAATAACTAAACTAATTATATTAAAACAGAGTACGTCACAAGAGTAAATAAGTCAAAGCAAGAAAACTAGCATCCAACGTTACAACAAAACAAGAATCACAAGAATATATGCTTCCTCTTTGTTGCGGTGTGCTAAATCGGTCTTCTTCCTTATCTCCTTCGCTTCTTGCAAAACACAATCTAAAACGTAATCTCCTCTTAATACTCTGTGAAAAACGTCTCAAATCTACTTATATAATAGTCCCATAAAACTCAGATTACATAGAAGTTGGAAGCCAAACAGAAGTAGAAGTCTAAAATAATATATCTTTTTCCCCGACCCTGCGCGGCCGCTCAGCATTTCTGCGCGGGCGCGCAAGGCTGCTGCGCGGCCGCTCAGCATTGCTGCGCGGGCGCGCAGGACCCTACTGGAAAAATTCCAGGTTTGCTCTGTTTCTTCGCCGTAATCTGCCCGTTCTTTTCCTCTCGCAATGGTGAACACATGCCAAGGCTTATTCTTGATGATTCCTCCTCCGAAATGCAACTAATACCCTGAAATGCATAAACACTAGAAAAACGCATCAAATACACAAAATACTTGATTTCCAGACACCAATTTAAGCCATTTTAAGACGTTCTAAGTGGTATAAAATGCCACTTATCACACCCCCAAACTTAAATCGATGCTTGTCCTCAAGCGTCACAGACTCAAAAACAAATAAAAATATGCATGAATGCAATCTATATGAAAATGCAACGATCCCCCTTACTACAATTAACCAACCAAATTGTCACGTCTCAACGAATGCAGTTAGACACTAAAGATCAAGAAACTCATGCAAACGGACATACCGCCAGAAACGTGGTGTGTGCAAATGCTTAACAGATATGCTTTGGAACTAGACCAATTACTATGACTAGACTATCCTCAAGGAAATCCTACGATTATACAAAGAATAAAAATTCTAGGCACAAAGTGATATACAACACTACAAGAACTTTGGAGCTTACTACGGAATCGTGCTTTTTATTTACAACTCAAAATGCTTATTTGACCGTGCAATGAGTGAGGTCCACAAAAGACTTATACAATGGTATCCATGTAACGAGCGTTAGGTTAGCGGATCCCAGACTCTAAAAGCCTTAGGTCACTAGGCACAAAGTCCCCTAAGAACTTAATAACTCGAATACCAAAGAACCCACTCTTGATCAATTATGCAATTTTTTTTTTTTTCTGAGCAAGTGCGTTTCGCTCCATCTTGCTCAACCCTAGACTACTCGCATAACATGCGAGCCGGCTACTAGCCATTTGACGCCTAGCCACAAATAGCAACAAATTCCATTTTTACTCCATTTTTTTTCTTTTTCATGCCTTTACCACTAAGAACCTATTATCAAATTCTAAGCATAATAAATAGATTATCCTCGAAAATAATCAGATCATAACAACAATCTAGTCCTTAAGCATTCTCTAAGACTTAGTGACAATACAAGTGCTTCTAGCATGCATATCAACCTACACAACTTAATATCACTTTAATGCTATCACTACACTCGCATCAATATCACAATTCAGTCGATAAATCATTGCAAAAGGGATCATGGTATATGCATGAGCTATATGATATGACAAACAAATAAAGCTATATAAAAAAAAACTATATGGAAAAAATTATGCAACTATATGAACTAACTATCATGAATATGCAGCTATATGACACACACAAAATATTCCTTAACTACCACCCCCAAACTTAAAATCTTCACTGTCCCCAATGAAGGTAGTAGAAAGGAACACAGGGTATACCTACTCGGAGTCATCATCATCATCACCCTCAGTGGGTGGAGTATCAGGCGGCGGGTATGCAGAGTCCTCACCAAAAACTGGCCACTGGATATCAGCTCCAAGGCCTCGAAAAGCAGTCCCTAACGCAAGGGTGAGCTCCTGAGCAAACCTGCTCTGCGTCTCATACATGGCATCCATCCGTCGTGAAATCCTCCTATACTGGGCATCACCCATCCCAGCACCCTCCTGAGCTCTCGAAGAACTAGCCTCACCACGCCCTGGCCTGACCATAGTAGCACCTCATGCTGGACGCCCTCCTGGAAGACGATAACCCAGCCCATGCTCCTCAGGCTCACCACCGGTCCACTCCTGCATCCCATTCAGAGTGCCAGAATCTATCGGAGCTGCTGGCAACTGCAACTGCTCATGAGCCGGCCAGTTCACTCCTACTGCTTGGCATAGCTTCGTAACCGTGGATGCATAAGGGATGTTCATATGCTTTGCTCCCCTCAAAAACTTCAGAATTCCTTGGTAGATAAACTCACCAAGGTCCACATAGTATTCCTCATTCAGAATTCCCCACAACAACTGTGCTCTCTCAACTGTGACCTCGTGTGCATGTGAAGAAGGCAAAATATTAGCACATATAAATGCATTCCATGCACGGGCATACCTGTTCATGGCGATCGCCGAAAAGTGACGATACTCATTATTGGCTGGACTGCGATTCCAAACTGTGCCCGGTCGACAGAGAGTCGCACAAATCAAATCCAAGTCAAAGTCCTCAGCAGTCTTTTCATTCCAGTTCTCCTCCTCGGGCTTCCTCTCTCGTTGTCCAATCACACGGCGAATCGCCGCAGGATGATAATCAACCGTCAGCCCACGAACTACAGAAAACCCATTCTTTTCAGCCTTCGCGTTCGCGTAGAACTCGCGAACAACACTCATCGGTACTGCTTCGGGTGACTCACAAAAAGCTATCCACCCCTTCTCTGCAATCATGGGCAACAACTCACCATCCCTCCCTGATGGTAAAAACCCCTCTCCTTCAGAATCGGCTTCCCCAACAGCCTAGTGTACTCCTCCTCCGCAGCTCTGTCAGTTAACCGAGGCCTTGCAGCAGTACCCCTTGATGAATCAGCAGTAGGAACTGTGCTGCTGCTGTCAATAGTGCGTGCTCTCTTGGGTGCCATTGATTTGTGAATAAAAGTGTGTAAGAACTGATTTTTGATGTTTATGAGAGGGTTGAAGTGTAGGAAGTTGTGGGAGATATGTAGGATAGGTGTATGTATATATAGGGTGTGGAGTAGGTTAAATTAGATTAGGAGTGGGGTTGAGGGATAAAATCATGGGGTAATGGGAAAAGAATTCGTGGGTTTATGGGCTGTAATGGGTTTTTGTGTTTGTGTTTTTGTTTTTTTTTTTTTTCTGAACTGTAAAAAATTTTCTGGAACTCGACCCCTACGCGGCCGCTCAGCATTTCTGCGCGGGCGCGCAGCAAGCTACGCGACCGCTCAACATAGCTGCGCGGGCGCGCAGAGGGTCTCTGGAATTTTTTTTTCAGCCCCTGTTTTATGATTTTTTTGTGTTTTTGGATAGGTTATTAACTTCTAAGGGTTCCTGTAACAATAATTCATGGGTTGCCTCCCACGCAGCGCTTCTTTTTCGTCATTAGCTTGACGTTCCGTACCTTTCTCACGTAGTCAACAACATGGCACTAACCACCTCTCGGTTTGCCATGTCCCCATAGTAGTGCTTCAACCGCTGACCGTTAACCTTGAATGCTTGGTCCGAATCATTCTCAAAAATTTCCACCGCTCCATGTGGAAACACAGTTTTGACAATAAAAGATCCAGACCACCTTGATTTCAACTTCCCAGGAAAAAGTCGGAGCCGAGAGTTGAATAACAGAACTTGTTGCCCTGGCATAAATAACTTAGGATGTAGCTTCCTATCGTGCCACCTCTTCACCTTTTCCTTATATATTTTGTTATTCTCGTACGCTTGAAGTCGAAATTCATCAAGTTCATTAAGCTGAAGCATTCTTTTCTTACCAGCTGCATCTAAATCCAGGTTCAATTTCTTCAATGCCCAGTAGGCCTTATGCTCAAGCTCCGCCGGTAGATGACATCCCTTACCGTACACCAACTGAAACGGTGACATCCCAAGTGGAGTTTTGTATGCTGTTCTGTAAGCCCAAACAGCTTCATCGAGCTTTAAAGACCAATCCTTCCTTGACGGACAAACAACCTTCTCTAGAATGCGCTTTATCTCTCTGTTAGACACTTCCGCTTGACCATTTGTTTGCGGATGATAGGCAGTAGCTACTCGATGATTCACATTATAACGCTGCATCATAGAAGTGAACTTACGGTTGCAAAAATGCGATCCTTCATCACTTATGATTACCCGAGGCGTTCCAAACCTTGTGAAAATTTGCTTATGAAGAAAATTTAGTACTACCTTTGCATCATTTGTCGGTAAAGCTTTAACTTCGACCCATTTTGAGACATAATCGACTGCCAGCAAGATGTACTGATTATTGCAAGATGAGATAAAAGGCCCCATGAAATCTATTCCCCATACATCAAAGACCTCGACTTCAAGCATCACATTTAATGGCATCTCATCCTTCCTTGACAAATTTCCCACTCTTTGGCAACGATCACACCTTAAAACAAACTGATGAGCATCCTTGAACAAAGTAGGCCAGAAAAAACCTGCTTGCAGAATACGAGCTGCCGTCTTCTCACCTCCATAGTGTCCACCATAAACCATGGAATGGCAGTCTCGTAATATCCCCTCCGTCTCACAGAACGGGATACATCTCCTGATGATCTGATCAGCTCCCTGTCTAAACAAATATGGTTCATCCCACATATACCACTTCACCTCATGCAGAAACTTCTTCTTTTGAGCGGATGTCAAATTAAGCGGCATTATATTGCTGACAAGATAGTTTACAATATCTGCAAACCATGGTTCTTCCTCCTGAATTGCAAACAACTGCTCATCCGGAAAAGATTCATTGATTAACGTCCTATCTTGTGAAGTAGAATCGGGATTCTCCAACCTAGAGAGATGGTCAGCTACTTGATTCTCGGTACCTTTTCTATCTTTGATCTCTAACTCAAATTCTTGAAGTAAAAGCACCCAACGAATGAGTCTCGGCTTCGAATCCTTCTTAGAAACCAGATAGCGAATAGCTGCATGATCAGTGAATACTGTCACTTTCGTACCAAGCAGATAAGATCGAAATTTCTTAAAGCCAAAGGCTATAGCCAAAAGCTCCTTCTCAGTAGTGGTGTAGTTCAATTGGGCCCCATTTAAAGTCTTACTCGCATAGTAGACCACATGGAAGAGATTTTTCTTGCGCTGTCCCAGAACTGCACCTACCGCATAGTCACTCGCATCACACATCATCTCAAACGGTTCTGTCCAATCTGGTGCTGTAATAACTGGTGCCGTGATCAGACTCTCCTTGAGAGTTTCGAATGCTGCCAAACATTCATCATCAAATTTGAAAGGCACATCTTTCTCAAGTAAATTGCACAACGGCTTAGATATCTTTGAAAAGTCCTTGATGAATCGCCGATAAAAACCCGCATGACCGAGAAAACTACGGATTCCTTTCACCGAATTAGGTGGGGGAAGATTTTCAATGACTCCCACCTTGGCCTTGTCCACCTCCAGACCTTTGCTAGAGACCTTATGCCCAAGGATAATGCCTTCACGCACCATAAAATGACATTTCTCCCATTAAGCACCAAATTAGTTTCAACGCATCTTTTGAGTACGGCGCGCAGATTATTCAAATATTCATCATATGAGTGTCCAAAGACGGAGAAGTCATCCATGAACACTTCGACATTATTTCCAATCATGTCAGAGAATATAGCCATCATACATCTCTGAAAGGTGGCCGGGGCGCCACATAACCCAAACGAAACTCTACGAAAAGCAAATGTGCCAAATGGACAAGTGAAGGTAGTCTTTTCCTGATCCTCTGGTGCAATACAAATCTGATTATACCCGGAATACCCATCCAGAAGACAAAAATACTCATGTCCCGCCAATCTGTCAAGCATTTGATCAATGAATGGGAGAGGGAAGTGATCCTTCCTTGTGGCTTTGTTTAATTTTCTATAATCCATGCATACTCGCCATCCTGTAACTGTTCGAGTAGGGATGAGCTCATTCTTTTCATTTGCGACCACAGTGATACCTCCTTTCTTAGGTACACATTGCACGGGGCTCACCCACGAGCTGTCAGAAATAGGATAAATGATGCCTGCATCTAGCCATTTCAGAATTTCTTTCTTCACCACCTCCTTCATGATCGGGTTCAGTCTTCACTGCTGTTCCACAGTTGGCTTACTACCTTCCTCTAACAGAATTTTATGCATACAATATGAAGGACTTATCCCCTTGATGTCTGCTATGGTCCATCCTATAGCCGATTTGAATTCTCTCAAAATCCTTAAGAGCTTGTCTTCCTCACTACCTGAAAGGTCAGCTGAAATAATAACAGGTAACGTAGATGAATCACCTAAAAAAGCATACCTCAAGTGTTCAGGTAATGGTTTGAGCTCCAAGGTAGGTGCTTCCTCTATTGATGGTTTGAGCTTCCCTTCAGCATTCTTAAGGTCAGAAGTACCAAGAGATTCAAATGGTATGTCGAGCTTTCGCTTCCATGGAGAAGCGTTCAGATATTGTAATTGCTCGTTGCTATCTTCATCATCGCTGTCAAAATCCCCCACTAAGGCCTTTTCCAATGCATCAGACATTAGCATGTGATCGAGTTCCGAAGTAACCGCAGAATCAATCACATCCACTTTTAAGCACTCCTCATCTTCTGTAGGGAATTTCATTGCCTTGAATACGTTGAAGGTCACATCCTGATCTTGAACCCGCATAGTAAGTTCCCCTTTTTGCACATCTATCAAGGTACAGCCAGTAGCCAAGAAAGGCCTCCCCAAGATTATGGGAATCTTCTTATCTTCCTCAAAATCCAGAATAACAAAATCAGCAGGAAAGAAGAGCTTATCCACCTTGACGAGCACATCCTCAACTATGCCCCTTGGGTAAGTAATGGAACGGTCCGCCAATTGTAGCGACATGTATGTGGGTTTTGGATCAGGCAGATCCAGTTTTTTAAAGATCGACAACGGCATCAGATTAATGCTTGCTCCCAAATCACAAAGGCACTTGTCAAAAGTTAGATTGCCAATGGTGTAAGGAATGGTGAAGCTTCCTGGATCTTTCAGTTTTGGTGATAACTTTTGTTGCAGAACCGCGCTGCATTCTTCCGTGAGAGCAACGGTTTCAAGGTCATCCAGTTTCACCTTCCTTGAAAGAATAGTCTTCATAAACTTCGCATAACTAGGCATTTGTTCCAGAGCCTCAGTGAAAGGTATATTGATGTGAAGTTTCTTGAACACCTCCAGAAACTTCCCGAACTGTCTATCCAGCTTTTGTTGCTGCAATCTCTTAGGAAAAGGTGGTGGAGGATAGAGTTGTTTCTCCATTGTATTAGCCTCAGGCAGAGTGTGTTCAACAGTAGTCTTCCTTGGTTCCGCCGCTTTCTCCCTTTACTTAGATTCTTCATCTCTAACTTCAGCTTCGACTTCTTTTGCCTTTTCAGCATCAACTACTTTTCCAGACCTTAAGGTAATAGCCTTGACTTGCTCTTTAGCTTCCTTCCTGCCTGGTACTTCCGTGTCACTGGGAAGAGTGCCAGGTTGACGATTGAGCACTGCATTGGCTAATTGACCGATTTGATTTTCCAAGGTCTTGATAGAAACCGCCTGACTCTTGCACAACAGCTTAAGTTCCTCAAAATCAGCACTAGTAGGTGCAGCTGCACTTCCCTGTTGAGGATATGATTGCCTTGTAGTATATTGTTGTGGTTGCTGGAATCCAGGTGGGTTAAACTGTTTACTCACTCCTTGCTGATATGGTGGCTGAATAGCATTCTGATTATTTCCCCAGCTGAAATTTGGATGATTTCTGTTATTAGGATGATAAGTCGCTGGCACAGGCTGCTGTTGTCGCTGATAATTATTCACGTACTGAACAGATTCGTTGACAAGAGAACACTGATCCGTAGCATGAGAACCTGCACAAAGCTCACAAACCATAGCTATTTGATTAACTCCATACGTAGCCAAAGAATCAACCTTCATTGATAGCGCTTGGAGCTGGGCTGCAATAGCGGTGGCTGCATCAACTTCCAGAATACCTGCTACCTTGCCTGACGTCATCCTCTGAGTTGGGTTTTGATGCTCATTTGCAGCCATCGTCTCAATAAGATTGTACGCCTCAGTATAGCTTTTAGCCCATAAGGCGCCTCCAGCTGCTGCATCGAGCATGGGCCGAGATTGGGCCCCCAAACCATTATAAAAACCAGTGATTACCATCCAATCCGGCATTCCATGATGTGGACATTTTCTCAACATTTCCTTGTAGCGTTCCCAAGCCTCGCACATAGATTCTGTAGGTTGTTGCGCAAACTGAGTAAGAGCACTCCTCATAGCAGCAGTCTTTGCCATTGGATAAAACTTCACCAGAAACTTTTGCGCAAGATCTTGCCACGTAGTGATGGACCCAGCTGGTTCAGAATGTAACCAGTCTTTAGCCTTATCCCTCAGTGAGAATGGGAAAAGCCTCAACTTGATAGCCTCATCAGTCACGCCATTATACTTAAAAGTGCTGCAGATCTCGACAAAATTCCTTATGTGCATGTTGGGGTCTTCAGTTGCCGCTCCTCCAAAAGAAACAGAATTCTGCACCATCTGAATAGTGCCCGACTTGATTTCAAAGGTGTTAGCTTGAATAGCCGGATGAAGGATGCTTGACTGAATGTCATCAATTTTAGGCCGAGAAAAATCCATAAGAGCTGGATCAGCTTGAACAATACAATCTCCCATGTTTACTGGTTCTTTCTGCTCAGTTCCTGAATCCGAATCCTCAAAATCTAACTTCTCCGGAGTATCAAGAACTTCGTCTTTCTCCTCAGCTGTATCTAAGGTCCTCTTGCGAGCACGAGAACGAGTTTGCATAAACGCTTGCTAAAGTACCTGAAACACAACTGAAAAGAGTAATTAACTACTACATCCTAATCACTGAGTCCTAATGACCAATGATGGTAAGTACATAAACTAAATAAATACGCCGAGTCCCCGGCAGCGGCGCCAAAAACTTGTTAGGGCGAAATCACGCACTAATATTCACGCAAGTATACGCGTTCGCAAGTAATATAGAATACTTTCTAGTTCGTTGCCTCAGAGACTCAGACTAATTTATTGTCTAATTTAACTCACTCACCAATGTATGATTACTTCTCAATGTTAAGATAACACTTAAAATTGTTGATTAAATATTAACTATAATTAACTACTTAATTAACCACTTAACTAACACTTCAATTTATCAATAATAAAACACTCATGAGATCACAACTTCATTATTACTTCCTTCTATAGCCATTGTTATTACCTTTAGCATGTGACAGTGATGATATTAATCGAATAACACGAACTGATAAAAGCCAACTTTCATTGTACTAATACCATTCTACCAAACATCCACAATTAAGATAGAAGTTGAATAGTCATCAATTATGTTGAGTTCCTATATGTCTACAGAAATTGACAACACAACGATTTAAGCACAAGTTATTCCTTTTGATTACATAAGGCAAATAAAATTGTTAGAGTTACCCACTAATCATGCACAACGTACATGAACCTATGCTAGCATGGCAAGTTCTAAATCTCAAGATCCACCGTCGCTTCACAAGAGATTAACACCCTATCTTATATGTTCACGACGCACATAAGACGAATACGCACAACCAATACTAGATATCATGCAATCATCACACACTAAAGTATTAAACAATTAACTAAAGAATTTCATAATAAATCCGTTGCAACCCCATGATCACGATTAGCCCATAATAGAACTTATCGCCATCATGGGTTCATATGAAATCATGATAAACAACACAAGAAAATAATAACTAAACTAATTATATTAAAACAGAGTACGTCACAAGAGTAAATAAGTCAAAGCAAGAAAACTAGCATCCAACGTTACAACAAAACAAGAATCACAAGAATATATGCTTCCTCTTTGTTGCGGTGTGCTAAATCGGTCTTCTTCCTTATCTCCTTCGCTTCTTGCAAAACACAATCTAAAACATAATCTCCTCTTAATACTCTGTGAAAAACGTCTCAAATCTACTTATATAATAGTCCCATAAAACTCAGATTACATAGAAGTTGGAAGCCAAACAGAAGTAGAAGTCTAAAATAATATATCTTTTTCCCCAACCCTGCGCAGCCGCTCAGCATTTCTGCGCGGACGCGCAAGGCTGCTGCGCGGCCGCTCAGCATTGCTACGCGGGCGCGCAGGACCCTACTGGAAAAATTCCAGGTTTTCTCCGTTTCTTCGCCGTAATCTGCCCGTTCTTTTCCTCTCGCAATGGTGAACACATGCCAAGGCTTATTCTTGATGATTCCTCCTCCGAAATGCAACTTATCATGTATACGATTTTGTCCACTTCCTTGCAGATGGAAGGTTTTCTCTAAAACTGGATGCTCCCCCATGATCCATGCTATCTTCATTTTCATTTTTTGATGCTCCCCCTGAAACTATGCTATCTGAGTTGGATTCTTCAGAATTTAGATTTTCAGCACTATCAGAACTTGACGAATCAGAACTTGAAGAGCCAGATGTATGTTCTGATGTTTCTTGAGATGTGGTAAGATCTTGAGTATGCTCCCCCTGCATAGGTGTATCTTCCTTTGGCGTAGTCACCACAGTTTCAATAACATCGGAGTTTAATCCATCAGAGTTTACAGTATCAGGATTTAGACTGTCAGGATTTTCAGTATCAGAATATGAGTCTTCATTTTCAAATCTCAGCTGATCATGGTCAATAAAATCTTCAAGACCAGTAATCTTCTTGTCATCAAAAGAGACATTGATAGATTCCATGACCACTTTTGTTCTCAAATTATAGACTCTGAAGGCTTTTGTGGAAAGTGGATATCCAATAAAGATTCCTTCATCAGCTTTTAGATCAAACTTGGATAGCTGTTCAGGATGAGTCTTGAGAACAAAACACTTGCATCCAAATACATGAAAGTACTTCAGATTTGGCTTCTTCTTCTTCACCATCTCATATGGTGTTTTTCCTTGCTTGTTAATTAGTGTTGCATTTTGAGTAAAACAAGCAGTCTGCACAGCTTCAGCCCAGAAATAGGTTGGAAGCTTTGCTTCTTCAAGCATTGTACGTGCAGCTTCAATGAGAGTTCTATTCTTCCTTTCAACAACTCCATTTTGCTGTGGAGTTCCAGGAGCAGAAAATTCCTGCTTAATTCCATGGTTTTTGCAGAACTCTTCCATTATCAAATTCTTGAACTCAGTGCCATTATAACTCCTTATGGATTTCACAGAATCTTTGACCAATTTATCCAGATATTTGACATGATCAATCAAGATATATGCAGTTTCACTTTTTGTGTGCAAGAAATACACCCATGTGTATCTGGTGAACTCATCCACTATGACCAACGCATATTTCTTCTTTGCAATAGACATGACATTCACTGGACCAAATAGATCAACAGGTAATAGATGATAAGGCTCAAGAATTGATGATTCAGTCTTGCTCTTAAATGAAGATTTTCTTTGTTTGGCCTTCTGACAAGAATCACAAAGGCCATCAGGAGCAAATACTAACTTTGGCAGTCCTCTCACAAGATCTTTCTTGACCAGCTCATTTATATTGTTGAAATTTAAATGAGAGAGTTTCTTGTGCCAATTCCAGCTTTCTTCAATTGATGCTCTACTTATCAGACAGATTACAGAACCATCAGTACTTGTTGAAAGCTTAGCTTCATAAATGTTACCACGCCTGTATCCTTTCAGAACAACTCTGCCTTTAGATTTACTCACAACTTCACAGTGTTCTTCAAAGAAATTAACATGATAACCTCTGTCACAGATTTGACTTATACTCAGCAGATTGTGTTTAAGTCCTGAGACCAGAGCTACTTCTTTAATGATGACATTCCCAAGATTGATATTGCCATATCCCAATATTTTTCCAATGTTGCCATCTCCATAAGAAACACTTGGGCCAGCTTTCTCCACAAAGTCTGATAGCAGGGCTTTATTTCCAGTCATATGTCCTGAACATCCACTGTCCAGAACTAGAATATTTTTGCTGTTGCCTGCAATCACAAAGACCACTAATGATTAGTTTTAAGGACCCAGACTTGTTTGGATCCTTTGGCCTTATCAAGTTTGTTAACATTTGCAGCGGATTTAGTATCAGAGTTTATGTTAACATTTTTCTTATCAGAACTTACACTATCAGACTTTGAATCAGAATTTACACTAGAAGGAACAATGGAAACTTTCTTCAAAGAAGGTTTTAATCGATAATAATCATAGTACAAACTATGATATTCCTTACAAGTATAAATGGAATGCCATAAACTACCACAATGAAAACAAGGATTCTGTGGTTTATATCTAACAGACTGACTCTTAACTCCTGATTTTGAAGGTAAGGAGTTAATGTTCTTATTCTTCCTGCAAAAAGAAGCCAGATGGTTAGAACTTCCACAGTTATGACATATTTTTCTAGGAACATCAGGAACAGGTTTATAATCATTGCTTTTATTCACACCTTCCTTTCCATTCCTATTTTTCCTAGGTGATTTTACCTTGTTTGCATTCTTAACATCTTTCAGCTTATGCTTAAGCTGCTTCTTAGTCATTAAGCCTATGTTTACTTCAGCTGTCTTTTCCTGTTTTAGTTTGTCAGAAGTTAATCCCTCTCTAACTTCTGATTTATCATTATCAGACTTTACAGTTACAAACTTAACAGGTTTTAACTTTGGCTTTTGCTTAACAACAGGTTTAATTTCTACAGTTCCTTTATCATTCTTATCATCTCCATAACCTAAGCCCTCTTTCCGATTTTCACTACTTAGCAAATTTTGAGTTGTTCTGCCAGAGTTAGTCCAAGTCCTGATTATCTCTCTTTCCTTTTCTAACTCAGTTTTTAGAGATTCATTCATTTTTAGCACTTCATCCCTAACATAAAAAGCATCATCTCTATCCTTCTGAGTTTGATGGAACATAACTAACTCTTTTTCTAAGAAATCATTTCTTTTCTTAAAAGCAAGATTTTCCAAAGTTAATCTTTCACATGTTAAAGTTTGATCTCTATAACTAACACACATGGTTTTAAGATATCTTCTGAACTCATTAATATCATCAGTATGAAAAGCATAAGTAGTTTGAGGTACCTTTGTTTCAGCAGCTTCAGAAGTACTCTCAGCACTTTCTTTATCAGCATTTGCCATCAACGCATAGTTCTCCTCACTTTCAGAGTCTGAGATGTCTGTCCAGCTTTTCTGCTTTGTGACAAGAGCCTTGCCTTTGTCACCCTTTACCTTCTTGCAATCAGGAGATATGTGGCCTTTCTCACCACAGTTATAGCATTTGACATTGGTATAATCTCCTCTATCAGACTTTCCTCCTCTGCCTTCAGATCTTCTGAAATTCTTCTTATCAGAACTTATGCCTTTTCTGGAAAACTTCTTTCCCTTCCTGAACTTCCTGTATGCAATCTTTGTGATCCCTTTCACCATAAGAGCACACAGCTTCATCATCTCCTCATCAGCATCAGTCTCAGGCAAGCTTTCAGAATCTGAGTCATCATCACTTTCAGAACTTGATGACTCAGTATCAGACTTTGTGAACAGAGCTTTACCCTTGTCTTTCCTTGAGGTAGCTGCCTTGGGGATTCTTCTTCAGCCTTAAGAGCAACTGTCCTTGACTTTCCTCCTTTCCTCTTACTTCTTTGTTCCATCTCAAGTTCATGAGTCTTGAGCATTCCATAAATTTCATCAAGAGTTGTTTCATCAAGATTGTAATTGTCTCTTATTGTTGTTGCCTTCAAATCTCAACATTCAGGAAGAGCTAACAGGAATTTAAGGTTTGAATCTTCAAGATCATACTCCTTATTAACCAGTGACAGATCATTCAAGAGTTTGACAAATCTATCATATAAATCAGTCAATGATTCATTAGCCTTTGAGTCAAAGTGTTCATACTCTTGAGTGAGTATTATCTTCCTGTTCTTCTTAATTGTATCAGTTCCCTGACACCTTGTTTCCAGAGCATCCCATATCTCTTTAGCAGTCTTGTAGTTAATTACCCTATTTGACATTACATTATCAATGGCACTATGCAGTAAGTGTCGTACCTTAGTATCCTTAGCAATTGATGCGATATCTTTAGCAGTATAATCACTCTTTTCCTTTGGTACGGTTTTTGCTGCTTCACCTGCAACTGCAACAACGAGTTTGGTTGGTTTGTGAGGTCCTTCCTTGATTCTATCAAGATATTCTGTATCTGTAGCTTCCAGAAACATGGTCATCCTCACCTTCCATATGGCATATTCAGATGGTCTCAGTATGGGAACTCTGATGGTTTCATACCGACTTTGGATTTGTGTCTTTGGAGGTTCTTCAGTTTTGGTAGGCTTAGTTGGAGTTTCTGTGTCAGACATGATTGTGTTTGGATCTTTAACTGTATGTGTGTTAACAGATAAGCTCTGATACCACTTGTTAGGTCACACACACTGTAGAGGGGGTGAATACAGTGTAAAATACAATCAAATCGAACTTTAATATCCTAAGTAACAGAAAACAAACTTTATTGAAACAATAAACTCTGTTACAGTATGGAACTGTTACCTCTCAGTGATGAACGAATATCACGAGAGCTGTTAGGGTTACAATGAATAATCTTCTCGAATATGATAACACTTATAGTATAAACCCTATGTCTGTGTTTATATACTACACAGTTACAAGATAATCGCTAATTGATATGGAATATAATTCTGCTTCCTAAAATATATCAATCAGATATCTTTTCTTCCAAGTATTCCATTCTTCACGGAACTCCTTCTTCATGCATATCTCTTCTTATGTTTATCTCGATCTTCTTTCCTTTAATCAGCTACTGTCCTTATCTGATCGTCCTTCAGCACTTAAGTTCTGATATCCAACTTCTGATGATTATCTCCTGATAATATAAGTACTGATATCCTTAAGTCCTGACTTCCAGTATAAGTACTGATTCCCAGTTAAGTACTGATTTTTCCTGTTAAGTAAGATCTGAAAACTAAACATAAATCATATCAGCCATGATATTATCAAATATATCTAACAAAATAAAATTAAATTTGTAGTAGTAGAAGATTTTACCTTCTAACTTCTCCCACTCCGTCCTCCTGCCTCTTTATTCACCTCTTCCGTTTTCTTCCATTCTTATTAAGTTCATAAATCGATGTAAACAATGTAGAACTGCAGAAGACTGCTTCTCCATGTCCATAAAAGGATGTACATTGTCTTCATTGAGTAGAAGAAGGTTCTCTACACAACCAGAATCTATTCTATGGACTGGTGAATCTTCTGTAGATCTATATCTCATAACCTCTTTAGATTCCAAGTCGTACAAATAGAACGTTACCTGCTCACGATCTTCATACGTTATATGCACCCTAGTCGTCTCCACCCTATGTTGATATCTGAAAGCAGTCCTTACCAGATATTTATCATTGTACAGAAATCCTACAGGACTGGAACAGCCAAGAGCTTGTTTCAATTTAATATCAGGCTTGTTTTGCCAAGGTGATTTGGTTGAAAATTTGTCTCTGCATAATATCCACATAGATAGATAACCAAAATAACAATCACATATCAGAACTGCTATTGTTTCTCCATATACTTCCATATTATATTTATCATGACCTCGAAGAAGAAATTTTACCGGACACTTGAACTGTTAAATTGTCTCGTCTCTTAAATCAAAATATACTGTCAGTGGGGGGACTGCATATGAGGTTTCATTTGATAAGGGCCTTCTCCTGGAGATATCGATAATCATATATGCAATACCATCAACAAACTTGGTAGGCTGCTTAACACAAAAAACATCATGTCTGCCTTCGATTTTGTGTTCATGGTAACAATTAGTAGTATAACATTCCAGCAATTACTAGTCAAGCTGTAAACAGAAACAATGTATTTACGATCAACAAAAGACACTACTATCACCTTATAATCTATTAGATATTTTAGTGTAATTGGATTAACTAGTTGACCAATGTGATTGTAATATTTCATCAAATAAGTCGGGAGAGTGCGGAGTGCATGCTTGTTTGAGTTTATTATGATTTTCGGTATTGGCGGGGGTTGGTGTTAATGTGAAAAGACATATCTTTTAGACACAACATCATACCTCAAAGGATGTGTCTTAGGACATGTCTTTTGGACATGTATGGATGTATCTTAGGACATGTCTTTTGGACATGTATGGACGTGTCTTAGGACATGTCTTTTGGACACCTATATAATACTTGCAACAGATTTGATCATTGATATAGACAAAAAAACAAAAGGTTGGTAGTTGAATTCACACAAAATACATCATTATCTGTTCTTATATTCTGATTTTATCCGGTTGAAAAGTTTGGATAACCACCAAATTGTTTCAATCTGAAATTGTTTGTCAAGACTTCAGAATAATCCAAGTTATCCTCTATTTTTTCTACAACAAAGATTGAAACAAATTTGTTTTCTGAAGATGGCGAACAACGAATCTGTAAAAGACATGACTAGCAAGTTTGCAAAACTAGACAAGTTTGAGGGACATGACTTTAGAAGATGCATTTTTTGTTAACCACATTAAAAGTTGTGTATGTTTTGAGTACTCCAATGCCAGAAATGATTGAGGAGGAAACTGTAGAACAGACTAGGAGACGCTGCAAATGGGAGAATGATGACTACATCTGTCGGGGTCACATCTTGAAATTATGTCTGATTCTTTTTTTGATATATACCAAAATGTTGAGTCTGCAAAAGAATTGTGGGATTCCCTTGAATCCAAGTACATGGCTGAAGATACTTCTAGCAAAAAATTTCTGGTTAGTAATTTTATTAACTATAAAATGGTTGATACTAGACCGGTCATGGAACAGTATAATGAACTGTTAAGGACTTTGGGACAGTTTGTTCAACACGACATGAAAATGGATGAATCTATTTTCAGTTTCTAGTGTTATAGACAAACTGCCACCCTCGTGGAAAGATTTCAAACACACCCTGAAACATAATAAGGAAGAGATGACTTTGGTTGAACTTGGAAGTCACTTCAAAATTGAAGAGGATTTAAGGGCTCAAGAAATTGAGAATAATCCTAAGGGAAAGAATCAAGTCGGTAACTCTTTTGTAAATATGGTTGAAGATGGTGGATCTTCTAAGAATTCTAACAAAGACAATGGTAAGAAGAGGAAGTTTAAAGGAAATAACAATACCTCTTCCAATAAGAAACCAAAATTGGCATGTTGGAAGTGTGGCAAACCTGGTCATTTCAAGAAGGATTGTCGGGTTGGTAAATGCAAGCATAACATTGGTCCAAGTGGATCTAAGGATCCAGAAAAGCAACAAGGTCAGATTTTAGTACAGAATTATAATTCTGGGAAGAATTATGTGTCACTAATATCTGAGACATTTTATGTGCAGGATGATAATGTCGCATGGTGGATTGATTCTGGAGCAACAAGTCATGTGTGTGAAGATCTTCGTTGGTTTGAAGATTTTCAACCAATCGAAGATGGAAGATTTTCAACCAATCGAAGATGGATCTATGTTAAAGATGGGAAATGTTGTAACTGAACCAATCAAAGGACTGGGAAATGTAAAGCTTGTTTTACTTCTGGAAAACATGTATTATTAAATAACGTGTTGTATGTTCCTGGAATTCGAAAGAATCTCTTGTCTGGTGTTGTATTGAATAATTATGGTTACAAACAAGTGTATGAAAGTGACAAGTATATCTTGTCAAAGCATGGTACTTTTGTTGGCTTTGGTTATTTATGTAATGGCATGTTTATGTTGAATGTTAATGTCTCATTTGATGATGAATCTGCTTGTATGGCTTCTAATAGTGCTACCAATAATTCGAATAAATCTAAATTGTGGCATGCTAGACTGGGACATGTACATTATAAAAGAATAAAGGATATGTCTAAAATGAGTCTCATACCGGCTATTGATATAAACAATAAGAAATGTAAAACATGTATGTTAACTAAGATAACTAGAAAGCCTTTCAAGGACGTAAACAGAATATCTGAAGTGTTGGAACTGATACATAGCGATTTATGTGATTTTCATGCTACACCTTCGTTGGGAAATAAAAAATATGTCATTACATTTATTGACGATGCATCTAGATATTGCTATGTTTATTTGTTGAATACTAAGGATGAAGCTCTTGATAAATTTAAAATCTATAAAGAAGAAGTAGAGCTACATAAAAGTACTATGATTAAAAATCTGCGTACTGATAGAGGAGGTGAGTATTATGATCCAGTATACTTTTAATCTACTGGTATAATACATCAAACCACTGCTCCTTATACACCACAACAAAATGGTGTGGCAGAAAAGAAGAATAGGACTTTGAAAGAGATGGTTAATTCCATGTTATCGTATTCGGGTTTGAATGAAGGTTTTTGGGGTGAGGCTATGTTAACAGCCTGTTATTTGTTAAATAGGGTGTTAGGAATATATGTGCATTAGTTTGATGATATGTTTAACAAAACACTTAAGTAGAAGTTTAGTGTTTGTAGCCTCAACAGATAAGACCACTTTGGCTATCCGTTGATGGTGCAGCTTTACTTAGAAATAAGTCTAGTGTTGTAGCACATTTCAGTCTCTGTATTTAAGATATAATTCTTAGAAGTTGAGAGAAAATATAAGTCATGTTGACTACTAGAAGATATGCAAATAGGAAGGCCAATTGTAAATATTTCATGCCTTTAATTTTGTATAAATGAAGTGGTATCAACGGATATCTTAAAGACCTTCAACGGATGAGAAACAAAGCTTCAACGGATGTCTCTAAAGCTTCAACGGATAGAGCTTCAACTGCTAACACATCAACGGATAAAGCCATCAACGGATGAAGGCTTCAACGGATGTTCTGTTAAATAGCAGTTGATAAGTGGTAGTTGTAACATCAGACAGAGGCACATTGGTTGACAGAGATAACTGAAATGTGGAAGCCTAATTTCAGGAACATCAGAAAAAGCAGCCGTTCTACTCTAGTACAAAGAGGCAATAGTCAACAAAGTACTTGAGTGATATGGAGAAGAAACAAGTGGAGAACTTATTTTATTATTGTATTTTTATCTTTGTCTTCACTTGTACACTTGGTGATATATAAACCAAGTAGCAGCTAGTAATTAGATAAGAAGTTTTTCCAGTGCTGTTTAGAAAAATCTTGAGAGAAAAATTATCTAGTTTGTACTAAGATGCAGCTGTGATCAACATCTAGAATCACAGATTTTCTGAAATACCATCTCTGGTGGAACAACAATCCACCAGAAAAGTTTTTAAGGTCTTTTGTGTTCTTTACATTAGTGCTTGAATATATATCTGTCTGTATTAGCTTAAAGCAATTCACACACTTGTTTATCTTGAACACAAAGCCTTTAAAACTGCTCAAAACTTGAAAAAGTTTTGAGATTTACATTCAACCCCCCTTCTGTAAATCTCATTGTTAGTCCACTAGGAATAACAATTGGTATTAGAGCAAGCTCTTGACACACAAAGAGTTTAAAGATCTTGGAAACTAACAAAGATGAGTAAGAAGGATATTGGAGTAAAAATCCCAGTTCTTGACAAAGACAGTTATCAATCCATTCCAAAACCTAGAGCAGAATGGACAATGGAAGACACAGAAGAAGTCCACAAGGATAAGAAGGCTATGAACATTTTGTTTAATGGTCTTGACAAGGATATGTTTGATAATGTGATAAATTGCACAACTGCCAAAGAGGTTTGGGACACAGTTCAACTACTGTGTGAAGGTACAGAACAAGTAAAAGAAAACAAAATGCAGCTTCTCATTCAACAGTATGAGTATTTTCATTTTGAAGAAAATGAATCTTTAAATGACACATTCATTAGATTCCAAAAGCTGTTGAATGGACTGAAGCTGTATGGTAGAGTGTACCAGGTGAAGGATTCAAATCTTAAATTTTTAAGATCCTTGCCAAAGGAATGGAAACCCATGACTGTCTCCTTGAGAAACTCTCAAGATTATAAGGACTTCACTCTTGAAAGATTATATGGAATCTTGAAGACTTATGAACTAGAGCTGAAACAGGATGAGGTATTGGAGAAGGGAAGAAAGAAAGGAGGTTCAGTTGCCTTGGTAGCTGAAAACGAGAAAGAATGCAGACAAGAAACTGTGAGATCTACATCAAACTCCAAAGATGGCACAAGCAAATCAGAATCAAGCAAGGGTAAGGAGCTAGTTGCTGAGAATGAAGACAACTCCAGCCAAGATGACTCTGATGGTATTGATGAGCATCTTGCATTTCTGTCCAGGAGATTTGCAAAAATGAAATTTAGGAAAAACACTAGAGCCACTAAACCTCATAAGAACATGGTGGACAAATCCAAGTTCAAGTGTTTCAATTGTGGTATAAGTGGACACTTTGCAAGTGAGTGCAGAAAGCCAACTTCTGAAAAGAAGAAATTTGACCAAGTAGATTACAAAAAGAAATATTTTGATCTGCTCAAGCAAAAGGAGAGGGCTTTCATTACTCAAGAAAAAGACTGGGCAGCTGATGGAGAAGAAGAGGATGAAGATGTTGAATATGTCAACTTGGCTCTCATGGCTGATTCTGAGGAAAATGAAGTTAGTTCATCAAGCAACCAGGTAATCACTACTGATTTAACACAGCTTACTAAAGAGGAGTGCAATGATGCTTTTAATGACATGTCTACTGAATTGTATCATTTGCGTGTGTCTCTTAAATCTCTTGCTAAAGAAAATAGTATGATTAAAGAGAACAATCTGTTTTTAAGTAATAGAAATGCTGTGTTAGAAGATAAGTTGATTGACCTAGAGAAAACTAAGCTACATTGTATATCTATTGAAAATGAACTAGTTGAATCTGTTAAGAAAGTAGAAATACTTTCCAATCAATTAGAGAGAGAGCAAGAGGTGATTAAAGCCTGTAAGACATCTAGGGATGTTAGTGCTCAAATTTCTAAGGTCCAAGGAATTGAATCATTCTGTGAGACTGCCTGGGATAAAAACAAAAAGAAACTGGAATTAATTGATGGGCTGTCAACGGATGTGGAATCAACGGATGATGAAAGTTATCCGTTGAAGGAAGAAAAGGAGCATCCGTTGAAGGTTCCTCAATTAAAATAGGCAGATGTTTCTAATAGTGAAAATCTAAAGAAACTCAACAAAAAATTTGGTTCAACTTCCAAGAACTTTGTCAAAGGAGAAGCAAGCACATCCAAAGATTTCAGTAAGGTGAATATAGGGCACATGACCTTAGAACAGTTAAAGAATAGGCTCAAAGTGGTTGAGGATAAAAAGGAAACTAAAAGGAAATCTAATAGAAATGGGAAGGTAGGGGTTAACAAACATAACAATTACATACCTGATAAGTATGCTCCTAGAAAAAGCTGTGTGCATTGTAGTAGTGTTAATCATCTATCTGCTAATTGCAAATCTATTAAGAAAACTCCCATACATGTACCCTCTTCCATGCCTAATATGTCTGCATCACCTCTGCATGCTATACCTGTTATGTCTCAACAGAATCCTTATGCACATTTTGCAAACATGTCATATTTTAATAATCCTTATCTTGCTGCTTTTAGTATGCCTCAAATGCCATACAATATGCCAATGTGGAATAACATGCTTGCACAATCCATGCCTTATCAAATTCCAAATGTGCTAAATGATTCTGTGACTAACCCTACACCTCAACCAACTACATCTAAGATCAAGGTTGACTCAAAGTTACCTAAGTCTAAAGATGCAGGAGGAATGAAGTCTAGGAGAAAGGCTAACAGGAATGGACCCAAGGAAACTTGGGTACCAAAATCAACTTGATTGATTTTATGGTGTGCAGGGAAAAAGAAGAAATCTATGGTACTTGGACAGTGGCTGTTCAAGACACATGACAGGAGATTTCTCCCTGCTCACTGAGTTTAAGGAGAGAGCTGGCCCTAGCATAACCTTTGGAGATGACAGCAAAGGGTTTACTATGGGATATGGCTTGATTTCAACAAGGAATGTCATCATTGATGAAGTTGTATTAGTTGATGGTCTCAAGCACAACTTACTGAGTATCAGTCAACTATGTGATAGAGGGAATACAATTTCCTTCAATTCAGAAGCATGTGTTGTCACCAGCAAGAAAGACAACAAAGTGGTTCTAACTGGAGTTAGAAAAGGGAATGTGTACTTAGCTGACTTCAACTCTACAGATGCAAAATCTATTACTTGTCTCTTCAGCAAAGCGAGTCCAGTTGAAAGTTGGCTATGGCACAAGAAGCTATCCCATTTGAATTTCAAGACAATGAATGATCTAGTCAAAAAGGACTTAGTTAGAGGAATTCCTCTAGTTGAATTCTCAAGGGATGGTTTGTGTGATGCTTGTCAGAAAGGCAAACAAAGGAAAGCATCATTCAAAAAGAAGCTTGAAACAACAATTGATGAACCATTACAGCTGCTGCATATGGATTTATTTGGACCAGTCAATGTATTGTCAATTGCAAGAAAAAGATATTGCTTAGTGATTGTAGATGATTTCTCAAAGTTTTCATGGGTCTATTTTCTTGGATCAAAGGATGAAGCAAGTGAAATCATTATCAATCACATCAGGCAAGTCAATAATCATCCTGACTTGAAGGTTAGGAATATCAGGAGTGACAATGGAACTGAGTTCAAGATTTGTCAATAAGGCTGTTCTGTGAAGAAAATGGAATCATGCATGAGTTCTCAGCTCCAAGAACACCTCAGCAAAATGGGGTAGTTGAAAGAAAGAACAGATCTTTGATTGAGGCTGCCAGAATAATGCTTGAAGAATCAAAGTTACCAACATATTTCTTGGCTGAAGCTGTTAATTGTGCCTGCTACACTCAGAATATTTCTTTGATCAATCAAGCTAAAGGCATGACTCCTTATCAGTTGTTCAAGAGAAGAAAACCAACTCTAAACTTTCTTCATGTCTTTGGATGTAAATGCTTTATACTGAGGAATCAAACTGACCATAAAGGGAAGTTTGATGCAAAGGCTGATGAAGGGATATTTGTTGGTTACTCAGCTGGAAAATCTTATAGGGTCTACAATCTAAGAACCAACATTGTTATGGAATCTGTGCATGTTGTGTTTGATGATAAAAAGATTGATGGACTAACAGATGAGGGACACAATGAGAGACTCAAATTTGACAACATTGAGATATATTGTGATGATAGTGAAGAGGAGATTGATAGAGATGACACTTCAAAAGGGATTCAAAATATGCCTTGGATAATGCACAAAATTCTGCACCCGTTGATAGAGGCAATGCAGTATCCGTTGAAAGACATAGTGCATCATCCGTTGAAGTACAAAATGAAGCATCCGTTGATCATAGTTCATCAACGGATAATCGATTTACATCATCAGTTGATAGAACTCCAAATTCCCTGCAAAGAACCAACAACTCAGGGGGAGTTTCAACTAATCAACACTCTGTCTCACATCATGACAATACTGAGGCCACCTCATCTAGAGCACATCTTCCACCTCAAAGG